>NC_090256.1:30401728-30561728 GCF_037325665.1 Littorina saxatilis
TGTGTGTGTGTGTGTATGTGTATGTGTGTGTGTGTGCGTGCGTGCGTGCGTGCGTGAGTGCGTCCGTCCGTGCGTGCGTGCGTTTGTGTGTGTGTGTGTGTGTGTGTGACTCTGTTTCTGTCTTTGTGTCTGTATCTGTGGGTGTGCGTGCGTGCGTGCGTGCGTATGTGCGAGTATGTGATATCGATGGTGTGGTGTTTTTTTAATCGATGTGTGTGTGTGGCTGTGTGTGGCTGTGGCTTGTGTGGCTGTGTGGCTGTGTCCATGTGATGGAGAGAGAGATTTGTCTTTGCTGGTTTGCGATTATGTCAAAGGCATTGTACTTTCACTTAATTTGTTTGTTTGTTTGTTTGTTTGTTGTTATTGTTCTCTTAATTTCTATCGCGTCAATAGAAAAGCTCTCACGCACGCGTGCGTGCTTATGTGTGCATGTCTGTAAACGTATATGTACCCCACCAAAGGATTGTGTAAGTTTCTGGAGAATGAATTAAACCAGAAGCCCAGAGACATCCAGAAAGAAAAATAAACTAAAAAGGATGAGAAAAAAAGCCATGACTCTTTTTTCTCATTTGGTGTAACCCGTTTCTCGCCGTAAAATCACAGACAGCAGTTTTATTTGTTCGAAAATGCAAAGAATTTCGTGCCAAAATCTTTCAGAAGTGTTTTTAGATTCCCTCTTTGCGATTCCTGCATTTGCCAGCTTTGACGTCAAGCGAAAATATTTGCTTGTAGATTCAAAGGACATCATATCGGATTTTTTTATTTTATTACATTTTCAGAAAGTGATGTTGAAAGTAATAGAGGATTTTTTTTTATCTTCTTATGTTCTCTCTCTATCTCTCTTTCTTATTCTGTACCACGTTACTTCATTCTTGCTTCTCTGATTGCTGTTCTTTGCCTTTGTGGTCAACTTAGACACACACACACACACACACACACACACACACGCACACACCGCGTGTGCGCTCATACTCTTTCCTTATTCCTCTGTTTCTTTGTTTCTTCGTTCCTTTGCTTTGAGATTGGTATCACTTTTTTTCTTCTTCGTCATTTGTTCAGGCGGTCGCTTGTTCGTTATTTTAATTGTCAACAAATATTTCATAAACAGCACTGTGTTCCGTGGATTTGCTTTGAAGCTTGTAAGACACAGAGCGTTGTACTTGTACGAAAGAAAACGCTGCTCGCAAAACGACAACGTAAAACTACAGAGACATTCCTGGCAACCCGACACTGACATTACAACCAACTTTTAACACCACACACACAAACACAAACACACACACACACACACACACACACACACACACACACACACACACACACACACACACACACACACACACACACACACACACACACACACACACACACACACACACACACACAGGTTATGTCCGATCCTACACGTAGAGCGAAAGGCGACCGAACTGTCTCAGCGGGTCTGAAGTCTGTCAGTCTATCTCGCTTCTGCCAGGCAACAACTGTTCTCCCCAATCCGTCTCCATACACGTTCCTTAGCCCAGTATACCTAGCCAACCACAACACAAACCACAAAACAATCAAGGAAAGTACCTCAGTTACGTCCACACTACATTTCAGGCATTGCTGAAAAACCTACCCTGTCTCTGCTAATTTACTCCATGTTCCACACGCGTCTGAGGGCCATCGGTCACTGTAGTGGGTTCAAACCACTTTCGGGGGAAAAGGGGGGAGACTGTTCTGCCCTACGTTGGCATCCGTCTCTTTCCTCTTCCTGACAGACGAACAAATAGTCAAAATCGACAGCATTGGTTTCGGAACTTGGGTATTTACTTTAATGTCCCACAAGGCTCACTTGTTACGCCTGCCTCTTTCTTTCTAGTCAATACTGTGGAGGGTTTTACGATTTGTTTTCAAGGTTTCTTGTTCGATTTTTTCTCTACTGTGAAAAAAACACTAGGAGTCATTGACACCTTGAGTATTGTGTTAGCCCTGTAGTGAAGTACTGTATTATCTTGCCAATTAAGGTACTGCCCGCGAACTACTGACAAGGCAAATAGCAAGTCCGTTTTCTTTTCATTGCGTTTCACCCGACTGGAACATCAAGTTGGCGTTAATTAACTGTTGCTGTCATGCAAACGACGAGTTCCTGTCTTGGGATTACTCGCGTTGTTGGTTTTCTTCTTGTTTCGCTGTTGCTTTTCCTGGTGCTATCTGGTCGTTCTTTTATCATTTGTTTTGTTTTGCTTTTCTGATCATGTGGGTATTCTTGCTGTTCTTACTGCCCTTTTTGTTTCTTTGTTTATGTGTGTTTGTTTTTGTTTCTTTCTTTGTTTCTTTAGTCGTTTGTTTCTTGTAAAACATACGTATTCCAACACCTTATCTGCAATTGTCATTGGGCCAAAAACATTGCAAAACAACAGGGAGGGCAAATATATCCTTGACCCTATCAACATAGAGAAAACAATAAACCTAAAACCAAAACGACAGCGCAGTTCAGCTCGCGTCGCCATCCAGCCAAGCATCTTGCCGGTGTCATTTATAATTATCTACTGTGGAAAATGCGGCAAGTAACTGGGCGGGTTCTCTCTCAGGGATGACACTTTCCTGGGCCGTTAATTTTCCAGGAACGAAAGTTTCTTGAATGCTGAATCCTTCTGGGATTGGGAGAATGTTCAGATTTTAATTCTTTGCGTGTTAAGGCCTCCTCTCTCTCTCTCTCTCTCTCTCTCTCTCTCTCTCTCTCTCTCTCTCTCTCTCTCTCTCTCTCTCTCTCTCTCTCTCTCTCTCATTCTCTCTCTCTTTTCTTTATCGCTCTCTCTCTCATTCTCTCTCTCTTTTTTCTTTATCGCTCTCTCTCTTTCTCTCTCTCTCTCCTTCCCTCTCTCCCTCTCTCTCTCTTCTCTCTCTCTCTTTCTCTCTCTCCTCTCTCTCCCTCCCTCTGTCTCTTTCTCCTTCTCTCTCTCTCTTTATTCTCTCTCTCTCTCTCTCTCTCTCTCTTTCTCTCTCTCTTTCTCTCTCTCTCTCTCTCTCTCTCTCTTCTCTCTCTCTCTCTCTCTCTCTCTCTCTCTCTCTCTCTCTCTCTCTCTCTCTCTCTCTCTCTCTCTCTCTTCTGAAGAAATTCAGGCCCGCCTCCGAGATGCCACTGAATTAATAGAAGTTGATGTCAATTTATCTCTGAGTAAATTTAACGAAACAATGACGATGGCAGGAGAGTGTATGAAAAAAAGAGTGTATATGGGAAAAGACAGACAACAAACTTAAGGTGGTTCGATTCAGAATGTTACCATAGTATAACAGATCTCAGGCAAAACCTTCGTTTATTTCATAGCGGCCGTGTAGACAAGGACTGTTATACTGAAAAAAAAGTAGCTATAATGAACTTATTAGACAAAAGAAAAAATCTCATCGTCAGTCTCTTATGAAGTCTTTAGATAAAGGGAGCAGTGATCCTAAATTGTTTTGGAAAACAATCAAATCTTTGGCATCTAAGGTGGCAGGCGTGATCTCCATTAATACAGAACAGTGGTATCAACATTTTTATAATGTGTTTAACTCTTTTACAAAAGAAAATAATGACCATACTGATTTTGTTGAGGATGGTGTTAATCGGGTATCTGATGGTGATGAGGAGGAGATGTATGACATGGATGCGCATGAACGTGTCATCACGGAAAACGAAGTAAAAGAAGCTATTAGAGTATTAAATAATGGTAAAGCTGCAGGACCCGATTATTTAATTGGGGAGTTCTTCAAGAATTCCGCCACAGCTGTTGTGCCGTTTCTTACAAAATATTTCAATAAATTGTTTACCTCAGGACTTTACCCTGATGTATGGACGGAAGCCATAATTCATCCCCTTCACAAGAAAGGTGATAAGAATAATCCTGATAATTACAGAGGTATTTCATTATTATGTATATGCAGCAAATTGTATAGCTACATTTTGAACAACAGATTGACGAATTGGATCGAAAAACATGAAATATTAAATGAGAGTCAAGCTGGTTTTCGCAGAGGCTATAGTACCGTTGATCATATTTTTACACTACAAGCTTTGGTACAGAAGCAGTTATTGACACACAAGAAGTTGTATGTTGCTTTTATTGACTTTCGTAAAGCTTTTGATTCAGTTGTAAGAACTACGTTGTGGAAAATTTTGAAGAAAAATGGAGTTAAAGGAAAGATGTACCAGGCGCTCAGCTGTATGTATGACGTGGTAAAAGCAAAAGTACGATCAGGAAGTGATTTTTCGGACTCCTTTATGTGCCCAAGGGGTCTAAAACAGGGAGAAATTTGTAGTCCAGTTTTGTTTTCTCTACTAATTAATGAGCTAGCTAATGATATTGTCCAGAAGGGAAAACATGGTATTCAACTTATTCCAGACTTTTTGGAAATACTCATTCTGATGTTTGCAGATGATATTATTCTTATTTCAGATTCTGTATGCGGGCTCCAGAATCAGTTAAACATTCTGTGGGATTCGTCTAGACGTCTTGGACTTGAAGTTAATTTAGACAAATCTAATATTGTTGTTTTTCGGAACGGTAGTCACTTGGCCTTGCGAGAAAGATGGGTGTATGGTGGACATCCTATGAGCGTTTTGAACATGTATAAGTATTTAGGAGTATGGTTGTCTACACGCCTGTCCTTCTCTCACACTCTTAATGATTTTGCTGCAAAAGGGAAAAAGGGAGTCATTGGTATTCTAAAATGTTTATGGCAACTGGGTGACAGATCTCCACCTATTTTTTTCAAGCTTTTCGACGCACAGATTCAACCGATGCTGTCATATGGTGCCGAAGTTTGGGGGGTTGAAGCAGACCATACACCTATAGAGAGAGTTCATTTATTCGCACTTAAACGTTTTTTGAATACGAGTATGAGAACACCAAATGCTATGGTCTATGGAGAAACGGGAAGGTACCCCTTGTTTATAAACAGCTTTTTTAAATGCATTCGTTTTTGGCTACGTATATTGAGGATGCCACATCATCGCCTTCCGAGCAAGGCGTATAAAATGCTGAAATATCTCCATGAACAAAATAAGAAAACATGGGCCTCCTCGATCTGTTACACTCTGTACATGTACGGTTTTGATGAAGTATGGGAAAACCAAGGTGTTGGCGATGAGAGGGCGTTCCTAACAGCATTTAAAGAAACACTTATTTCATCCTATAAGCAAACCTGGCTTGACAATGTACAAGGAAGTGAACGTTTCTCTCTGTACAGAACCTTCAAATCAACCCTAACATTATCCAACTATTTAAGTGATTTGAAACATATTAAAGCTAGAAATCTTCTGATTAGACTTAGATTGGGAGTATCTCCTCTGAAAGTGCATCGATTTCGCTTTAATTTAAATGCAACCTCCGCTGATTTATCTTGTCCATTTTGTTGTGGCAGTGTTGAAGATGAAGTCCACTTTGTTTTAGTATGCCCTAAATATGCTGAGTTAAGAGAATATTATATTCCACGAAAATACACTAGAATCCCATCATTGTTTAAATTAACCATGCTGTTTTCAAACACTAGTAAGCCGCTATTGCTACGTTTTTCTACATTTGTCATGAAGGTGCTTTCCATTCGTAATCCATAATCCGTAAACGAAACAGGGCGATACTAGTAGGATGTTCTTGTTTTTGTTCACTATGTGCATTTGTATGCTGGTGCTTGAGATGTGCTCATCTCCATGAAAAGGGCCCAAGGCCTACTCATTAAAACATTCAGACTTCAGACTTCAGACTTCAGACTTCTCTCTCTCTCTTGCTACTATCATTAGGTAATAAAGTTTTCGAGTTCGCCTGCTCTCTCTCTTTTACTCTGAATTGTTTCTACAATATATTACGATGTTACTATGCGCTGATAATGTTACTGAACGAGCCAATTCTTAAAAAAAAATCATTTCAGTTTTTAAACGATCAAGTATCCAAAATCACTAGTTAACACAATCACTGATGTACTTTCTTTTGGGGGAAAAAAATCGAATGAATAAAGGCGTGTTTAATCACAGTCCAGACATAAGTCCAGGAAACATAAAAATGTTAGGGCTGGCGTAATGGATGGGTTTAAAGTACTGTAAAGTCTCGGTGAACTTTTTCTCCCCAAACGTCTACTTATACCGTCTCGAGCCCCGAGACTTATTTCACGATCTCTGGGCAAGTAATAAGTGTAAGTGTTGATACATCAGAGCGTGGTAAAAGTCACGAGCCGAGGACTTGCAGATGCCTCCCCCCATCCCTCATCCCCTCCTCTTCTCTTTTTCATGGAGAGTTAAGATCGGAGTCAAACGTGAAAGCTTCTGTTTTAACTGTGTTTAAACAAACACAATCAAAGACGCAATATTGAGGACATTTTCTGGCGAATTTGATCTGGAGCAACCCAAAATGCATTTGATATACATGCACTGTGATCTGGACTCGGTTTGCAATGATTTACTCGAAAAAATGTTCCGTAAAAAATGCTTATTAATTAAATGAATGCGAATAAGGGAATTGCCTTCAGGCAATAAAAACTTCTTTTTTCTTAACTCTGTTGCCCCGGAGTCTTCACTCCGCCGATCGTCATATTCTATTCGCCCCTGATATCGAGGCAAGCTTTTCAGAGCGAGGCGAAGCCAACAGCACACCGATAGCCTGGCATCGCGACGAACAACTAACTTTGACGTGTGTGTTATGCAGTATGCGCCTAATATCATACACTTTTCTTCGGAAATATACTCATCTCAGTTGACGATTCGTTGCACAAATGATCGTTGGTCCGCAGTGATCGCTGACAACGTGTTTTGACCGAGATCACGTGGGTTTGGCTTGAGGTCACGTGAGTTTACAAAAATACGTGCTTAGCGATCACTGCCAGAGATCGGCAAGCACTCGACGGTGAATCGTGGCTCCGATGTCAGGCCTGCAGTGGCTCTTACTCTTTATTTTCGAAAATTCGTCTATTCACCATAACAACAACAACAAACGCGAAAGAAATTCAAGAACTGACAGTAACGACAGTCTGTTATACATACAGGGGGAAAGGCACATACACCTTTTCAGCAGACTGACTCCTATCACGTTCGACCTACTGGAATCGGAACTGTGACAGTGGTAAGGCCTCAGTCTTGCCTATAAAGGCGTCCGTGCCCTTTGCAGTGTTTTTGTTGACATTTAAAGAAAAGGCGAGAACTGTAGTCAGCGTAACCAACAGCACATAATCGGGAGCGTCAAAACGCAAACAAAGTAGCCATTACACATGCCATTAAATGTGAGTCCAAAGTGGCCGTCAACTTAGAGAGCCTTACGTGCCTTTGAAACGTTGCAGTAGTTATTCCCCTTTGGAGGACCTCTCCTGCTCTTGTCAGGGGAACGTGAGAGAACGGGAGCCGTTGATCAGCGAGACTTTTCTGCGTCAGGAGACAGACTTGCTTGGCGGTTACGTCTAGACAAATATCAGTGAAAGCTTTCGACTCTTGGGGCGGGACAGGGAGAAGGCTAGGGGGGGGGGGGGGGGGGGCGGGGAGGGAGCAAGGACTAGCTGCTATCCGTGTAATTAAACCAGAAACTGGGACCCCGTACCGGGGCTGAAAGTAAACACCCGCAACACGATAGAAACTATGTAAGGTGCGTAAACCAGTTCCAATTCACTACAGCAACAACAAAAAACGCGAAAGAAATTCAATATACTTTCCGAGGAAACTTCCTATCTGTTTCGCTTCCATGCACTGCTTATACGCCTCTCCTCCTCCTCCTCCTCCTCCTCCTCCTCCTCTGTCTCCGCCCAGCCCACCCCTTCTCTTTAACCGCCCTAGGAAAAAAAGTCCATGAAAGTGGATGTAATGCTAAGAAGATTGATTTCCAAAGGAAATTCTATCCCTCGGAAATCCACGCTGTAACCTAGGAAAATTAAACATCCGAATGAGGCGTTCGATCTCCTCCAGAGGCCATGAAAAACAATCACTGCAAGGGGTTTAGGGCACGTTCCTCTAACGCCCTGAAACCACCACCCTCATACAGTGACCTTGGTGTAAAAACTCAGGCCTGAAGACGGCATGCAGCTGCGCGAATCTGGGTTCACCTCGTACGTGACAGCGAAGTAAGGAGAGCGTTCGGGCAGTTTGGAATATCATCTGGCAAAATGTGCAAAATACAACAATGTTTTAAGGTTTCTGTTTTGCTTCTTGACGACTTCAAATTTCAATTTTGCAGATGTTCCTTTCTCCACATCGACGAAACCAAATCGTCCTGCCGCACAAAGCGCAGGAGTTATATATTCTTCGAAAGAGAAAATGTAAGCGAGAGAGAGAAAATGTATATATATTCTTTCCGCTCAGTTCGCCTTTTGGCCATAAAGTGGCCATTTTGTTTTAATAGAAACGTTTCCGATGAGTTTGTATACAGTGTCTTTATGTCCCCCCGCGGGTTAGGGGGAAGAATTTACCCGATGCTCCCCAGCATGTCGTAAGAGGCGACTAACGTATTCTGTTTCTCTTCTTGTATAGAATATAGTCAATTTTTGTAAAGATTTTAGTCAAGCAGTATGTAAGAAATCTTAAGTCCTTTGTACTGGAAACTTGCATTCTCCAGGTAATACATTGTACTACGTTGCAAGCCCCTGGAGCAAATTTTGATTAGTGCTTTTGTGAGCAAGAAACAATTGACAAGTGGCTCTATCCCATCTCCCCCCTTTCCCCGTCGCGATATAACCTTCGTGGTTGAAAACGACGTTAAACACCAAAGAAAGAAAGAAAGAAAACTCTTTATGTTATCCCAAATGACGATGAGCTTGGAAATGTATTAGTTGTGTTTCTTTCTTTCTTTCTTTCTTTTTCTTTCTTTCTTTCTTTCTCTTTCTTTCTTTCTTTATTCCTTTTTTCTTTTTCTGTTTCTTTTTTTGATTCACGAGAACTATATACATGAAACAAACAAAAATGTCAAATTTATCAGCCTACTTTAGGAAGTTGAACAGAACTGAGGATAGGCGGAGAGCGAGGGTATTCTATTATCTCATGTATTTGTTTTATATTGGGATACAAAGAAATAAGCCATCGAAAACAAGAGACTTATTTTGCTCTATTGTAAATTTGATATTCCCGCCCCTGTGTTCGTCCTGTGGCCATAAATCCTCTGTCCCTTGAGATCTAATGGCGTTATTACACTGCCGACAGGGTCGTAAACATTTCACAACCACGTACACTTGGCATTACAGTTTCAGTCTCGGTTTCAAGATTTAATATTTTGTATCTTCTTTTTGTATGTTTTTTTATTTTTTTATTATTTTTATTTTGATACGGTCTGGCCAAAAGGTAAGAGGAGAAGGATGCAAAGGAGTATGCATATGGGGGTGGGGGGGAGGGGTGATAGGGGAAAAGATATTTTTGAAAATGCCCTTTTGTTTTCTAAATTGTTACTGTTGTGTACGATATCTTCTTCCCTTGTAAACGATCAGGTAATATCCACAGTCATGTCTGTCCAGAACTGTTTCTGAGATAAGGGCATCCTTTCTGAAAACAGCTCAGTTGGTAAGCTCTGGACTTACGATCCTTGGGCCACGGCGTTGAATCCAGGCCGGGATGGACGCGGGTCAGTTTTATGTGCAGACTCAGAGACGGTATCCATGACCAACCTTCGTGTCACCACTGTGGCAAGCAATAAAAACAACCTCGGCCATTCTGCCAGAAGTACGGCAGGTAGCTGTTGATACACCTAAACACGCACACACCAAGGTAACGCGACTCTCCTTGCTGCTAGCTTTTCACTGGGCGGAAGCGACCCGAGTTTCCCAGCTGAGTGTTTTCGTTTTTCTATAAACCATCGAAAACTAAAATGGGTTACAGGATCTTGTTCGTGCTTACTTGGGTTTGTGCATGCGTGTACGTACGAAGGGGGATAAAGCACTAACAGGTCCACACATAGGCCTAACTGATCGGGGAGGTCGGAAAAATCTCCACCCTCTACCCACCAGGCGCAGCCGGGATTCGAACCCCGAACCTCTCACACTGAAAGCTGACGTCCTAACCACTAGAAAGTTGAAGCACTGTACCCTTACTTGACATTCCTTAGTTGCCATTACCTTCCTGAAGCTGTCAGCGACAGGCTGACGACTTTTTAATGAAGAATTTTTTGTTGTGTTTTCTTTTAGTTTTGATGCACTATATATAGCCTTGTCAAAGACGTTGTTGACACAGCTGCCTGGACGAGACTAGGAAAACACTGACCGTTAAGATGCAGCCTTATCTGTTACAAGAATAATTTTTTTTTTAATTTTTGTTCACGACTCAAAAGATTTTTCAATCAGCAGTTTATGCTCAAAAACAAGAATTTGAAATTAATTCATAATTATGCATCTTTTGTCAACATGTACTATGAACTGTTGTGAAGGTAGCGTTGCTCAAGGTACACGATAACCATGATAACCCGTCGTCATCGTCCTCGTCCTCGTCCTAATTCGAACAGTTAGGCAAGAAGGAAGAGTCTGGTTGCTTTCAAATCTTTGCGCCGGTATCTTTAACATGAACAAATGAATACAAAAAAACAAGAAAGGTACGTTGTCGGAACGTTTGATTATTGACAAAACAAAACGTTACGTTTTCAGATACATCGACCCAGCGGTCTTTTAAGTACACAGACAAACACTAATAACACAAAACTTATCTTGACAGAAAATTCATCCGCTTGCAGGGAAGACACAAGCGAATGAGGCCATGATTGTTATTTGTATTGTTTTATAACATGAACAGTGTGACAAACAAGCACCTCCTGCACAGAAAAGAAAGAAGACGAAGCCCTGAGGACAAAGGCAGACGAGGTCATTTGATTTCTGTGCCATGTTTTTTGTTGAACGTTCAACAAAGTGCAAAGACGGGGTATAAGTAAATGTATTTTGATGTAGTTCTTGGATGTAGTTAGAGACATGACACCTCCTTAAAAGAGGAATGGTCTTGGGGACAGAGGAAGTCATTTGCTTCAGATGTCAACGTTTAATTTGTCCGTTGACATTGCACTTGAGTAAATACATTTGTTGAGATTTTGGAATTTCTGTTTGGTATCCTTTGTTACAGTGTGAGACAAGATACTTCGTCAAAAACAGAAGAACGATTTAGGGGAAAAGAAAAGGAGACTTCTCATTCAATGATGTGTCTTGTCTCTAACATTTCTTGTAACAGCTTCAAAACAGTGTTACTTATTTGAACTATGTCGATTGTCGAACAGAAGCATGCCACATAAACCGAATCGACAATCGACATAGTTCAAATAGTTCAAAATGAAGCTGTTCTAAGAAAAATAAGAGACAAGACGCCTCATTAAAATAGAAGACTGCTTTGGGGAAAAGGGTTTTATTTTGTTGAGATGTCAACGTTTTGTTGGACTGTTGACACAGTGCAAATAAGCAAATCTGTTGTGATGCTGATTGTGGGTCAGTAAAAACAATACCCATATGTTGCTGGGGAGCATTGCTTGTCTTTTGATTAAATCAGATATGTGAAAACAGGAGGAAAGGCTTAATTCTTTCCCATAGAATCAAACAACAAGAATGGTACGAGCGTAAGTAATTGGAACGCTGAATTTTGAACAAAGCAAGACAATGATAAGGACATCGACTCTAAGGTCTGTGTAATGGACAGACAGACAAATAATTGTGAGACAAATGAAGCCAAATGTGTATCTGACAAAGCGTTGGTTGTGATTAGTCTCGCTGATGGGGTCTATGTCGACCAAAAGAGTGGGATTCTCTGTAGGTCGAGTTCCTGTAGGTGGATTCCCTGTATACCTAACACTTTAAAATTGGCAATCTAGTATACAGGGAATCCCACAGGGTGCAGTTTTTCAATAAAACTTGCAAACCATACTCGAATTTCTAAGAAATATCAAAAAAAGATCGAAAAACATCAAATTCTAACGATGTCGCTAAGCATCACGTGACTTTCATTGATATTAGCAAAACGCTACAGGAACTACACCCTGTGGTATTCCCTGTATACAAGATTGCCAATTTTAAAGTCTTAGGTATACAGAGAATCCACCTACAGGAACTCGACCTACAGTGAATCCCACTCTTTTGGTCGACATAGACCCCAACAGCATTAGTCTCTGCCAAGATGGTCCGAGTCCTATTCTTGTTTTTGTTTTTATTCCTGATTTGAAACTTAAGAAGTCTGTCTGTATGTGGATTTCTTTTCTTTAGTTCAAATGACAAAACTTTCTAAGTGAGACTTGATACCGATGTGTGTGGGGAAAGATGCTTCTCTACAATTCAATTTTTTTGTTTTGTTTTTTTTCCCTGAAGAGTGCACACACAGTTCATGTTTCTTTGCCTGGTTCGATGGTAAATTAGTTGGTTGGTAGGTGTGTTTTTTTTCTTTCTATTTCTTGTTTAACATTTAGAAATAAAACTTTTATTTCTCAGAAATCCAAACTTTTATCTGAAGTACGTCTTGTATGTACACAGAAGGTCCCGGAGGCTCCAAAGCAATACACCGGCATTTTGCTGAAATAAAGCGCTTTTTGTCATGGTACCCTCAAAGTTGACGCAAAAACCTCACGTTTTCTATCGCTCATGCGACCGACACCTGCATCAGTAGGAACGGCATAACACAAGAAAAGCACAAGATAGTTACTCAGAACAACCTGTTATTACTAGATAATGTTATTGACATTCTCCTAGTATGTAAAAGTTAAAAAGTTTTGCCCAATCTAAATTTACATCTATTTTTTTAATTGGTACCTAACGTTTTTGTCAGGTCAATTTTTCGGGTTTCCTTATTTGTGCGGAGGTCACGTGACCCCTGTAAAAGAAACATTTGATCCGAACAATGTGCCAGATATTCAAGTGCCTTAAATGGCATCGAACGTCAGAATGAAATGACACTGGAATGAAAAATGTCGCAATACATTTTTTTGGCACAGTTTTTTTGAAGACACAAGAACTACTCTTTTTAGTTAGTCACTGGTTGCATTGTGTATCAACACTGACTAAAAACTTTCTGGTGATTTCAGAAGAAAAAAATATGGGGCAGCTCATACGCAGTTTGTCTCGAAAATGGTGCGGATACTTATCATCGCCTACATAGCTTTAAACAAAATGATAGTTGATTTAACATCGGTTCGGTTGGAAACTCGATAAGCCGTCTCAATTTGAGACGACGAAGAAAAAAAATTTGACATTTGAAATATTGCCTGATTTTTGTACGGCTTTGTACTGACAATAGATCTGGAGTTTAATATTACAATTTCTAAATTTGTAGACGTCGGCTCACATACTTTCTCTTTATTTTGGGATGGCCTGGGGATAAACCGGAAACGGAAAGCTGAGTTGTTGTGAAAGTTTCTCCTTTCGGAGGCACGTTGATGTATTTTGAGATAGTACACGCCAAGTAATGATCAAAGTTGCTATGTTGCTATGTTGCTACGTGTTGAAGTTTATATGAGAGGCGTCGCAGCGTAGCATGATGACAGTGTCTGGTTTGTGGAGGAGAATTCAAAACTTATGTTCAGCAGACGTCACCGGAAGGCGTAGGTTTCATTCCACGATGCAAAAATGTGTTATTTACCTTCATCAGGCAGGAGGTGCCACCTCAGTCATCAGGAGGAGAGGGGGTGGAGGGGGGCGCATCACAGGACAAGTACCACTGTAGTGTCGTGGAACTGTACCCTTTCGCTTTTGTTGAAAAGAAATATCTGACATTTCAGATTTTCAGATTTTCCACTTAGAGCTTGGTCGATCGTGTCCAAAGTTGTCAAGCGCAGGTGAAATCAATTTATGATAATGATGTCACTCGCATAATCACTATGATACCGCACTTAGATGATGCTGGCTATTCTCAGTGTTATTAATGGAAATGATATCGGCCGGCGTGTTACTAAAGCAAAAGAATAACAGTAGCCGTTTATTCATGGCGGCAGGCGGAGCGCCTCCCTTACACCCCCCCCCCCCCTTCCACCACACCACCACCACAACAACCGACTCCCTTCATCGCTTTAGAAACACCAACAGGAAAACCACCCAATACCATAGAGACCAAAGCAGTAACGCGGTTCACTGGCCTCATGTATGGTGCATCGACACTAAACTAAACGAAAGGTAAATTCTACGCGCTGCGTTCGTTAGTGATAATAAGTCTTGCTGTCATGTCTCGTGAACTGCTCTCATGTCACCGTGTCGAGCATGGATCCAAAGATATTCTAGGCCGCCACGCGAAGTATTAGTCTGGAATATCTTTGATTAAACCCTTTCTTACGGCTGAAGGCAATCACCTCGGGATGCTAGAGGCTATGAGAGTTCTCTGGTCAATGTTCGTTACACTGCGCAGACCTGTTTACCCCCAAAGCTTGACAAGAGTAATGGTCAAGTCAAAAATAGTAATCTGATGACCAAAATAGTAGCCCAGTGGTTACAAACAACAACATTAGTAACATTGAAGCACATTTGAAAATCGTAGTCTGAACTCAAATGGAGTATTTTCCCCCCAAAATCCTAAAAAATAGTAATAATTTACTCCAAAATAGTAAGGGTAAACAGGTCTGACTGCGAGACATGGTCCTGTAGTGACGTAGGTAGTTGTACGTGTGACTTAAAGATGTCAGCTACACTGTTAGACATCAACCCCGTATTTCACGTATTTACTCTGTGAACTGGTGTGCCAGTTACACTGTGGAATATCATAATGTTGACGAACTCGGTAAACTGGTCAGTTACACTGTGGAATATTAAAATGATGACGTGCACGGTGAACTTGTGGATGTTAGTTACACTGTAGGATATACATGTAATATATTTAACATACATACGTGAGAGAGACCACCCATTCCATGACTATTTCATTCACTCACACGTGGAGATAGGCCCTATCATGTAAATGAGGCCGTGCCAAATGTCTCGCAGGGACCTAATATTCCACTGCTTGATTGATCGATTGATGGACGGATTGATCGTTTGATTGCAGCTTATGTAAACATCAGTTGTTGTATGCGATTTTGAAGATGGTGTAACAAGACCCACATAAAATAACATGAGGGACATTTCACTATCAACACCAGTAAATAACAAATAAACAAGTTATCATGCAGTACATTGTAACTAACCCACTCCATTCTCTCTCTCCCTCTCCCCTCTCTCTCTCTCTCTCTCTCTCTCTCTCTCTCTCTCTCTCTCTCTCTCTCTGGTGTATATATTTATATACGTATTTACGTGCGGCACGTGTGTGTGTGTATGTGTGTGTGTGTGTGTGTGTGTGTGCGTGTGTGAGTGTCTCTCTCACTCTCTCTCTCTCTCTCTCTCTCTCTCTCTCTCTCTCTCTCTCTCTCTCTCTCTCTCTCTCTCCCAATATCTATATTTTCAATATTTACCAGCACTTAACATCTTCGTCTTGAGGCTGTACAAGATAAAACCAGTGAGAGGTACCCGAGCGCAAAGCAAAAGAGAGGATGAGAGCCATAGCTTATGCATGAAAATAAGAAATATACAGGCACAGGCACAGACAGACAGACAGAACGACAAAGAGACAGACAGGGATAGGCACTGGTAGGCACAGGCAGAACGACAAACAAAGAGACAGACAGGGACAGACACAGACAGACAGACAGAACGACAAAGAGAGACAGACACAGACAGGCAGTCAGACAGACAGACAAAATGACAAACAAAGAGACAGACAAGGACAGGCAAAGACAGGCAAACATACAAATACTGACACAGACAGACAAACAGACAGGGACAAACAGAGATTGAGATAGGGTTACGCACTGTGGCAATCCCGTTCTCTTTTTCCAACAATTCTTACACTCTTCCCACTTCATCAAACCACCTCATAATGTCTGCCAATCTTTCAACAACAACAACAAGGAACTTAGTCGATAAATATCGACAGGGGGCCGACAAATGGTTTAAATGGGAAATGTGTGTATATGGGTGTGGGTTTGAAACAAACAAACAAACCAACCCATGTGAACCCCGGGCCGCAGGCCTTCGATGTAGTGATTGAAAAAAAAGGATGTTCTCAAATGGTTCAATTCTCATTTGGTCTGATTCTCAAATGGTACCGGTATACTCCCCCCCCCCCCCCCCCCTGGCCGCAGGCCTAGGAGTAAAATTTTTATAGACACTGACCTTCTTCCCAGGGGTCATTGACCCAGTTTTAGCTATGAGAGGTGGTTCGCCCAGAGGCTGTAGAGTATACTGGGGCGGTCTCTTTGATGTCTTGAGAGGAAACTTGGCCAGGGTAGTACATGCACCAGAACTGGTGGACACCAAGGACAAACATGAAATCGAAGCAGTTTGCTTTCAGAGAGAACGGTCGTCAGCAACTCAAACTTCTCTGTTTTCTTTTTTTTTTTAAATCTGACTTTCTTTGTGGCCCCCTGACTCCGCCCCCTCCCTCTGTAAGGACCCTCCTCCACAAGGACCGATTTTTGTCAACATTTTAAAGGTCGCTAGAGAGGGGTTCCACTGTATGACCTAACCGCTACTGGCAGACGGCCTCAATCTTCACGCGCAAAGACGAGATTAATAGGTGCTCGGTTTTGGTATTTTGAATTACATTACATTAAACCTTTGTTGGGTTTCATGGTCATGGCAACAGCCATAATAATATTACATGATGTATAATATCATATTTCAGCATATGTGAATTACATGTCATCATACTAAACTGTCATACATTTTTATTCCTACATTATTCTGATTGATCACAACCAAACCTACTATCATTGGACACATCCAAATGCAAGCGCCTGTTCTTGACAATTTCTCTCTGATCTAAATATAAAATCAGTGCAATTTCCTGGGTCGGGCTTTGCCACAGACACTCACGGTTTGGCCTGTAGGTAAAATGTACAATGTATTTTTTGATTTGTGCACAAAAGCTTTTTTTATTTTTTATTTTTTTAACATAACAATGTTTAATGTCACTGTATGTTTAAAAGACCATGGTCATATTTGTAAAAAAAATGTTAAATTAGAAAATAAATAACATTTTGGTTCATGATTTTTCCTACACCTGTGCTAAAAATAAGAAATAAAAATGTCGGGTATATAAGTCACTCAAATACAGCTAGGTATGAATGGCTCGGTTTGAGTTTGTTGCAGTTGACCCTGCACAATGCGACATATCATGTTTTTGTTGAACAATTTTGACGTCACCCCTCCCATAGGGTGACGTATTTCACAACTTCCTGTGTTACACAAACTCTGTGATGACCAATTTTGACGTCACCCCTCCCATAGGGTGACGGATTTCACAACTTTCTACAGATGAACAATTTTGACGTCACCCCTCCCATAGGGTGACGGATGTCACAACTTCCTGTGTACACAAACTGATGACGTATTTCACAACAAAATGGCGCTGCCCATGGTCAACCTCGAAACTATCCGTATAGAATGGGGGCGTCCTCGCCCCCATAACAACAACAAAGCGTTAACTGTAAGACAGGTCTTCAATTTTCTGTAACATCGACAGCATCAAAAGCAACATCAGAATAAAATAATATTCGAAATATATGCTTTGCAGCCTCGTCCACCAAGCAGTAATAGTACGTCATTCTTGTCTTTGGTGAGAACAAACACGACTATTTTCACATCATTTCTTGGTAATGTGACTGTAAATCAGTAGCAAATGGTGTAAAAGCAAGACTGTATTCGTGACAGAAACGTAGAATATTGCAGCATTGCCAGACCTACTCTCGTTCAGCCTCGACAGTGTCTCGCTGTACTGACCGTGACAAAGTCTCGCACAACTTCGCGAACGGCTGATTGAATTGACCAAGACTGGTGAAGTCTCGTTATATCTCAAGACTGTCTCGTTCAACTATCCCTTTGGCTTTGTCTGAGGGCTTCGCATTCAAAGGTGAAGGTTGTTCGTTAGTTTTGCAAACGTGCACGTTAGTTGCTCGTTTTGAGTTGCGACTGTCCTACTTATTTCTCTCATTCTCTCACCTTTGTCTCTGCACTAGATTTTGAAAGGCGAAGATTGTTTTGTTTATTGTCACTAAAGCCCGCTACTAACTACAGCCGAACCAGGCCGAACTTGTTCGCCGAACGTTCGGCGACGTCATCAAATCAGGGGATTTCCCCATTTTTGGGTTGCAGCTGTAATGTTCGCGGTTGGCCGATTCAACCCTGCAAACCTTCGGGGCGTCATCGGCGAACTGACTTTTGATTGGTTGAATATTTGTGTATTATTGAAGAGTGACAATACTGGCGGCTATAACGCTGTCAACAGATCACGAGACTTCTCACGTGATATTTCTTGATCATATGACCGGTATCACCGAAACATTCGCCGCTAGTTAGTACACCGAACCAGACACGGTGTAACATTCGCCGAACGTTCGCCGACCTAGTTCGGCTTGGTTCGGCTGTAGTTAGAAGCGGGCTTAACGTACTTGTCTTTGAAGCGTTGAAGGTTACAAAATGTTATCCAATCCTTGGTAGTTGTGGCAGTAACAGTTGTTTAATGTAAGTGTTTATGTATGTAGGTCGACACTTCCTAGTCGTAGATGTGGCATTCATTAGAAGAAAACAAGTCGCGTAAGGCGAAAATACAATATTTAGTCAAGTAGCTGTCGAACTCACAGAATGAAACTGAACGCAACGCAACGCAGCAAGACCGTATAACTCGTAGCATCGTCACTCCACCGCCCGTGGCAAAGGCAGTGCACGTGGAATTGACAAGAAGAGCGGGGTATTCGTTGCGCTGAGAAGGATAGCACGCTTTTCTGTACCTCTCTTCGTTTTAACTTTCTGAGCGTGTTTTTAATCCAAACATATCATATCTATATATTTTTGGAATCAGGAACCGACAAGGAATAAAATGAAAGTGTTTTTAAATTGATTTCGAAAAAAAAAATTTGATAATAATTTTTATATATTTAATTTTCAGAGCTTGTTTTTAATCCGAATATAACATATTTATATGTTTTTGGAATCGGCAAATGATGGAGAATAAGATAAACGTAAATTTGGATCGTTTTATAAATTTTTATTTTTTTTTACAATTTTCAGATTTTTAATGACCAAAGTCATTAATTAATTTTTAAGCCACCAAGCTGAAATGCAATACCGAACCCCGGGCTTCGTCGAAGAGTACTTGACCAAAATTTCAACCAATTTGGTTGAAAAATGAGGGCGTGACAGTGCCGCCTCAACAGGCTTTCACGAAAAGCCGGATATGACGTCATCAAAGACATTTATCAAAAAAATGAAAAAAACGTTCGGGGATTTCATACCCAGGAACTCTCATGTCAAATTTCATAAAGATCGGTCCAGTAGTTTAGTCTGAATCGCTCTACACACACACACACACACACGCACACACACACACACACACGCACGGACATACACCACGACCCTCGTTTCCATTCCCCCTCGATGTTAAAATATTTAGTCAAAACTTGACTAAATATAAAAACATATACTAGAACCAAAACGTTCTTGGCAACGTGCACGAAATGATTTGTTTTTATCTTTCTTAGTTTGAGAATGCATGCTTCTGGTAGCACAGGGACCAGATACCACACTCTAAGCCGAAGCGTTTCATTTGTGAACACCCTTTCTGTAACTTGTTTTGAACATAACTTTAGCTTGACACAGTAATAACTCTACTAGCACAGGGTAGCACAATCAAAATGGTAAATACTAGTGTTTACCATGTGCTACTTTTTGATTATACTATGTGACACAGTGTTCATAACTGGTTACAGAAAGGATGTTCAAAAAGTGGAACACTTCTGTTTAGAGTGCAAGCTTTGTGGAAGTAGTCTGACACTCGGCACTAAAAACGTTATCACTAACATCCAATATAACATGTTGAATGTTTCGTTTTGTCAAAAAGTAAACGTTTCAATAGCTAACCTTTCTTATTAAGTCGACTTCTCGTAGTCTAGCCTTCTTCATGAAGCTCGACGCAGTAAGCTTTCAGTCGACTTCTCGTAGTCTAGCCTTCTTCATGGAGCTCGATGCAGGAAGCTTTCAGTCGACTTCTCGTAGCCTAGCCTTCTTCACGAAGCTCGATGCAGGAAGCTTTCAGTCGACTTCTCGTAGTCTAGCCTTCTTCACGAAGCTCGATGCAGGAAGCTTTCAGTCGACTTCTCGTAGTCTAGCCTTCTTCACGAAGCTCGATGCAGTAAGCTTTCAGTCGACTTCTCGTAGTCTGGCCTTCTTCACGAAGCTCGATGCAGGAAGCTTTCAGTCGACTTCTCGTAGTCTAGCCTTCTTCATGAAGCTCGATGCAGGAAGCTTTCAGTCGACTTCTCGTAGTCTAGCCTTCTTCATGAAGCTCGATGCAGGAAGCTTTCAGTCGACTTCTCGTAGTCTAGCCTTCTTCATGAAGCTCGATGCAAGAAGCTTTCAGTCGACTTCTCGTAGTCTAGCCTTCTTCATGAAACTCGATGCAGGAAGCTTTCAGTCGACTTCTCGTAGTCTAGCCTTCTTCACGAAGCTCGATGCAGGAAGCTTTCAGTCGACTTCTCGTAGCCTAGCCTTCTTCACGAAGCTCGATGCAGGAAGCTTTCAGTCGACTTCTCGTAGTCTAGCCTTCTTCACGAAGCTCGATGCAGGAAGCTTTCAGTCGACTTCTCGTAGTCTAGCCTTCTTCACGAAGCTCGATGCAGGAAGCTTTCAGTCGACTTCTCGTAGCCTAGCCTTCTTCATGAAGCTCGATGCAGGAAGCTTTCGCCATTACATTTCGGTAAAAAGCAGGAATTCGCGAAGAAACCTTCAGGCTCAATGAAGGAAGGAAGGCCTTAAGAGCGCGGGCTCTGAGTTGTGGGAGGTGATGGAGGGGTGGGGGGTGGGGGTGGGGGTGGGATCTGTAGACATCAATCAGTTTACAACTAGTGCTCTGTGCTTGCCGATCATTTGGTTGATTGTCTGAGTAGAGTATAACCTGCGGCAGAAGATATCAGCATAGAATTTCTTATTGTCTGGCTGGCTGTTTGTCTGTCTATCTCTCTCTCTCTCTCTCTCTCTCTCTCTTCTCTCTCTCTCTCTCTCTCTCTCTCTCTCTCTCTCTCTCTCTCTCTCTCTCTCTCTTTCTCTCACGTACACACACAGACACACACACATACACACACACAAACACACACACACACACACCAACACACACACACACACACACAACACACACACACACACACACACACAGGGAGAGATGAAGACAGAGGAAGGGGAGCTTTGCTTCTCCACCCCAACCACGACTCCCCCACCCCCCTTACCCCCACTCCAACTGCCTGATAGCTGTACGCTCCTCATTCCCCGGAAGTCAGGTGTCACACATGTCGCCCACCCTGCATTCTCTTAGCATCATCACATAGATCGTTTTCAGCCGCAAGCACTGTTCACACATCACACACACTAGCCATCTACACCCACGCCTGCTTTCACACTTAGATTCTTCAGCGATGTCAAAAGGAAAATTTAACAAGGACATGGCAAAAAACAAGTTTCAGGGAAAATGAGATACATCATTAAATGGGCGTACTTGTGCACCGTTAAAAAGTATATGTCGGAGGGAAAAAATCTATATCCGAGTGCCGTTATTTACCCAAGTCGCGAACTGTCAATGCAACTCATTTCTGTATGGCATCTGTTTTTGTTTTCATCTGTATGTGTGGGTGTGTGTGTGTGTGTGTGTGTGTGTGTGTGTGTGTGTGTGTGTGTGTGTGTGTGTGTGTGTGTGTGTGTGTGTCGGTGTCTGTGACTGTGTTTATGCGTGTGTCTTTCTGTGTCTGTGGTTATTGTTGTTGTTGTTGTTGTTGTTGTTGTTGTTGTTGTTGTTGTTGTTGTTGTTGTTGTTGTTGTTGTGGTGGTTTTTTTTGCGTGTGACTTGTCTTTAGTTCAAAGTCAATTTAAGTAAAATACGTATAATCATGCTGTCAAGTTAGAAGTTTTTCTGCTTTTGAATCGTTTAAATTATTCGCTTTTTCTTTGGCCCTTCAGGGGAACATTGTTATAGCTCTAAGAGAGCTCCGTGTCTGACAAGCTTTACTTTTGAATCGCTATTTCTTCTTGTTTCAAAACATGTTTCCAGAGCTCAGGTTACTTTGTTTTCACTACTCGGTATCTAAAAATATGTGTGATCATTTCCGAGCTAATGGTTTTCCTAGTCGACTTTGACAATTAGAAGAAAAAAAATTCCCATACAGCGCTACTCTCCGCAAAATCAGCAGTTTCATGGTGCTTTACAAACATTTAATAAATAAATTCGATATTAAAAACAAACACTTGGGCATTCTTCTTCTTCTTTGTTCAAAGGTTGAAACTCCCACGATCTTATACGCGTATGGTCGTTTTTACACCGCCATTCAGGCAGCCATTAACAAAAGTACAACTTTAAAAATAAAGAAAAATCATTGAAACTAAAATTCAACACATCACACGTTAAACTGGTTTGGGAAAATCTACAATGCACCACGAAGCACAATCCTAGATGCACAACACCCACATAAAATAACATGCATATTTATGATAGACTTTAAAGCAAACAATAAACGCTTTATGGACCATACTGCTTTAAAAATGTCTCACGGTGTTCCTTGCTCTGAATTCAAATTTGTGTGGGTTTTTTTTCTGCTTGTTTGCTTGCTTTTTGTAATCGGTTCTACGTGGTTCTTGTCACGAACGTGCAATAAAACTTTTAAATTTGTCAATAAAAGTTTGAAAGTTGTCGCGCGTGGTTTCATTAAATGAATTCCCCTTTAAAAGGCAAGTTTGAAAGACCTATTTCTATGCCATTATCGAATGCAAACAGATCGTTAGTGCCGCCGAAACCCATCAAATCTTCATAGTCTGCTAAGTCTTCACCAATTGCTTGGCGACAAAACGGTTTCGGTAGCGTGGGTGTGTGATGGGGTTTAGTTTAACCTGTCGGAAAATCGATTGCAACGACGGAAATGCGAGACTTTCCCCTGCCCAAGACGTCAATCAGTTTGATTTCTCATTGGTTCAGTCTGTCAACTCGGAAGTCTTTTCCCTCATTAGTTTTTCCCACCCTGCAAAAGTTTCCAGACATTGAATTCTTTGCATGATTTAATGCCGTCCTTTGCTGTGGCTGCCCCCCCCCCCCCTCCACCCCAACCCCTTTTTAAAATGAAGCAAAATGTCTGTTTCATACGCATCAGTCACCCAGACATATGTATCCGTACGCACACCTAGACATCTGTGTCAGCACAAACACCCACACACGAACTGTGTCAGTACGCACACCAAGACACATACCCACTCGTGTAGGCCTACGTGTGTACTTGCACAGATAAAGACATTCGCGCATATTACACGTATCAGGTTGTGGGTACAACGCGCATAATTCACGTCGCGTGTTTGTTTGTTTTCAGTGTAGATACATATTTCACCCATCCTCAGATATATGGGAGACCCTGCCCGGATCATTCTATATGGCGGAAGAATAATCTAAATTCACTCGATATTTCGTGTTTGCTTGAGTCCTTGTCTGTTTGTTTGCTCGTTCTGTCTGTCTGTCTGTCTGTGTCTGTGTGACAGTCTGTTTCTGAGTGTGTGCATGTATGTTGGTGCGTTGAAGAAAAACCGCAGGATAGGTTCGTTGCTTTTTTGTCTGCGGATACTATGGACTTGTGTAAGTTGTTTGTCTTCTCTTTCTCACGTTCACAGCCTGTGGCTTGTAATGGGCATTTGGGTTACCTTTCCACACGACGGAAGTACCTACATGGTCTTGGTATTGCCCCAGGGAACAGTAGATTACCACCGCCCGTGTTACTTGCAAGACCTGGGTCTAGGATTAGCCGATAGCTTTTCTAATTCTGTTACAGGAAGCGTCCGCGACTGCGGAGTTAAGCCTGTCGTCCATTGGGAGTCGAACAATTTCAATACACCCCCGGCCCATTGGCCGACACTGGAGCAGAAGCACAGCGATGTCTGGACAGCAGTGAATTGAAGGGCGTCGAGAGAAACGCATAGAACCGTTGCCTATTCCTTTCTTCTTCTTCTTCTTCTTCTTCTTCTTCTTCTTCTTCTTCTTCTTCTTCTTCTTCTTCTATGGGCTGAACTCCCACGTTCACTCGTGTTTTTACACGAGTGGCTTTTTACGTGTACGGCCGTTTTTTCCCACCATTGGGTTACATTTCCACACGACGGAAGTACCTACATGGCAATGGTATTGCCCCAGGGAACAGTAGATTACCACCGCCCGTGTTACTTGCAAGACCTGGGTCTAGGATTAGCCGATAGCTTTTTTGTCACAGCTGAATGGGGACAACAACTCGATGTAGAATCACCGGAACACCATTTATTTTCGTCGAAACCGTCATTAAAAGAGAGGCACTGCGCGTCGAAGCGCATTGAGAGGAATAGGTAGCGGTTCCATTGTTCGTTCGATGCCTTTCGATGCACAGCCGTCCAGCTAATCGTAATACTCCCCTCCAGCGCCGGCCAGTGATGTGTGGCCGCGGTTGTGTGAGTTTGCTGTTTCAACGGTCACGGGATACAGGCGGTTGTTAATGTATCTGGGTTATTCTCCAGAGCTGTGTACCATTTTGTGACATGCATTTCAAGTCCTTTCAATTATTATAACGTGTATTAAATGGCAACTAGAGTGTATTCTCTTCACTTTTTTCAGTTCCATGATGAAACAGACGTGCAACAAAACTCAGTAAATATTTGTGTCTTTTTGTTAAATAATTTTTAGCATTCAAATCCATGTCACAACCTTTGGTTTCCATGTTACGAAGTTGACGTACTTTAAAACATTTGTAATTTACTAAACGTAGACAAGCAAAATGTGCAAGTATTTCTAACGCTTTATCTGCAGGCCAAGGATATATAGGCCCTATTTGGAACCTGTTCTCATAAATGAAATCAATTTTTATGGTTAAAATGGATCACTAGAGTAAAGAAATGTCAACATCGTAACATGGTTTCCACTGGTACACAGCTCTGGAGAATAACCCATCCGCGTTCGAACTACGGGGATGGGAGGCTCTAAAACGCGAGGTCCGCTACTGTTAATGACGGCTTCGACGAAGATAAGTGCTGTTTCAACTTTTCGACAGCGATAAATCGCCTCGTGGACGGATCTCCCTGCTTATCTGTGGGGTTGAGGAAGGGTAGTATATTTGGTGTATTGTGAGACATTACCACACGACTGAAGTTACCACGTGTGCTTCGTCGCTGCCTCGGGGAACAGTAGGTTAGTACCCTTGCTGTTGCATGCAAGACTTCTGTCCGGGATTAGTGTATAGTTTTTCTTTCACAGGAAACGTCTCCGACTGCGTGGGTTAGTTTTCATTTGGTTTGGGGTTTTTTTTTCTCATAGAGTTGTATTAGTGGCTATAAAGCCCGTCAGCTTTTCTCTATGTCTGTGTGTCTGTTATTCTCTTTGTTTGTCTCACTTCATGTCTTTTTTTCTGTTTGTCTAATGGCTTCTGATATATATATAGATTATATATCTGAGTGGGTTGGGTGGATCGGAAAGAAGACTTGCCAAAATGTTGTTTTGTATCGCCTCCTTTTGAGTTGTTTTACAGCGAAAGTTAGGTGGACATTTTTGTAGGGGAAACTTCCATTCCAAGTTATTGTGTCGGTTTTGTTGTGATCAAGACAAAAGCTTCATTTCACGCACAAAGAAACTACTGAATCGAACAGTCATCCGCTCGGGTACAAAGACACACGTTCACAAGCGTGACTTATGGTTTGGGCAAACACGGTCTGCCATACAATTGAACTTTCTTACATAACATCAGCCACAGAACATGAAGGTTTGGTTTGAAGCACGGAGGCAGTCAGATAATTGCGTGTCGTCACTGCCTATGACAGGCAATGAGAACTGTGACTGCCATTTAGCCAGAAATTGCCTGCCATACAATTCAATTGCCTCACGAGTTTGTGGTCAGAAACAAGATTGAATTTTAGGCGCAGCAGGGATGTCTGATTGGATGTCAGTGTTGATTTGCCTGTAATCCCTGTTTAATTTCTGTCCCGGAAGCGGAATTTGGAGCAAGGGGTCATTTGGTTCTGTAAACGACCTTGGGACAGGCTTCGATGACCCCGAGCCTTTGCATGCGATGCTTCTGAATGGGTTGGTGTTTCCTAGGGTGAAAATATGACCAGAGAACATTTGTAGACACGCATAAACATACAACACCCAGCGAAAATGTTGCAGAGGAAGAGAGAGAGGGGGGAGAGAGAGAGAGGCGCGCGCGCACACTAACACACACACACACACACATACACACACACACACACACACACACACACACACACTTGTTTGTCTTCTTTTCGGTGGGGGGTGTTTTTTTGTGTGTTTTTTAAGGCTGGTTAACATTTTGTGTACATTAACTGTACTTGTCTTCTGTTAGGTGACCCTGAAATAATCTATGAGTCCAAATGTTGACTAGCTGTTTGTCAAAAATAAATTACGGAAATGTCAATACATCACTGCAGTAATCTTACATGTATACGTAGTTATATGAATTGCGCAGCAAATTTCCATAACAATGTCTGTATTATCAGCAACTAAAAGCAATCTTTGTTCTGCCACGAACGTCACTCACAAACAATTTGTTCATTCACAATAACTAAAAGCATCTCGCACATTTTATTCAGAAACTCCCTTCAGAAACTACGCAGTTGTTTAAGGAAAACATTCATAATGAGATCAACAGATAATAACTTTTTTGTTGAGAAAAATAGTGTTCACGACAAAGAGATAACACAGTTTTTGGCAACACAGGAAGTTGGCGTCATGTTTTCCCGATATTACAGCAGACAGAATCTGATGCGAATCCAGTCGAAAAATAACTGGACTGGAAATGCATCGAACTTGGCCCTGACATGCACTGTGACGTCATGAACGCTTGCCTGCACTGATTCTGATACGTGTGTTTGCCTCACTGCAAAGGGCGCAACTCTTCACGGTCAATAAAAAAAAAACCTGGACAGAGTTATTTCCGAAAATCGTTTATTGTACACGGGAGTGCAATCTTCTGTGCAATTATTTACTTGTTAAACACCTTCAGTACATCATTCGATCCAATAGTCTGTCAACATTTTTTTATGGACAGACAAAGCGTCATCGTCATCATCATCATCATCATCATCATCATCATCATCATCATCATCATCATCATCATCAAACTACCGATCATAAATGGATATGTCGATTTTAATTACAGTTAGTTTGACAACAACAAAATAAACATTTTACAAAAAATGGGTCCAAGCATTATAATCTGCCCTCTTGTACTTTACGTAATTATGGGGACTTAAAAATACAACCCACTCACATTTCACGTAATGGAAAGCATACTGGTCGTACGCGCAAGTGTGTGTGTAGGTGTTATGTGTGTGTGTGTGACTGTGTGTGTGTGTGTGTCTGTACGTGCGTGCGTGCGCGCGCGCGTGTGTGTGTGTGTGTGTCAATGTGTGTGTTAGTGCGTGCGTGCGTTCATGCGCGCGTGTGTGTGTCTGTGTGTGTTTGTGCGCGTGCGTGCGTGCGTGATTGCGTGCGGGGGTGTGATAGGAGCAATTAAACATGCAAACAAGCTGTCTGGAGATAGTGGCGACACTTTATCTGACGATCTCACCACACTGCCCCCGTTCACAGTCAGATATGATGTTGTATCAACGTGTGTGCCCTGAAACCTGACAAAGCAATCACTTTTGGCCGTACACGTGCACTTGGTTCTTGTTTGTTCGTTCATGGGCTGAAACTCCCACGGCTTTTACGTGTATGACTGTTTTTACCCCGCCATTTAGGCAGCCATACGCCGCTTTCGGAGGAAGCATGCTGGGTATTTTCGTGTTTCTATAACCCACCGAACTCTGACATGGATTACAGGATCTTTTTCGTGCGCACTTGGTCTTGTGCTTGCGTGTACACACGGGGGTGTCCGGACACCGAGGAGAGTCTGCACACAAAGTTGCCTCTGAGAAATAAATCTCTCGCCGAACGTGGGGACGAACTCACGCTGACAGCGGCCAACTGGATACAAATCCAGCGCGCTACCGACTGAGCTACATCCCCGCCCGCACTTGGTTCTAATGATGGCTGTGAGATTCGTGCTTAGTTTCCTTGCTTCCTTGCTTACTTGCTTCCTTATGTACTTACTTACTCACTCACTCACTCACTCACTCACTCACTCACTCACTCTCTTACTGACTTACTGACTGACTGACTGACTGACTGACTGACTGACTTACTGACTTACTTAATTACTTAATTACTTAATTACTTAATTACTTAATTACTTAATTACTTACTAACTTACTAACTTACTTAGTAGGTGCTCACTTACTTACTTTCTTTGTTGCTGTTTTTTTTCGTTTGTGTGTGTTAATGTTTTTTGGGGCATTTTGTAGAATATGATAGGGTTCTTAGTACTTTTGGGGATATTTCTATGAAAAAAAAATGGAGGTGCTCTTTTTATAATTTGTCTACTTTTTCTGTGTGTGTAATTTGGTTGGAAAACAGTATTTGATGCTAGAGAATGCCATTGTCTAAGCGTGGTGTGGCTTCGTCATTTTATCACCTGTGTGCATCGTCTTTTTCAACTTCTGCAGATACAGGTACACACAATTAATCAGGGCAAATAGAGTTTTGATCATGAGTCAACAAAGACAGCCCGAGAATTGTGAAGTACCAGTAAGTCAATGCAGGCTAACCATACTTTGATTGGCCGGTGTCGTATTCTGTCTCGTGTTTTGACATGTGTTTCGTGTCCTGCTGTCATCGGAGGGAGAAAAGATGTGTTTAAACCTTTCCTGGTAACGTTAGATGCTCCATCCGGTCCGTCTTTGAGAGAATATCCGGGAAAAGTGTTCTCTCTCTCTCTCTCTCTCTCTCTCTCTCTCTCTCTCTCTCTCTCTCTCTCTCTCTCTCTCTCTCTCTCTCTCTCTCTCTCTCTCTCTCTCTCTCTCTCTCTCTCTCTCTCTCTCTCTCTCTCTCTCTCGAGAAGTGCTCAACTACCATTACTTTCAGTCGACACGCGGTGATACATATGCCCGTTGACCTTTTCTTATGGGTGCCCCGTACTGAAAATACAATACGGGATTCTGGGAAAGTTGTTCAAGGGCACGTACGCACTATATTCGATTTGCAATACACGACTCAAAACCTTTGGAATAAATCAAAATTAATAAAATACAGCAATATAGAGTTCAGAAAAGAAGAAATAAAAGTTGAACAATTGAGAGAATTTTATTTTCAAAATTCTTGCCATTTACGGGACTCGCACTCGAGACCGCCGGGACTGGGGGCAATCGTAATTACCACCTTGCCAACCAGGCACTCGATACTCAGGCGTGAAAATTAAAAGTTGAACTGCAAACATATACATTACACGTGGGTTTTCGATCATGTGTCGACTGGTCGGTTTTCGGGTTTCCCCGTTCGTATTTGTGTTTTGTTCGTTTTCTTGATCCCATCATCACATGTAGTCGCGGTGATACCCATAGGGCATTTCACACAACCCGATGTTACTAAAAAATAGAATGGGTCATTCTGGGGAAATTGTCTGCCGGAAGTGCTCAATAATTTTGGGACTTTTTGATTATTTCGATTCATTAGATCGTCCAAAACGTTTGAAATGAAGAAAATGAATATAATACAAGAATTACGAGTTCAGTTTTAAGTTTAAAAAGAAAATGCCGTCGATGATGATCGAACCCGTGACCACCAATGTATGGAAAAGCGATCGGGCGCTTTACCAACTGAGCTATTCTGTCGAACGGTTGGTGAGGGAGATTTTAATTTCAAATGTTACACTTGAGTTCTCGAGCGTGGGGATCAGCAATGACTCGACTCGAGTTTCCGAGTCTCTCCGTATTTGTGTACTGTTCTCTTTATCTCACTGTTCGAGGCAAGTTAGGTTAATAACTGACCCCATGCTCCCGTTCACTTCGTAATAGTTTGGAAAAGCAATATCAAGTATCGTTAATTTTAAGCGTGACCGACATTATGTTGTTGCCTGGCTCCAAAATGCATTGACCAATCGCCGAAAGGCGTTGACGTCGTTGCATGAAAGGATTTCCCTTCCCAGAATCCTAAATTCTTGATGACATACACAGGATTTTATTCGGGAGGACGACGATCTATGTACGTATTATATAAAAACGGGCGTCCACAGAGCCAATGAACCGGCACGGTTGGCCTAGTTGTAAGGCGTCCGCCCCGTGATCGGGAGGTCGTGGGTTCGAACCCCGGCTGGGTCATACCTAAGACTTTAAAATTTGCAATCTATTGGCTGCTCCGCCTGGCGTCTGGCATTATGGGGTTAGTGCTAGGACTGGTTGGTCCGGTGTCAGAATAATGTGACTGGGTGAGACATGAAGCCTGTGCTGCGACTTCTGTCTTGTGTGTGGCGCACGTTATATGTCAAAGCAGCACCGCGAGCCAATGAACAGTGATATCAACTTGTAGTTCTCATTCACTCGTGGTCCTGGTAGGTACGCATTCGTTGAAACAAGTAAAAGCCCATTGGATTCAAGCATTGAAACTTGTAATCTCGCGAACTCTGTGTGTGTGTGTGTGTGTGTGTGTGTGTGTGTGTGTGTGTGTGTGTGTGTGTGTGTGTGTGTGTGTGTGTGTGTGTGTGTGTGTGTGTGTGTGTCTGTGTCTGTGTCTGTGTGTCTGTGTGTGTCTGTGTGTGTCTGCAGTGTGTGTGTCTGTCCGTGTGTGTGTGTGTGTGTGTATGTGTGTTGTGTGTGCGTGTGTGGGTGTCTGTGTGAGTGTGTGTGTGTGTGTGTGTGTGTGTGTGTGTGTGTGTGTGAGTTTGGTTCGCTAGCTAATTATGTATTGAAATGTTGAAGTATGTCACAGTGATGGGGAGAAAGCATTTGGTTGCTGTACGTTCTGTCATTTCTTCTTTTTCCTAATGCGTCATATCCGAAGCGAAAGAAAAGGAAAGGAAGGAACAAGTCCTCGTCTAGACAACCTTGAATATGTATGCTTTTTATATTTAGTCAAGTTTTGACTAAATATTTTAACATCGAGGGGGAATCGAAACGAGGGTCGTGGTGTATGTGTGTGCGTGCGTGCGTGTGTGCGTGCGTGTAGAGCGATTCAGACCAAACTACTGGACCGATCTTTATGAAATTTGACATGAGAGTTCCTGGGTATGATATCCCCGAAAGTTTTCTTCATTTTTTTGATTAATGTCTTTGGTGACGTCATATCCGGCTTTTCGTGAAAGTTGAGGCGGCACTGTCACGCTCTCATTTTTCAACCAAATTGGTTGAAATTTTGGTCAAGTAGTCTTCGACGAAGCCCGGACTTCGGTATTGCATTTCAGCTTGATGGCTTAAAAATTAATTAATGACTTTGGTCATTAAAAATCTGAAAATTGTAAAAAAAAAAAAATTTATAAAACGATCCAAATTTACGTTTATCTTATTCTCCATCATTTGCTGATTCCAAAAACATATAAATATGTTATATTCGGATTAAAAACAAGCTCTGAAAATTAAATATATAAAAATTATTATCAAAATTAAATTGTCGAAATCAATTTAAAAACACTTTCATCTTATTCCTTGTCGGTTCCTGATTCCAAAAACATATAGATATGATATGTTTGGATTAAAAACACGCTCAGAAAGTTAAAACAAAGAGAGGTACAGAAACGCGTGCTATCCTTCTTAGCGCAACTACTAGGCCTACCCCGCTCTTCTTGTCAATTTCACTGCCTTTGCCATGAGCGGTGGACTGACGATGCTACGAGTATACGGTCTTGCTGAAAAATGGCATTGCGTTCAGTTTCATTCTGTGAGTTCGACAGCTACTTGACTAAATATTGTATTTTCGCCTTACGCGACTTGTTGTTTACTTTTAATGATGTACAGTCACTTCCACCTTCTCCGTTCATGTTTTCTTCTTCTTTGTTCTTCTTTCTTTCCCCTTTTTGACTCACATGCGAAGCAAAAGTGAGTCTATGTACCGTACTCACCCGAGTCGTCCGTCCGTCCGTCCGTCCGTCCGGACGTCCGGACGTCCGGACGTCCGTCCGGAAAACTTTAACGTTGGATATTTCTTGGACACTATTCAGTCTATCAGTACCAAATTTGGCAAGATGGTGTATGATGACAAGGCCCCAAAAAGCATACATAGCATCTTGACCTTGCTTCAAGGTCAAGGTCGCAGGGGCCATAAATGTTGCCTAAAAAACAGCTATTTTTTACATTTTTCCCATTTTCTCTGAAGTTTTTGAGATTGAATACCTCACCTATATATGATATATAGGGCAAAGTAAGCCCCATCTTTTGATACCAGTTTGGTTTACCTTGCTTCAAGGTCAAGGTCACAGGAGCTCTTCAAAGTTGGATTGTATACATATTTTGAAGTGACCTTGACCCTGAACTATGGAAGATAACTGTTTCAAACTTAAAAATTATGTGGGGCACATGTTATGCTTTCATCATGAGACACATTTGATCACATATGATCAAGGTCAAGGTCACTTTGACCCTTATGAAATGTGACCAAAATAAGGTAGTGAACCACTAAAAGTGACCATATCTCATGGTAGAAAGAGCCAATAAGCACCATTGTACTTCCTATGTCTTGAATTAACAGCTTTGTGTTGCATGACCTTGGATGACCTTGACCTTGGGTCAAGGTCACATGTATTTTGGTAGGAAAAATGTGTAAAGCAGTTCTTAGTGTATGATGTCATTGCTAGGTTTAGTTATTTGACCTTGACCCTGAAGGTCAAGGTCATGTAACGGTCAAGGTCAAGCATGTGAGTCGTATGGGCTTTGCCCTTCTTGTTATATTTAGTCAAGTTTTGACTAAATATTTTAACATCGAGGGGGAATCGAAACGAGGGTCGTGGTGTATGTGCGTGTGTCTGTGTGTGTGTGTGTGTGTCTGTGTGTGTGTGTGTGTGTAGAGCGATTCAGACTAAACTACTGGACCGATCTTTATGAAATTTGACATGAGAGTTCCTGGGTATGAAATCCCCGAACGTGTTTTTCATTTTTTTGATAAATGTCTTTGATGACGTCATATCCGGCTTTTCGTGAAAGTTGAGGCGGCACTGTCACGCCCTCATTTTTCAACCAAATTAGTTGAAATTTTGGTCAAGTAATCTTCGACGAAGCCCGGGGTTCGGTATTGCATTTCAGCTTGGTGGCTTAAAAATTAATTAATGACTTTGGTCATTAAAAATCTGAAAATTGTTAAAAAAAATAAAAATTTATAAAAGGATCCAAATTTACGTTTATCTTATTCTCCATCATTTGCTGATTCCAAAAACATATAAATATGTTATATTCGGATTAAAAACAAGCTCTGAAAATTAAATATATAAAAATTATTATCAAAATTAAATTGTCCAAATCAATTTAAAAACACTTTCATCTTATTCCTTGTCGGTTCCTGATTCCAAAAACATATAGATATGATATGTTTGGATTAAAAACACGCTCAGAAAGTTAAAACAAAGAGAGGTACAGAAAAGCGTGCTATCCTTCTTAGCGCAACTACTACCCCGCTCTTCTTGTCAATTTCACTGCCTTTGCCATGAGCGGTGGCCTGACGATGCTACGAGTAAAATGGCATTGCGTTTCATTCTGTGAGTTCGACAGCTACTTGACTAAATATTGTATTTTCGCCTTACGCGACTTGTTTTTATATCTGATTGGTAACTTTTAATGATGCACAGACACTTCCCCTTTTTTCCATTCATGGTTTTTCCCCTTTTCTTCTTCACCCCTTTTTTTAGGAGAGATGTTTCTATCTGACTAGTAACTTTTAACGACGTATCCACTTCCCCCTTCTTCATTTTTCTTTTGAAGGGTGGAGGGTGGTATTTTATCGTTTTGGTCACTTTTAATGACGCCCAGACATGTTCCCCTTTCCATTCAGCTTTTTTTTTTTTCAACGGAAGGGGGGTGTGGGCGGTGGAAGGGGTAAAGGCGGGAGGCGGAAACTGCCGAAGAAATAGATTTTTTTTTTCCCTTGCAGATATTTTACTTTGCAATCAAATTCTTTGGAACCGGATTTCTTACTTTTCTCTCCCGAACATGTTACTTCAACTTTTCTGACACCGGACTTTTTTCTTCTTCTTCTTCTTTTTCTCTCTCTCTTTCTTTCCCTTCCTTTATTCTTTAAACAAGTCGCGTAAGGCGAAATTACTACATTTAGTCAAGCTGTGGAACTCACAGAATGAAACTGAATGTAGTCCGCCGCTGGTGCAAAAGGCAGTGAAAGTGACGAGCCTGTTTGGCGCGGTAGCGATTGCGCTGTGCTTCATAGCACGCTTTACTGTACCTCTCTTCGTTTTAACTTTCTGAGCGTGTTTTTAATCCAAACATATCATATCTATATGTTTTTGGAATCAGAAACCGACACGGAATAAGATGAACTAGTTTTTAAAACGATTTTGGAAATTTAATTTTGATAATAATTTTTATATATTTAATTTTCAGAGCTTGTTTTTAATCCAAATATAACATATGTATATGTTTTTGGAATCAGAAAATGACGAAAAATAAGATGAAATTGTTTTTGGATCGTTTAACAAAAAAATAATTTTAATTACAAGTTTCCGATTTTTAATGACCAAACTCATTCATTAGTTTTTAAGCCACCAAGCTGAAATGCAATACCAAACCCCGGCCTTCGTCGAAGATTGCTTTGCCAAAATTTCAATCAATTTAATGGAAAAATGAGGGTGTGACAGTGCCGCCTCAACTTTTACAAAAAGCCGGATATGCCGTCATCAAAGGTATTTATCGAAAAAATGAAAAAAACGTCCGGGGATATCATACCCAGGAACTCTCGTGTCAAATTTCATACAGATCCGCCCATTAGTTTAGTCTGAATCGCTCTACACACACACACAGACACACACACACACACACACACACACACACACACACACACACACACACACACATACACCACGACCCTCGTCTCGATTCCCCCCTCTATGTTAAATCATTTAGTCAAAACTTGACTAAATGTAAAAAAAAAGCGTCACCACTCACCAAACCTTTAAGCCGCAGATCTTATTACGTCAGCACTGCAAGGCCTTTTCCTTCTCCTTGAAATCCATCTTTCAGTGAGACAAGCGTGCAAGCCAACGCCACAGAAACCTTTGGGCCTGCAGACAGCAAAAACAATTAGAGCCATCAATCAATCCCAGGGCGGCCTCTGGACACTCGTCCCTCCTAACCCCTGCCGCTCTCCCCCCAATAACGCAACGCATACATTTACCCGTAATTGTTACGGAAGGGAAAGGCGAAGGGGATCGAAAAGAAGAAAACAAATCGGAGAAAAGCTTATGTCAGAATCGGCCTGCTAGGTGATAGTCCGCCGGTCCGGCTGAGACGGCGAGGTTGTATAAACGCCGACGGCAGCCGTACACGAAGAGCACGGGTGTCGCCCAAGAAATACTACTGACGAAGATTCAGACACAAGCTTCAATGGAAGCTAAGAACTGGGGGCTGGGCCGCTATTGCGCGGGGCCGCTATTGCGCGGGGCCGCTATTGCGCGAATCTAACCCTAACCCTAATCCTAACCCTAACCCTAACCCTAAAGATTCGCGCAATAGCGGCCCCGCGCAATAGCGGCCCCGCGCAATAGCGGGCCGACCCCAAGAACTGCGGGTGTTGTTGTCCGCCGGTGCCTGGGACAGTGGAGTTTTATAAACGCTGACGGAAACTAATGCAAACAAAACACTACCCCAACTAAAACATTAATTCCCGTGTCATTTTATTCAAACTTTCTATGCCGTTGAAGTCACTTCCCTTCGCTATCTGGAAGACTTTTCGTATCAAAGATTTTGTTTGCAGGGGTCACATGACCGCCATTCAAATAAGGGTACCCCAAAAATCGACCTGACAAAAACGTAAGGTACCGATTAAAAAATCGGGAAAAAAATCAGGATAGGCACAACTTAGCAACTTGTACAAATTTATGAGATAAACGTCAAATCGTCCATAACAGGTTGATTTGTCTGGCTACCTTGCGAATCTCTTATGTTATGCCATATCTACTGATGCAGGTGTCGATCGCACGAGCAGTCGAAAACGGGAGGTTTTTGCGTCAATCTTGAGGGATCCAATGACAAAAAGAGCTGTATTTCAACAATGACAAGATTGATTGATTTTAAACTTTCAGGGTCTTATGCCCATATTCTAGACGTACTTCAGGAACAATTTCGGATGATCTTTACAAGTGTTTGTTCAGATGTAATGCAAATTTCTCAAAAGCTTTTTAAAGCCCGTCACAAAAAACATGCATATATATGTAGACAAATGATTGATACAAGTAATGTTCGTGTAATGTGATTATGACCACTGGCGTAAATTTGCTAGTCACTTCACGCACTAGCCAAAAACACGCACTATACTACAAATGTATGGAGGAGGTCCCGGGACGCACTTAACATCAAAAGAGCGGGTCCCGGGACGCACTAAATTTACGTTCTTGTGTGTACCGTAGCAAACATTTGCAGACTGCAAGCACCAATATGCCATGCTTGCGTACGCGTGTGTGTGTTGTCGAAATGTCTGGAGTTCCGATCGAAAAGGACTCAACATAAAACACTACTCGTCATCACAAAGTGTAAGCAGTATACCAGGGTCTGGAGTTTTAGCCCCCTAAAACTCCGAAGAGGGGGTCCATGGACTCTCTAAAAATTCAAAGTGTGTGGGGGGCGTCCGTGGGGAGCCCTGAGTCACTATTTAAATTTAAAAGCCTGGGCAGGTTTGTGATGGCGTACCTCAGTGTTTACACGGGAAGAGGGGGGAGGGGGCGTATCTTTCACAGCTAAGTGCGGCCAAGACTTGAACTCATTATACTTATAAACAATTATCAGATGCTTTGCTTGTTTTGAAATTGCGATAAAGAAAGAGATTGAAATATTGCATGACGTGCAGACAGCCTTTTTACAGCAAAAATGAAAATAAAATGCATGTAAGGTGCAGAGGGGTGGGGTGGTTTACGACGGGTAAGGGAAGAGATTAGACTGTCACTACAAAAACAAAACTCAGTGCAAAAAAGTTGACATCTCTTATGATCTCTCTTTTAAGAAGGTTGTGCGGTCTCCCGATTCTATAATTGCAAAAAGTCAGATGACATTTGCGTGCTCTCTCTCTCTCTCTCTCTCTCTCTCTCTCTCTCTCTCTCTCTCTCTCTCTCTCTCTCTCTCTCTCTCTTTCCCTCTCTCTCTCTCTTCCTCTCTCCCTCTCTCTCCTCCCTCCTCCCTCTCTCTCTCTCTCTCTCTCTCTCTCTCTCTCTCTCTCTCGTAAGAGTTATTCTGCCCTTAAGAGAGCTTTTGGCAGGTCACGTTTTTGTTTTTCTGTCTTCGTCTTCTTCTGCTTTCCGTTAATGTTTTTGCTTCTCCCCATTCTTCCCTTCTCCTTTGTCTCTCCTCTGCTGTATGTGTGTGTGTCTCTCTCTCTCACCATCGTTCTCTCTATCTATCTATCTCTTTTTCATCTCTCCCTCTCTCACACACGCGCACACACACACACACACACACACACACACACACACACACATACACACACACACACACACACACACACACACACATACACACACACACACACACAAGCACACACACATTTTCATTTGGGATCTTGACGTGTTGCTGTCTTTGTTTGTAATTTCGCATTACCAAGTATGGGTCTGTCTGTTTCTCTTTGTGCGTGTGTTCCATTATCTCCCTCTGTTTTTCTTTGTTATTTGTCGCTTAGTCTTACCCACGAATACAAAATTAATGTGAGGAAGGAGGGGGAGAGGGGGGAGGAGGGGGGATCGGGGAGGTTGGGAGGTTTCGATGCTTTATTAAATCAAAGCTCGTGCCTGAACGGTGTAGGATCTTCTTTTGTGTCCTTGTAATTTTGTTTGCAATTGTTTGAGGGTCTTTTTTCTCTCAGGGGACCGGCTTTGGTAGGCGTTGTTTATTCATTATAACTTTATTATTTTTTTGTTTTGTCATTTTTTATTATTTATAATGTGATTCGCCTGTGTCCTTGTTATTTTGCTAATTCTTCCGGGTATCATTTTTTTGTCCTCCGCTCCGGCCTTGGGTGGAGCTTTTGTTTACCCTTTTTATATTTAGTCAAGTTTTGACTAAATATTTTAACATCGAGGGGGAATCGAAACGAGGGTCGTGGTGTATGTGCGTGTGTGTGTGTGTCTGTGTGTCTGTGTGTCTGTGTGTGTGTGTAGAGCGATTCAGACTAAACTACTGGACCGATCTTTATGAAATTTGACATGAGAGTTCCTGGGTATGAAATCCCCGAACGTTTTTTTCATTTTTTTGATATATGTCTTTGATGACGTCATATCCGGTTTTTCGTGAAAGTTGAGGCGGCACTGTCACGCCCTCATTTTTCAACCAAATTGGTTGAAATTTTGGTCAAGTAATCTTCGACGAAGCCCGGAGTTCGGTATTGCATTTCAGCTTGGTGGCTTAAAAATTAATTAATGACTTTGGTCATTAAAAATCTGAAAATTGTAAAGAAAAAAATTTTAAAAAATTCATAAAACGATCCAAATTTACGTTTATCTTATTCTCCATTATTTGCTAATTCCAAAAACATATAAATATGTTATATTCGGATTAGAAACAAGCTCTAAAAATTAAATATATAAAAATTATTATCAAAATTAAATTGTCCAAATCAATTTAACAACACTTTCATCTTATTCCTTGTCGGTTCCTGATTCCAAAAACATATAGATATGATATGTTTGGATTAAAAACACGCTCAGAAAGTTTAAACAAAGAGAGGTACAGAAAAGCGTGCTATCCTTCTTAGCGCAACTACTACCCCGCTCTTCTTGTCAATTTCACTGCCTTTGCCATGAGCGGTGGACTGACGATGCTACGAGTATACGGTCTTGCTGAAAAATGGCATTGCGTTCAGTTTCATTCTGTGAGTTCGACAGCTACTTGACTAAATATTGTATTTTCGCCTTACGCGACTTGTTGTTTGTTAGTTTGTCCACCTTATTCGGTGATTTGTATACTTGGTGGTTTGTTTGTTGGATAGTTGGTTGGCTAACGTTTGCTTAGCTCTTCCGTCTTTCTTCATGTAGCCTATGCTCTCCCCCTCTTCCGGCCTTTTGTATGTTGTTGTTGTTGTTGTTGTTGTTGTTGTTGTTGTTGTTGTTGTTGTTGTTGTTGTTGTTGTTGTTGTTGTTGTTGTTGTTGTTGTTGTTGTTGTTGTGACTTTTTGATAAGACTTTTTGATAAGATGTTAAAGCCAATTTTGCCTCGTGTGTTTTTGGTTTAAGTTCAGAAGTAAAATTAGACAAGCAACAGGTTTTGGTAAACCTTAGAAAAATGTTTAACTGTCGATAAACATGTGAACTTATTGGCACAGTTACTAGAATAAAGACATTAGCGATGACGATGACGACGAGTACGACGACGACGAGGACGACGAGGACGATGATGATTGATGATGATGATGATGATGATGATGATGATGATGATGATGATGATGATGATGATGATGATGATGATGATGATGATGATGATGATGATGATGTCCTTCTTCATGTCAGCTTCTGTTGGTGTTCTTATCTTTTTCTCATCTTTTTACATGTAGTCAAGTTTTGACTAAATGTTTTAACATAGAGGGGGAATCGAGACGAGGGTCGTGGTGTATGTGTGTGTGTGTGTGTGTGTGTGTGTGTGTGTGTGTGTGTCTGTGCGTGTGTGTGTGTGTAGAGCGATTCAGACCAAACTACTGGACCGATCTTTATGAAATTTGACATGAGAGTTCCTGGGAATGATATCCCCGGACATTTTTTTTCTTGTTTTCGATAAATACCTTTGATGACGTCATATCCGGCTTTTTGTAAAAGTTGATGCGGCACGGTCACACCCTCATTTTTCAATCAAATTGATTGAAATTTTGGCCAAGCAATCTTCGACGAAGGCCGGACTTCGGTATTGCATTTCAGCTTGGTGGCTTAAAAATTAATTAATGACTTTGGTCATTAAAAATCTGAAAATTGCAACAACAACAAAATATTATAAAACGATCCAAATTTACGTTCATCTTATTCTTCATCATTTTCTGATTCCAAAAACATATAAATATGTTATATTTGGATTAAAAACAAGCTCTGAAAATTAAAAATATAAAAATTATGATCAAAATTGAATTTTCGAAATCAATTTAAAAACACTTTCATCTTATTCCTTGTCGGTTCCTGATTCCAAAAACATATAGATATGATATGTTTGGATTAAAAACACGCTCAGAAAGTTAAAACGAAGAGAGGTACAGAAAAGCGTGCTATCCTTCTCAGCGCAACTACTACCCTGCTCTTCTTGTCAATTTCACTGCCTTTGCCACGAGCGGTGGACTGACGATGCTACGAGTATACGGGTCTTGCTGAAAAATTGCATTGCGTTCAGTTTCATTCTGTGAGTTCGACAGCTTGACTAAATGTTGTATTTTCGCCTTACGCGACTTGTTTTTAAATTGACGTCAGGGGTGAACGTTAAAACTTCTTGATAGCGTGAGTAGGTTATGGCTTAGAGCTTTAAGCTTTCTCCCTTGACAGCAACGATAATCTGATTCTCGGAGGCCGTAATGCAGATGCCCGTGACATAACTGGGAGCGTCTCTGGCCTAAGCATTAATCGGATTTTGTGTACAGCCTAAATGACCAATTAAGAGCACAAGCACTCAAATATTGTCCAGACAAATAACTGAGGGTTGGCATTATCGACTGTTCGTCGAAACCGAATCTCTCTGTCTCTGTCTGTCTGTCTGTCTGTCTGTCTGTCTGTCTCCCTGCCGGTCTGTATGTCTGTCTGTCTGTCTCTCTCTCTCTCTCTCTCTCTCTCTCTCTCTCTCTCTCTCTCTCTCTCTCTCTCTCTCTCTCTCTCTCTCTCTCTCTCTCTCTCTCTCTCTCTCTCTCTCTCTCTCTCTCTCTCTCGCGAACGTGATTACAGGCATGCGGCGCGCGTGTGTGTGCGAGTCGAATTTTCGTTTTCTTTGTATCATATTGACATACATGTACATTTCAATGTTCTATTATGCATTATGTAGTCGTATAGGTGATGCTGTAATTAGTAATACTGTATGATTGCGATTGACAATTGTCCTTTCATTGTCTTTATTTTTATGTCTTAGTTTAGCAGGGACAGATTGTAAGACTAGACGTGAGCCTAAAATCTCCATCCTTGAGTAATAAAGTTCGTTCGTTCGTTCGTTCTCTCTCTCTCTCTCTCTCTCTCTCTCTCTCTCTCTCTCTCTCTCTCTCTCTCTCTCTTTCTCTCTCTCTCTCTCTCTCTCTCTCTCTCTCTCTCTCTCTCTCTCTCTCTCTCTCTCTCTCTCTCTCTCTCTCTCTCTCTCTCTCTCTCTCTCTCTCTCTCTCTCTCTCTCTCTCTCTCTCCAATTTAGTATCTACGAGTCGGGAGAACAATCTGTGTGTGTATGTGTGCGGAGGGGGCTGGGGGTGGGGTAGGGGGTGTACATCGGGGTGAGTGGGTGGACACAGACAAGGAAAAGCAACACGTGTATGGTTTTTGCTTTTTGACTCACATGCGAAGCAAAAGTGAGTCTATGTACTCACCCGAGTCGTCCGTCCGTCCGTCCGGACGTCCGTCCGGAAAACTTTAACGTTGGATATTTCTTGGACACTATTCAGTCTATCAGTACCAAATTTGGCAAGATGGTGTATGATGACAAGGCCCCAAAAAACATACATAGCATCTTGACCTTGCTTCAAGGTCAAGGTCGTAGGGGCCATAAATGTTGTCTAAAAAACAGCTATTTTTCACATTTTTCCCATTTTCTCTGAAGTTTTTGAGATTCAATACCTCACCTATATATGATATATAGGACAAAGTAAGCCCCATATTTTGATACCAGTTTGGTTTACCTTGCTTCAAGGTCAAGGTCACAGGAGCTCTTCAAAGTTGGATTGTATACATATTTTGAAGTGACCTTGACCCTGAACTATGGAAGATAACTGTTTCAAACTTAAAAAGTATGTGGGGCACATGTTATGCTTTCATCATGAGACACATTTGGTCACATATGATCAAGGTCAAGGTCACTTTGACCCTTATGAAATGTGACCAAAATAAGGTAGTGAACCACTAAAAGTGACCATATCTCATGGTAGAAAGAGCCAATAAGCACCATTGTACTTCCTATGTCTTGAATTAACAGCTTTGTGTTGCATGACCTTGGATGACCTTGACCTTGGGTCAAGGTCACATGTATTTTGGTAGGAAAAATGTGTAAAGCAGTTCTTAGTGTATGATGTCATTGCTAGGTTTAGCTGAAGGTCAAAGTCATGTAAAGGTCAAGCATGTGAGTCGTATGGGCTTTGCCCTTCTTGTTTGTTTTGTGTTTTTTGTCTGATTACACCCCCGGTATAGGGGTGTGTATAGGTTTCACTCGATGTGTTTGTGGCGGTATTTGTGTGTTTGTGTTCGCAAGTAGATCTCAAGAATGAACGGACCGATCGTCACCAAACTTGGTGAACAGGTTCTATACATTCCTGAAACGGTCCTTACAAAAATTGGGACCAGTCAAACACACGGTTAGGGAGTTATTGGTGGATTAAAATTATACAACGACTTATAGACGGACACCCCCGTTGGTCAAAGGGAAATAACCTTCTCAGTTGGTGGCAGTGAGAATGGTTATTTCCCTTTGACCAACGGGGGTGTTTTTCCTATCAGAGGAATTTCTTGTGTTTATCTGTTTTCGTTTGAAAGCATTTGCCTAAATAGGTGTGACCTAAAGAGCGTTTGTGTTTTGGGAAAGCGAATAAGGACATTGAATCGGTAAAATTAGGTATCATCGTTCCGCGCGTTCTCTGACCTCCGCTAGCCACCTTTAAACGAGAGAACAAAACAAACATGTTAATGTAAGTGCGATTCCGTCAGTCACTTCTATAAATTTATCAGTTAGTTCCAACACGTTCTTCCCGTTCAAAAGGGTAGGATTACACGTAAAGCCAACACGTGGTGTTATTCTTCATTTTAGAAAATTACTCACAAGTGTTTGGTAAACTGATTAACTTTTTGTGACATCTGTTTCTGGGTTGATAGGTAATACTTCTGTGCGCAGGTACTGTAAGCCCCGCTCACACCAACCCACGTGTCTTGCCTTGCATTGCCTTCCCCTTGCCTTACCACAAAACATACACTTCGCCTTTTGCTATTCAGTCTCAAGTCTAAATAATAATAGTATAAATCATAACTAATTTTCTTCACACCATCATAGACATAATGTTGCCTCACATGTTCTTTGTACAATCGTTGGTTTTCACAATAAATATTGCATTACTGTACTTGTCTTCTTTTTCTTTAACAATGTCTTTCCAAAAACAAAACTCAAAGACCACAAAAGCTATTGCAACCTACTCCTATCTCTCGTCTCTCTTCCTGGGTACAATGGTACCTAAGACTTACATTCAAATGCTTACATTTCCATGCTACCCACATTGTCAAAATACCAATAATTATTCAAAACAAATGTTAACTACAACCTTCATTTCAGACCCACACCAATTATTATACACACATTTCACATTTAAACCATTAGTCGGCCCCCTGTCGATATTTATCGACTAAGTTCCTTGTCTCTACTGTTGAACATGTTCATCTTCTCTGACAATTGTTGTAAACACATGTGATACTTGTGTGTGTGCAGGCTCCCTGTGCAAGAGCTGCAACATCCCCCCTCTCCTCTTCAACATCTTCTTCTGGTTGGGGTACTGCAACTCACTCATGAACCCCGTCATCTACGCCTGCTCAAGCCGCGAGTTCCAGTTCGCCTTCCGCCGGATATTGCGTTGCCAGTTCCGGCGGCGCCCGCGCGTCTTTCTGACGGACCAAGAATCCAGCTCGTGTCACGAGTTCAACCAGATTGACAACTGTGTTCGCTATCACAAAACTGGACGCTCGGGCAAAAAGTCCAAATCCCGCAGAGACAAGTTCGTACGGACGTTCAGGAGCAGCAAGTTGTCCACGCGGCACAGCCATGCCAACAATCACTCACGGCCTATCCACATGCAGAGCTTCAACACGAACGCTACTTCTAATCATGATATCAAAGTGGAGCAGTCTCCCACGGAGAGCTTGAAAGCCATGCAGCGTAACGCGGGGATGGGGGCGGAGCTTCGCAGGAACAATAATTCGTTTGTCAGTAATAATTGTGAGCAAACTGATTGGCAGCCTGTCGGCAACGGAGGCGTGGCCAGTTACAGACAGGAGAGTATTAGCAACGAGGACTTGTTTGAAGGTTTGACCAAAGAGACGTTGTATCCGCCACCGTGCAGTACAAGATAACAGCATGTTTGGTCCTGAAAGATACACCTTCCTCTCGTGTAAAACATTGTGTCAATCTTCACAGATCTATACACGCTTTTACATACTACGCTACAGATCTGTACTTTTCTACTTCAACGCACATGTATCTCGATTCTACGGTCTACGTTATTATTGTGAAGATTAGGAACCTTGAAATGTGACAGTGTCCTGTAACAAGGATAGTCTATTAGGTACACAATATCGCTCATGTGTACCAATGTTGCGTACGGGTGTGTTTGTTTGTTTGTTTGTTTGTTTCAACCCAAGAACTGTCATTCTCTTTAAATATCTCGCTCAGTTTTTATTGTAAATGTCCTACAGACGGCTTTTGATTTAAAATCAATACCGAAACTCTCTACAGCGATGTACACTTATTCCGTGAAGGAAGGCATTTTTAATCATCGTGCTCAATATGGTTATAATTATTATACATATTTTGAAACAATCACGGGGAACCATCGGATCCAAATTTGCTTCACTGCCAGGTCTGCTTTTCGATATGTCTCACTTTCGTCTTGTCCCTTCCATTCCTGGAGATAGAGTTTATTTCTATAGAGTTTATTTCTATATGATGAAAAAATACGGGAGGATTCATAAATGGCTTTGTCATTTTTCGATTAGATTACAACAAAAGTAATTGAACATACATTAATTGAACATGACGAAACCTATTACCGACATCTCTGTGTGGTCTAATACAGCCAAGAAAATGTATGAATCTGATAGCGTATTCTGTTGAAAATTGAGTTTGGTAATATGCTGACATGTGATAAGCGCACGCTTCTATTGCAGTTACGGGTGATGTGTAAGCAATGTGAAAACGGGTGTTACACCAACAGTCTGAGACGACAATTTGACGTCATGTGTGTATCGATCTCTACAGAGTATTTGGTCGTTCTCTACGCAACCTCTGTAATAATGTGGTGGGCGCCCGTGCATTTGCAGTGGCACACAGACTATTCAGCTTTCTGCGTGGGTGCATCTCGTAGCCTCTCACACATTCTGAGTTTGAAAACGTGGTGCAAACTGCTGTGATGTGCACAGGAGGGCACTGGGCTTGTCTACAGATAAACATGTGATAATATGACTTGTTTCAGTGCAATCTATGGTATTTATTTTGGCTTCTCATTGTTCTGTATATATGATATACCTAGTTCTAGCTGCGTTGAACAGTGTTATTTAACGTATATTATGTGATTTCTGCTTGACTGAAGTTGAAGATGCTAATGTTTATGCTTGTGACGACGTTTTTAATAGTGATGCCTTATTTTGTAATAATGTTCTGCTGTGCTGTCTTAAACAAAAATAATGGACTTATTTCTTTACTTCTTGGGTTTTCCTCGAGACAGAGAGATATAAGTTTTCAGAGCGATTGTTGAAAAAGGTCTTACCACACATTTTTAAGGGATATGACGCCTACGTAATATATAAGAGACATTTTCTTTTGGGGCTGTTGATGGTACAAAAAAAGCTTCGGTAGTAGTAACATGTCTGATTAGTTTAGCAATTACAGTAGAGTGAAATTGTCCGGTTAGCATGCTCCATAATATATCTACTTAACTGCTATACCTCAGTACCTGTTTGCTTTATCAGAAAAGACTTCAACGGGGAAAAATAGTGTGCGTTCCATCGCATATCCACGATTATGTCAACCATTACAGACGCAAGTTGTCCATGCTTATACACGCGCTCAGGACATTGGTGTCCAAAACTCAACAGCCTAGCAGCCTGATGTGCAGTCTGATTTTCTTCTCTGTTTTTTTTCTGAATTACTTTTGTAACTGAAACCTATGTCAGTCAGCCGAATTAATTCAGCAACAATTCCGACTCTGCACAGGAAGCAGCCAGGCTGTTGAATTTTGGTATACGTCCAACTAGAAGGGATGTTTTCAAATAGCATGTAAAACCATGGGCAAAAATCCATGGTTGTTTAAATGACTGTTTCCATGAGAGGGAAAGTATCTTTAAGCTCTTTGAAGACATTAACTTAATTGAAATGGACGATACAGCAATCGCTGAACTATTCTGGTTGTAACATCTGACACTATTTTTTATTTTCTTTAAGTGCGTATTAACACTCATGTTTTCTTATATATTTATAAATCAAATTGAAATAGATGGTTATTTACTTTAAGATGAAAATTATAAAGCACAAGAAACGAATTTGGGGATTATACAGTATAACCCGTAACGCTATCAGGAAAACGTGATTGTTAAGGTGTTTGACAAAATGATCAGTGTATTTATTGTTGAAAAGACGTTTTGTTGTTTCACGCCATTCGGTGTAAATTGTAAGATAACGTTAAAGGCATTAAAAGATGATGAAGGAAATATCTGTTCAGCTTCCGTGTGTGTGTGTCAGTGTGTGTGTGTGTGTGTGTGTGTGTGCGTGCGTGTGTGTGTGTGTGTGTGTGTGTGTGTGTGTGTGTGTGCGCGTGCGTGTGTGTGTACGTGTGTGTGTGGGCGTGCATGCGTGCGTGCGTGTGTGCGTGTGTGTGTGTGTGTGTGTTGATTTGGTCAGTTGGATGATTTAATTGGAAATATTTTTCCTCGTCATTACAGCCGATGATTTGACCAATAGGTTTTTGATGAGATGTACTGTTTGGGGTTTAAAGCCACCTGGTTTGAAACTGATTGCCGTTCGAATTTAGGGTAACTGGTCTAGATGTCTTCTGTTCCGATTCTAAACACGTATTGCGCTGAGGTAGCAACAATCAACAACCGGGTGGCTTTCTGTGTAGAGTGAGATATTTAACCAAATGATTTCTTCAACCACTGTTGATTTTTGGTACGTGTCCAGGTGGAAGGATGGTCTTATTGCAGGATAAGCCCGGGCGGAGCTCATACAGGGAGCACAACTGGGTGGCCGAGTGGTAACGCACTTGCGCTCGGAAGCGAGAGGTTGCGAGTTCGACCCTGGGTCAGGGCGTTAGCAATTTTCTCCCCCCTTTCCTAACCTAGGTGGTGGGTTCAAGTGCTAGTCTTTCGGATGAGACAAAAAAACCGAGGTCCCTTCGTGTACACTACATTGGGGTGTGCACGTTAAAGATCTCACGATTGACAAAAGGGTCTTTCCTGGCAAAATTGTATAGGCATAGATAAAAAATGTCCACCAAAATACCCGTGTGACTTGGAATAATAGGCCGTGAAAAGTAGGATATGCGCCGAAATGGCTGCGATCTGCTGGTCGATGTGAATGCGTGATGTATTGTGTAAAAAAAATTCCATCTCACACGGCATAAATAGATCCCTGCGCCTTGAGTCCGAGTCTGGAGATACGCGCGCGATATAAGACTTCATATAATAACAACTGTTTGCACGGGAAGGGCTATGCCTTTCAAAACATGCTCACTGTGAGCAATGCGGAATACATGGAAACATTAATTTTACTCATTGTCTTACAAAAAGTGTCCAGACAAGGAAAGTTAAACGAAAGCGTTCGAAAAAGAACTGCCTACGTTTTTGATTTGATTTTAAAAATTTTACTATTATGCTTTCCTTTTCTTTTCTTTTAATTAGCACATATAGGCACTTGACTTATGCCCCCGATTTCCCGTTGGTGGAGGGGGGGGGAGTGTCGGTGCAACACTCCTCCGAACGTTTTGGGAGACCCTCTTCAGCTGTTCCCGTGTCATCCCAGCGACCTTCACCTCGGCGTCCATACTCCGGCGCCATGTCTGTTCAGAAAGTTACCACCCAAACGGGAGCCACCCGCAGTGTTGGATTAGTTTAAACTGAGATTTGTTGCGATTTCAACGAATCAGAACACGCGGTTTGTTCTCTCCCGTTTGGGTGGGACCCACTTTCGGTTCGTGCACCCCAGCCTTGGTCTCCCCGCTTTTCTTTTCCTTTGTGGTCCCAGTCAAGGGGCTCCCTGGTGGTGTTTGGGTGGTACTTCAGTAGGGCCGATCCACCCGCACTTCCTTTTCTTCATGTCTGTGTTATTTGGAGTTGGACAACAGGCAATCTAGCTGATGTTGAGGAAGGATCTGAGAGAGCGAAATTGAAGTTCCACGTCCTCACGGCAAGGCCATTAAGGGCATGTTCCCGGGTGTTACCCCGACTTTCCATCAGATATCCAGTTGTATGTGCGAAAGGATCTGTCGACACATCTGTATGTTGATAAATGTCTGCAGCTTGTGGGTGTTGGCCCTGCTTGTCCTCCATGTGTCCGAACCATCAAGCAAGATACTAATTGGGCGAGGTGGACTTAGCGAAGTCTACTTCACGAAGCTCGCTTCACAAAGCTTTGGCACTGAGTTTTCGGTACAAAGATGATTCAAGTTCGGGCTCAATCAAGAACAGCCAAGCAGGACAGACTAAGGCACACAAAAAAGTTGTATGTTTCTGGTCACCCGACCCTACCTAGTTTTTTCCCGCCGACCCTAGACTTTTTTTTATTGCATTTGTAAAAGAAAAAGCTAAAAAAAAAAAGCGTCAAAACGAAAGTAACAGACGGCAGACGACACAAGGGGGTTAACCCCGCATCCCTTTTGTCTCATTTGTTTTGTAATGTGTTGTCTTTCTCTTTGTATAGTAAGTCCGGTCTCTTTGCGTCACTGTATAGTTATTTTCTACCCTGACCCAAAACAAAACAACAACAAAATCCCTACCTACCTACCCTATTTTTTGTAGCCATGTTACCAGAAACATACAACTTTTTTTTTGTGCCTAATGGACCACAGGTAGTGCTGATTATTCTTGTCTTATTGCGAAGCGAGAGGGACGGAGAGGTCCATATTGGTCGAAGAGTGTTTCCCACTATAAATTTCACACAACTGGACTTATTTCGTCGGTCACTACTTTCCTTTCTTCTTAAAACGTGAGTTTCCCATCAGGGCTAGGCATTTGTCGCATTTTTTGCGACAGCGGATATTGCGACAACATGCGACAGATGATTTTACGACAACCTACGACAACATGCTAATTGTGTCAGTTGCATTGACTGCGCAAGCAACAAACTAACTATTCTACTCGTAGGCTCTGCGACAGGCAAATACTAGTTTAGTGGCTAGAAGCGCTGACCAACAAGTGTTCAGATATTTTTCTAATTGTCGTTTCTAGATAGTAAAATATGTGCTGAAAACGGTCAGCTATCGCACCATCAAGAAATCGGTTCCCTAGTACCCCTTTAAGGCTCTGGAACCACCCCGGGTGGCAATATCGGGTCGCAACAAAGAGTGTTCCCCATAGCCGGAAAGAGCCTCAACCGTGAAAGATAGAAAGAAAGGTATTGAACAAAAACGACGCACAACACCAATGTGAACCATTTGTGTTATCATACTTATATTAAAATATTGATGACCATGGAATAAATGGGTTATTTTTAGATTTCTGACAAAAAATCGCGAAAAACATGACAAATTGTTTTTTTTATAGCCTAAACTATGAAAGATTTAAAGACAAGTATTGAACACAAAAGATTGCAATGGATAATGGCAACAACATTTGCTCTCATTGTTGTACAAAATTGTTGATTGTTTCTTAATACTTTTCCGTTTTTGTGGATTTCACAAAGCATACCAATTAAACGGCAGTCCAGGTAACTCGTCCGAATTTTTGCGGCTAAGAGCCTCAACATTTGAAGATAGAAAGACTATCATTGAACAAAAACTATGGTAAACACTAATGTTAATAACTTTTGATCTTACACTGATATTGAAATATTGATGACCATGCAATTAATGGGCTATTTTCAGATTTGTGGGTACAAAATCGCCCAAAACATGACAAATTGTTTTTTTTCTAGCCTAAACTATGAAAGATTTAAAGACAAGTATTGAATATAAAAGATTGCACGAGATAATAGCAACAACATTTGCACTCATTGTTGTACACAATTGTTGATTGTTCTTGAATATTTTCCGTTTTTGTGGATTTCACAAAGCGTACCGATTAATCGGCAACCCGTGTCAATCATCCGAATTATTTCATGCTGCGCCAAAACGATTGAAAATGGATGGAATATTAGTGTTTGAAGACAAAAGGCGCACATTGTCATGTTAAGCATATCTTGTTACACCGTATACACATCAAAATCGTGATAGTTCTTGGTTTGAATGTTACAATGTTTGATTTTGTGCAAGTTACACACATTGATACTGACAAAATATAATGATATTCCAGGATAATATATCCAGCGCGCTCTTTGGGTCCCCAAAACACTGTACATGGTGAGTCCCATTGTGGTGCCAAAGTAGAAAATAATTATATTCACTTTAGCGATAGTCCGCAGTAGACGACATCAAATGACACAGACTGTAATGATAACTCAAAACTCGTCATCGCTTTCAGCAAACGCGTCAAAGTCAACCTCCTCATCTTCTTCCTCGTCTTCCTCGTCATCCTCTTCTTCACAACCACCATCTGCCAGAAGATCGATCAGCGACACAGGTAGGATGGGCTTGAGGCACCACACGGGTTCCAGGACACCGTCTGCATTTTTCGTCCATCCCTGCCCCTGGTCGTAGGGTTTGGGCCTCTCCTGAATGCCTTCATGAGCACGCTTGTACAGGGCAACGCGGTGGTTTACTCGCTGAATGTGCGGCATCAGAGCAGATTGGCAGGGAGGCATGCGGGCTAGATCGACCTTACACTTGGACGTGAGTTTCTCGTTGTCTCCCACCATCTTGCGGAGTAGCTTTCCACGAACGACATCAACTGATTTCTCACGACTGTAATTGTACATCAGGCACGTAAACTCTTCCAACTGCTTCACCACCCGAAGTTTGACATCCCAGTCGTCACCAAGCTGCCTGAATGCCGTGTGAAACTTGGGATTTTTCTCCAGTTTCTTAAGGGCCCCACCTTCACCTTTCCTTTGAATGCACTGGTGCAGTCCTCTCCGCTGTACACATAGAACCCAAGAAGAGTGGCACAGTAGTCATGCCCCAGGGACTCTGCAAGCTCAGAGAGGTTGATCAGTTGCCGATGTTTTCCTGATCCCGTATCCAGGTATACAGTCAACTTGATGGCTTCAGCGTGGTAGAGAAGAATGACAAAGATGTCCGTGTCCGGGGTTCTGACCACAGCGTTCTTGTATCCCAGCGCTGCGGCATGATGGAGATACAGCACCACCCATCATGACTTTGTCCAAGTCCAATGGTTCGTCTAGTTGCTGTGACTTGACGAGAAGTAGAAACGCGATGTCGCTTTGCACCTGGTACTGGAGGGCCTTTCCTTGTGGGGATGTGAGCGTGACCTTCTTGCTGCAAGCCTCCATTGTCTTAAGTTTCTGCCTCTTTATAGTGTCAAAGAAGCTTCCTGGCTCTCCACTTTGAAGGCGGGTGATGAAGTCAGTTTTGGCGACCATGCCTTTAGCTTCCGCCTGAAGCAAGTCCTGTTCGACGTCCATGCGGACAGGGGCACCAGACGCCAAGGAGTAGAGCCTGTCTTTGTCTGAGATGGAAAACGGGTTCGTGAAGTTCTTGACAGCAATGATGACTCTCTGAACAGCCTCCTCGCTTTTCTTGATTTCGGTCTTCTCCAGTTCGCGATGTCTCCCCACCTTTGGACAGTCTGGATCGTCGAGGAGGTTCACCATCTCCAAGGTCTTTTCATAGACTGGGATGTCAAACTTCGGGTGGTGAAGCAGTTGGAAGAGTTTACGTGCCTGATGTACAATTACAGTCGTGAGAAATCAGTTGATGTCGTTCGTGGAAAGCTACTCCGCAAGATGGTGGGAGACAACGAGAAACTCACGTCCAAGTGTAAGGTCGATCTAGCCCGCATGCCTCCCTGCCAATCTGCTCTGATGCCGCACATTCAGCGAGTAAACCACCGCGTTGCCCTGTACAAGCGTGCTCATGAAGGCATTCAGGAGAGGTCCAAACCCTACGACCAGGGGCAGGGATGGACGAAAAATGCAGACGGTGTCCTGGAACCCGTGTGGTGCCTCAAGCCCATCCTACCTGTGTCGCTGATCGATCTTCTGGCAGATGGTGGTTGTGAAGAAGAGGATGACGAGGAAGACGAGGAAGAAGATGAGGAGGTTGACTTTGACGCGTTTGCTGAAAGCGATGACGAGTTTTGAGTTATCATTACAGTCTGTGTCATTTGATGTCGTCTACTGCGGACTATCGCTAAAGTGAATATAATTATTTTCTACTTTGGCACCACAATGGGACTCACCATGTACAGTGTTTTGGGGACCCAAAGAGCGCGCTGGATATATTGTCCTGGAATATCATTACATTTTGTCAGTATCAATGTGTGTAACTTGCACAAAATCAAACATTGTAACATTCAAACCAAGAGCTATCACGATTTTGATGTGTATACGGTGTAACAAGATATGCTTAACATGACAATGTGCGCCTTTTGTCTTCAAACACTAATATTCCATCCATTTTCAATCGTTTTGGCGCAGCATGAAATAATTCGGATGATTGACACGGGTTGCCGATTAATCGGTACGCTTTGTGAAATCCACAAAAACGGAAAATATTCAAGAACAATCAACAATTTTGTACAACAATGAGTGCAAATGTTGTTGCTATTATCTCGTGCAATCTTTTATATTCAATACTTGTCTTTAAATCTTTCATAGTTTAGGCTAGAAAAAAGACAATTTGTCATGATTTGGGCGATTTTGTACCCACAAATCTGAAAATAGCCCATTAATTGCATGGTCATCAATATTTCAATATCAGTGTGAGATCAAAAGTTATTAACATTAGTGTTTACCATAGTTTTTGTTCAATGATAGTCTTTCTATCTTCAAATGTTGAGGCTCTTAGCCGCAAAAATTCGGACGAGTTACCTGGACTGCCGTTTAATTGGTATGCTTTGTGAAATCCACAAAAACGGAAAAGTATTAAAAAACAATCAACAATTTTGTACCACAATGAGAGCAAATGTTGTTGCCATTATCCATTGCTATCTTTTGTGTTCAATACTTGTCTTTAAATCTTTCATAGTTTAGGCTATAAAAAAGACAATTTGTCATGTTTTTCGCGATTTTTTGTCAGAAATCTAAAAATAACCCATTTATTCCATGGTCATCAATATTTTAATATAAGTATGATAACACAGATGGTTCACATTGGTGTTGTGCGTCTTTTTTGTTCAATACCTTTCTTTCTATCTTTCACGGTTGAGGCTCTTTCCGGCTATGGGGAACACTCTCTGTTGCGACCCGATATTGCCACCCGGGGTGGTTCCAGAGCCTTAAAGGGGTACTAGGGAACCGATTTCTTGATGGTGCGATAGCTGACCGTTTTCAGCACATATTTTACTATCTAGAAACGACAATTAGAAAAATATCTGAACACTTGTTGGTCAGCGCTTCTAGCAACTGTACTATACTTGGTGCTTAACTTTGCTTGGATACATTTTCAGCGTAGCCACACGAAAAGAGAGGAGAGAGTGACCCAGAAACAGGATCGGATGATTCCGTGACAGATCGGGCTTCCTCGATCTCCGCGAACCAATCAGAGGCGGAGACGCATTGAATCTGGCGGATGGCTGATGGCGTCTGATTGGCGGGATCAAGTACAGTCTGTACTGTACAGATGCAATCTGGGAAGACGGTACAATAGAGTTGTCTGAAAACGGAGGGAATCTGTCTGCCATCTTTGCGGGACACTTAGCGGAAGCTGGAACTGAATATCGAGAAAGACGGTGTGCACGTTTATTTGGCCAGATAACAGAAGACACGTGTGCATGCCAGTATGTGGGCGTGATAAAGAGATAGAGGCCGTGAAGCTACATAGAGCATAGGTTGCTTCAATTCAGCAAAAACTCAACAGTCAACACAGAAAGCAGCCAGGCAACAGACTGTTAGTGTGTGTACCAGACTATCATAACTCTTAGACACAGACTGACAAAAGGTGACCAACATGACAGAAGACAGAAACTCATTATGTAAACCGCCAAAGTTCATTCTAGGGTTTTTCATGTGACGAGAGCATCCTTTCACTTGTTCACAATAGCTTAAAGGCACAGTAAGCCTCCCGTAAACCATCACAGATACTGTCAGGCTTTTACACACAGTACAAACACCCTTCCATTTGAACGCTCACTAAACGGGAAAATCCTAGGTGCCCTACGTAAAGAGCGAGCAATTTTCAAAGAATTTATTTTTGCGTGGTTTATCTTACCCCAGAGCCATCGTGAACCCGTGTGATCCAGTTTCCCTTTTTCACAATGTAGTCGTCAGTTAGTAATTTGAATGCGACTCAATGTGAGCTTATCTGCAATAGCTCGTTATTAAGTACCTCTGACTACCCTGAACGAAACAAACGGCTGTTGTTCACAAGAACTCTAGTGATGGCTTTTGACTGTTCAGAGGAACTGGCGATGCCTATAAACCGTCGTCTGCTACGAGAACCACGACCTTGCGTGACCCTGCTTCCGGGCTTTTCTTTTTTCAAACTTTCAAAACTTCGATTTGTACTGATCATGTCTTGATGAAAAAAGAATTCTTTTATGATTTAAGAATGGTTGTGTAACAAGCTGTCAATTTATTATTTAGATTTTAAAAGTTAGGTCTAGCGCCAAAACGCACCACGGTCCGATTGTCTCTGAGCAATCGGCGCAAAATTAATTCTTTAAAAATTGCTCGCTCTTTACGTAGGGCACCTAGGATGTTCCCGTTTGGTGAGCGTTCAAATGGAAGGGTGTTTGTACTGTGTGTAAAAGCCTGACAGTGTCTGTGATGGTTTACGGGAGGCTTACTGTGCCTTTAACACAACGTGGGAAGAAAGCATCATGCTACTTGAACACATACCAAAAGCCAACAGAATGGGTGCTCTCTGTGAAAAGTCATGTTTTTATAGATTGTATTTCCTAAAAACATGCTAGTGGCTCTTAAATTAATTAGTTCATCAAAACATGTCATGACTCTGCAAGGAGATGGATGTTAATTTTCGGTATGTGTCCACGTGGAGGGATGTTCTTATCCCATGTAAGAGCCTGCATGGCCAGATCTGAGATCTCAGATGAATTCATTTCACGGGAAAGGTTCACGGGAAGGGGTGTGCCTTTAAGGGAGAACAGAAGCATTTTACTCACGAGCTGAGAGGAGGAGACGCAAACGGGAACACACACAGAATGTAATTCATAGACTTTACCAAAGCAAGACCGAACATGTCTGACAAAAAGTAGGCTACGCTATGTCTTCAGAGCCTGAGTTAAAATATATGTAGGTGCACACACTGATCAAACAAGAGGCAAAGCCTTCACGGCTCATGTATGAAAACACCAGTCCATCAACCAATGACGGTCATCCCGACACGCTTTGTTTCTGTGTTCTCTGGCACTAAAGTTGAAGGAAACCAAAGTCTCATAATCAGTGACTACATGCAGTAAAAACAAATTTGGGTCTACTGGGTTCACAACGGTTGAGCCGATCGCGTGAAAGAGGACCCTGATGCTCCTTCCGTTCCCCTGTAAACTTATGAGGCACCCATTTTGCGGCCAGCTTTTGAAGCAGAAGATCATTGATTAGAATTCTCTGGACTGTTCCATATGAAAGTTTAAGTTTTGCACTTTATACTCGCATGTACACTTTTTCATCTTAGTTCTTAAATTTTGACACAGCAGCTACATTATTCTCGTTTGCAGCGCTCTTCGGAAGTTTGTTTGGCTTGTCAGAGTTATTCCCCTTTTCCCCAGTTTCGATTTCCATTTTCTGTTGTCAGATTGTAGAATATGGAACAGCTTTGATTCATGTAACGCCGTTCTTCAGCTTTGTATAATCGCGGTTTGATCATTTTGTTTGGATCATACGTCGTATCGCTGCGTGCCTCTTAAAATATGCTACGGTCACGCTTGACTGGGCATCGCTGTGGCACCAGAATCATCGCTTTAATATCAAGCGTGTTTACAGGCCTAGCAAATTTGCGTCAGTGCTTATACGCACATAAAACTTTCGCATTGTGTGTATCAATCATTTTTCTAAAGACATGCAAAGTCATGATTTTTTTGGACACAAGTGAACAATCCTATGACGAGTTAATCCACCAAGTTATTGCTAAAGTGCAGCCTTTTTTGTCATGATACCCCTAAAAAATGATTGACACAAAAAGTAGGAATAGCATAGCACACAAAAAACGCAAGGTAGAAAAACAAAGCAATCTGTTCAGGGTAGATAATTGGTTTGACTTGCATTTCAAATGTCAAAGTTGCAAAGTTTTTCCTATTGTGATTTTTGTTTCCCTTCCGTTTTTGTCTGGTCGATTTTGAGGGTACCCTTACATGAGCGGCGGTCACGTGATCCCTGTAAAAGAAATATTTAATCCAAAAGGTGATCCTGAAGGTTAAGTGAACGGCCTTATCTGGCATATAACGTTTTAAAGAAATGACACGGGGATTAAGGGTTTGAAATTGGTTGCAATAATTTGTTGGCCAAGTTTATAAACACATACGCGAGCCAAACATTGCACATTACACAGCCAGCAACGTACACAGAGGGGAAACTGGACACGGCATTCTAAGAGACCCAGTCAGTGCTGACTCCAAGAAGTAGAACAAAACATCATTCAAATAAAGACGAAATAGAACCATGGTAAAACTTACCGTGACAGAGGTTACTTACTTACTTACTGCCTTTCACGCCTGGTGGCGTGTAGGGCAGCGACCGTGACAGAGGTAGAAGAGAGTAAAGCATCACATTGATTGGACGAAGTCGACTTCGCGAAGCTGGTTGCACAAAGCTTTGGCACTGAGTTTTCATCAACAGAGACAGAGACAGATCGAAGAGACTTACAGAGACAGACAAGACAGAGATAGAAGAGACATAGATAAAAGAGACATAGGTAAAACAGAATAACTGGCAGATATAGATAGATAGATAGATATGTAGATAGCTAGAAGAGTACCGGAGGTGCAAAATCAGAGTGATTAGTTCGATGTTGCTTAGTTCTTACCACTCACGCTGTCTTGGTGTCAAGAGGAACAGACCAAGAGTACATTCGCACAAATTGGGGAGAGTAAAAAAACAAGTCGCGTAAGGCGAAATTACTACATTTAGTCAAGCTGTGGAACTCACAGAATGAAACTGAACGTAGTCCGCCGCTAGTGCAAAAGGTAGTGAAAGTGACGAGCCTGTTTGGCGCGGTAGCGGTTGCGCTGTGCTTCATAGCACGCTTTACTGTACCTCTCTTCGTTTTAACTTTCTGAGCGTGTTTTTAATCCAAACATATCATATCTATATGTTTTTGGAATCAGGAACCGACAAGAAATAAGATGAAAGTGTTTTTAAATTGATTTCGAAAATTTAATTTTGATCATAATTTTTATATTTTTAATTTTCAGAGCTTGTTTTTAATCCAAATATAACATATTTATATGTTTTTGGAATTAGGAAATGATGAAGAATAAGATGAACGTAAATTTGGATCGTTTTATAAAAAAAAAGTTTTTTTACAATTTTCAGATTTTTAATGACCTAAGTCATTAGTTAACTTTTAATCCACCAAACTGAAATGCAATACCGAAGTCCGGCCTTTGTCGAAGATTGCTTGGCCAAAATTTCAATCAATTTGATTGAAAAATGAGGGTGTGACAGTGCCGCCTCAACTTTTACAAAAAGCCGGATATGACGTCATCAAAGACATTTATCGAAAAAAAGAAAAAATGTCCGGGGATATCATTCCCAGGAACTCTCATGTAAAATTTCATAAAGATCGGTCCAGTAGTTTAGTCTGAATCGCTCTACACACACACACACACACACACACACACACACACACACACACACACACACACACACACATACACCACGACCCTCGTCTCGATTCCCCCTCTATGTTAAAACATTTAGTCAAAACTTGACTAAATGTAAAAACTGCGGGCCAAAAGTCGCGGACAAGCACCTCCAGACAAATTAAGGACATTGACCACAAGACATTAGGTCAATGGGACCGTCAGAGCCCCGGATGATACACTCCGCCCTCCCACCTCCATTCTCTATCACGCCTTTCCCGTCTCCTGTCCACTCCCTTCCAGTTCTCTCTTTATCCCGTCTCCTGTCCACTCCCTTCCAGTTCTCTCCTTATCTTCCTTCTTCCGCGGCCTACCCCGCCTCACCAAAAAATGTGTGTGTGTGTGTGTGTGTCTGTCTGTCTGTGCCTGTCTGTGTGTGGGTGTGTGTGTGTGTGTATGTTAGTGTGTGTCTGTCTGTGTACGTGCGTAAGTGAGTACGTGTGAGTGTGTGTGCGCGCGCGTGAGTATTAGTGTGTGTGAGTTCTTGTGTGTGTGTGCGTGATTGCGTGAGTACGTGCATGCGTGCGTGCGTGCGTGTGTGAGTGTGTGAGTGTGTGTTGGTGTGTGTGTATGTGTATGCGTGTGCGTCAGCTCTCTCTCTCTCTCTCTCTCTCTCTCTCTCTCTCTCTCTCTCTCTCTCTCTCTCTCTCTCTCTCTCTCTCTCTCTCTCTCTCTCTCTCTCTCTGCAAAAACACTCATGTCAAACAGCGCTTATTAGTTTAGTAGACCAATGGCTGACAAACATTAATAATAATCAGTTCTGTGCTGCTCTATTTGTTAACTTTGCTAAAGCTTTTGACCTAATTGACCATTAAACTCCTTATCAAAAAGCTTGAGATTTATGGAATTGCAACAGATTCCATAAACATTTTAACATTTTTCCTGTCAGACAGACAGCAAAGTACTTATCTGAAACAATCATACTCTTGTAAGCAAACAGTAAGGTTTGGAGTACTACAAGGTTCTATTCTTGGTCCATTACTATTTTCTATATATATATAAACGACCTACCTCTATTTGTAAAATGCATGTGTGAACTATTTGCAGATGATACTACAATTCATTCTAGTCACCAAGATCTTATTAAACTAGCAAATATCCTCCAAGAAAACATTGATCGATTACTTGAATGGTCAGAACTAAACCATATGTCACTGAATCCAAATAAAACTAAATGCATGCTACTTACCACGAGGCAAAAAAGACAAAATCTAACATCTGGATTTCCGACATTGCTAATACGAAATCAAGATGTTACCGAAGTTGATAGCCATAAAGTCTTGGGAATAACTATTGACAATAACCTGTCTTGGTCAAAACATGTAGATACACTTTGTAAAAACACATCCAAAAAAATATTTCAGTTATCAAAAATCAAACACTTTCTAGACCTTCGCACAAGAAAACTGTTTTTTCAGGCACATATTCAGTCAGCTATTGACTATGCTTCCACAGTGTGGGACTCTGCAAGTGCAAATACTTTGAAACACTTGGGCAGTTTACATAGACGAGCTGTCAAATTAATTATTTTAAAAAATACATCTCTTTCCATGACTGATTATAAACGATTGCAAATTCTTCCTATCAAAGATAGATTTGCATATAACAAAGGTGTGATGATGTATAGAATTATGTCAAGGAATGCACCTACACTCATTGCCTCAAATTTCAAAATAAATCATTATAGAAAATGTAACAAATTAATTACCCCAACTCCAAGAATTGACCTGTACAAGTCGAGTCTATCATATTCTGGAGCAATTATGTGGAACGCCATTCCAAATATAATTAAATTACGAATTCATGAAACATCATTCAAGGAATATTACATGCTGTTTCTTTTACAAAACTTATAAGAAATATTATTAAGCAGCTGGCAAAATATAACTGTATACTCTCTGATTATATTGAAAAACATGATTATATATAATTCATGAAGGATTTTTTTATTTTATTTTTTATTTTTTATACAAACACATATTTCTCTGTTATATATAATTTTCAAGCATTGCTAAAGAATCCTAATGCATCTTAAAATGTCTTATTGGTTGCTTGACATGTTAATTATGGTAAATATGTCATTTGTAATTGTACTATAGTTAAACTTATCTTTTATTTCTTCTTGTTTGTTACCCCTCAATGGGTGAGGGCCGGATGAAAACAAGCATGTATACATTGCTTATTCTGTCACCCTCGTAAAATAAATTTCAATTCAATTCAATTCAATTCAATTCAATTCAATTCAATTCAATTCTCTCTCTCTCTCTCTCTCTCTCTCTCTCTCTCTCTCTCTCTCTCTCTCTCTCTCTCTCCCCCCGGGCCGCCCCAACTCCCATCCTCACTCCCCGCCATTAACCAGTGTTAATTAGTGTGTCAATGTTGAGAGGTCTTTCGTCGCCTCGTGACGCCAGTCCGGGGGACCTCATTACGGTGTCCCCCCATCTATCGTCTTGGGGCAAAATCGATGCGGCCACGGTCCAGTCTGATAGGTGATTGTCCGCGTCCCTGGGACATTTACTGATCTATTTATACGCGGCCAGCCATACTGGGCCTAGGTCAGTTTGGACACGGTAGCGGCCTAGGGTAGAGTGTGATGGTCTGATCAAGGTTTCGAAGTGCAAGTGCACATGTGTCATTTTTACGATTTGTAGGTTGTGGTAAGCCCATGATGCATCAGTTTCGGAGGAACACTGACTGCCTCGATCTGTGTACAATGTCATATGTTGGTCAAACATACAAATAACGTATATATGTATTGTAAGTAAACGGGACTTATCTCTTCTTTCCAGTGTGTCAGCGGATAATAAATAATGAATGCCATTACTAATATGTTACATGGCTGTAGAAATGCAGCTTTACTATTCTTACACAAATCCAAAACCTGCTAACAGTTAAAAACCCAGAATCAAAAAATAAAGAAGGTTGGTTATTGGAACCTTTATTTGTTGACAAAACAAGACATTCAAAAATACATCGACCCAATGATCTTTATAGTGGACAGACAGAACAATAATTATAAGCTTTATCGTAGAATTTCGATTCTGAGGTAAATGGGTCGACTAGTCTATTTCTCCTAACATTGTGGAGAAATGTCAGCACTATGCCAACACAACCCAATACATTCTGATCATCATCGGTCCATACGTATACCGTATCGCCGGCATATCGCTCTGACCGGGTGCATAATTACTGCGCGGAATCTATCAAAATGAGAATACAGAGTTATCTCCCATGTTTTTCGCTAATGTTTCTGAGAATAGACGAACTGGGACGAAAGTGATTGCAGATTGGTCGACTTGTGGGAAGGAGACCGTGATATTGTTGCATCACTCCAACCTCGTTACGGAAAAAAGTGTCGTCTGCTTTGTAGCCAAAGTTGATTATCACGTGACACTTTTGCCATATTTAATCAATCAATGACGCTTATATCGCGCATATTCCGTGGGTACAGTTCTAGGCGCTCTGCAGTGATGCCGTGTGAGATGAAATTGTATACGGCCAGTAGATTGCAGCCATTTCGGCGCATATTTACCTTTCACGGCCTATTATTCCAAGTCACACGGGTATAGGTAGACAATTATTAAAAGGAAAGACCCTTTTGTCAATCGTGGGATCTTTAACGTGCACACCCAATGTAGTGTACACGGGGGGAGGTTCGGACACCGAAGAGAGTCTGCACACAAAGTTGACTCTGAAATAAATTTCCGCCGAACCTGGGATCGAACTCACGCTGACAGCGGCCAACTGAATACAAATCCAGCGCGCTACCAACTGAGCTATATCCCCGCCCTGTTTAGAGTTGTTTGCACAGTGAATACACCCGCGAAAGATAGCTCGCTTGAAATTGTCTTACATATCAATTTCTTTGTAATTTAAAAATTACACAACACCATGAAAAATCATTATCGACGATCGCGAATCTGCGTATATCAATATAACACATTACGAAAAGCCCTAAATATGTAAAAACAAAAATCGATTTCCTCTCCAGAGAAGGAAAACAAAGGCATCCTGTCAGGGATAAACGAGACCCGAAGGGAAGTAACTCATTTTACCTGAGTTCAGGATGAACCCAAGAAACTATCGCCCGGGTGGCACCAACGTGGAAACGCAGAGTGCAGTGGCGTTTAACAAGTATTTCACTCACCTAAATTTATTGAAACTTTTTGGTACATATCTCTTCGATTGAAGAGCAATGGAAATTCAAAGATGTTTTGCTCACACGAATGGGAATCGTTAGCCCCTCATATATTATTGTGAATACCACAACATATCGACACATTTATTTATGCCCGGCATGAGTTGTCTGTGTTCAAGTGTCGGCATGCAAAAGAAATCAACCCAAAGTAGATTAAAACACGGAATCAGAAGTCTTCTGCGATACAGAGATATTTCACTAATGTTTATTTGAAAGTATTGGGAACTTTGAGGGCCCCAAAGGGTTTAAAATCGTGATCGTGATTGGCGTTTTTTGACCTTTCTGTGACCGTGATTGCCGAAATTTTCATTTCTGTGATCGTGATGGGACTTTGCCCGTGATCCGTGATGACAAAAAAATCAAGTCTCGTGATCGTGATCGTCATTTGTGTTCGTGATCGTGATGGGCATTATTGAAAAGCTTTTTATTTTCAACGTACATTTTTCACAGCTGTATCACTCTATGATCCTCTATTCGTCAAGGTGTTTGTGATCGTGAAAACAAAAATCAAGGTAACTGTGATCGTGAAAACAAAAATCAAGGTAACTGTGATCGTGAAAGCTAAAATTTTCCTTCCCGTGATCGTGATGATACCCTCCCTTTGGGGCCCTCAACTTTGAGTGTTTCTGCTCACTAAGACAAAACCACAGTTCGTCCATGGTTGGCTTCAAAGTTTAACTGCGTGTGTGTGTGTGTGTGTTATTGATTATTGTTCATCGATTTACTTTTCAGACTAAAATACAGGCCCCTGTTTGATTTGTATAGGAACATCGGAACCCAGACTTAATCACCAATGTTCCGCAATAGAAGTCCTAAAAGCTTCATGTACAGCTATAAATGTATTCATGGTTTCTGTACAGATAATAATCAAAATCAGTAGCTATTTTAGTCTTCAATTCTCCGTATACCACGTTCTTTGTTTAGTCCTACTTTTCTAAACCTGTCAGCAGCGAAACGTGCTCGCATTAGATTACATACTTGAATTCCTGAATCCAATGGGTCTTGTCTCCAAATCTAACTAGTCGTATCTGTGATAAATTAAATTAAACAAACATGACGATGAACTGCTGAATTGCGACTCTGACTGGGTCCATGCCTGGCTCGCATCTCTTCAAGCTCTGAAAATTGCGCAGCAACCAAAAGAGTTCATGCTCCGTTGCTCTGATAATCGTCTAGTGTCCATGCCTGGGTCAGTAACATCTGAAATCGGACTCTTGAAGCTCTGAAAATCGTCCAGCATGGAAAAGTGTCCATGCCTGGCTCAGAGAAAGAGAGAGAGAGAGAGAGACAGAGGGAGAGATAGAGAGATAAAGAGAGATAAATAGAGAGAGAGAGAGAACTTTGAACTTTATTTATTTATTTATCGAGGGTAACAGAATAAGCAAAGAGAGAGAGAGAGAGAGAGAGAGAGAGAGAGAGAGAGAGAGAGAGAGAGAGAGAGAGAGAGAGAGAGAGAGAGAGAGAGAGAGAGAGAAAGAGAGAGAGAGAGAGAGGGAGAGATAGATAGATAGAGACTCAGAGGGAATAGCTGCAGAGGACTTGAAACTAGAACAATGGATGAAGATTTAGATTGACTGTAGCAATGCACTATGGCTAATCAATGTTGTGAATACTGTATGAGCCGGGCAGAAATAACCTGCACCCTGTCGTAAGAGCTGACTGACCTAGATATTATCACGCTCTCTGCGGTTGCACGTACTGTGAATTAACGCAGGACGCCTAGAAATGTGATTCATCATTGTCCTTTTTTCTTTCTTTTTTAATAAAAATGGATTATGCTTCATGCTGACATGTTTTTTCCTTTGAAATGTTGTGGAGTGTGGGTTTTTGTGCTTATTTTTTTTTTTATTATTACTATTCAGTCTTGTTTTCCTGATTCAGATTTTTGTTTTGTTCGTTTGGGTGATGGTTTTTTTTTTATCATTGTGTTTTGTTGTGTATTAATGCGCTTGTGTCGCTATGATCAGCATGTCATGTTAGTTTGTTTTATCAAGAATTTATTTTGTTTGTCTGTCAGTGTGGGTGGTTTGTTTTTTATCACTAGCAGTCAGGGCTCGGTGTAACACGACATATTTTCTCCACGAAAACTTGACTCCGGAGTAAAAATTTCGAACGAAATTCTAACTCCGAGTATACCTGTCGTACGAGAAAAGAACTCCCCAAGGTACGAAAAAAATTACTCCCTTCACGAAATTTTTACTCCCCAAATTTTTACTTCCAGTAAAAAATCTCGTACGCGAAAATGGGATAATGCCAATATGTGATCTCGCGCAAACAAATGTCACGCTACCCTCCTTCCACCCCTTCCACCACCAGGACTAACTGGGGACAGGGGAGTAAATTGCTCGTGTTAGGGTGGAGTAATTTATTCGTTATTCGTTAGGCTATTTATTTGTCAGGGGAGTAATTAACGTTTTCGACCGAAATGTTGACTCGGAACTCACCTGTCATGGGAAGTAATTTTCTCGTGTAATGGGGGAGTAGTTTTTTCGTAAAGGGAGTAAAAGTTTCGTACGAAATGTATACTCCGGAGTAAAAATCTCGTGGGAGTAACTTTCTCGTGTTACACCGGCTTAGCCCGGGTTTAACGTTATTCCTGTTCATCGTTTGAGAATGATAAAGTATGCTTGCTTGGTAAGAGTAACCTCCCTTTCATGGCTAGCAAAGCCAGAGTTGCCTCCCTTGGCTTCGAGAACATTCCTGAACTTTCCAGTCAAGCTGTTTCTTCTTCATTCATTCTATGTATAATCAGCAATGTAGAATTTCAATTATCACTGGCATTATGCACAGATGAACAGTAGACTATGTTCCGAACTTTATACGGTGTATTCCATAATGGGGAGTTGCATGATCCGAGAAAGGAAACTGACAATGAATCAGGAAAGTGAAACGTGACCCAGGTGCACATCTGTCAGTGGCTCTTAGTGTGCATGCACATGTTCTTTTTCTTGCCTTTTGTCATCCGGGAGTTATGGCGACCACACACACACATCCATTTTTATATATAGGGGCGGGGATATAGCTCAGTTGGAAGTGCGCTGGATTTGTATTCAGTTGGCCGCTGTCAGCGTGAGTTCGATCCCAGGTTCGGCGGAAATTTATTTCACAGTCAACTTTGTGTGCAGACTCTCTTCGGTGTCCGAACTCCCCCCCGTGTACACTACATTGGGTGTGCACGTTAAAGATCCCACGATTGACAAAAGGGTCTTTCCTGGCAAAATTGCTTAGGCACAGTTAATAATTGTCTACCTATACCCGTGTGGCTTGGAATAATAGGCCGTGAAAGGTAAATATGCGCCGAGATGGCTGCAATCTACTGGCCTAATATAAAATTCCATCTCACACGGCATCATTGCAGAGCGCCTAGAACTGTACCCACGGAATATGCGCGATATAAGCCTCATATTGATTGATTGATTGATTGATATAGTAGAGATTGTGTTTTAATGTGCTTCCATCTGTGTATGTGTGTGTGTGTGTATATGTGTGTGTGTGTGTGTGTGTGTGTGTGCGTGTCAGTGTGTGTGTGTGAGCCTGTGTGTGTGTGTGCGTGTGTGTGTGTGTGTGCGTGTGTGTGTGTGTGTATGTGAGTGTGTGTGCGTGGGTGTGCGTGTGTGTTTGCGTGTTTGCGTCTGTCTGTCTCTCTCTGTCTCTCCGGCCTGTCTCTATCTCTATCTCTGTCTCTCTCTCTCTCTCTCTCTCTCTCTCTCTCTCTGTTGTAATTGGTAGAAGGGGCAATGGGGAGGTCGGGGCGTAAAATGGCTTGTACACGGAATCCATGAATCTCTTTAATTTAGCTGCACGCAATCATTTGGAATGGAGAGACAGGCAGACCGGTGGAAACCGAGCCAAAAGCATAGGACAGCGAAATGACAATCCAAATCTTCAAAGCAGACGACAAAAAAGACAGAAGTACAAAAAGTAACTCTCCGGTGATGATGCTGTCGTTGATTATGCTCTTTTATCTTCTGGTTTTATTATTTCACGTTTCAGTTAAAAAGGGAGCAGCAATTGAATCAATCATCCGCCCTTGTTTTTACGGAGAGACTTGCACTACAGACAATGCGCATTGTTAGCGAAAGAAAAAATCAGTTTTGTTGACCGTTGTTTTTATTGCTGCTTAGCCGAGTGGTTGTTTGGCTTTGAAGAAAAAAAATAGGATACAGGGAAAGCGTGAGCTAGTGAGTGACCCTATTATCACTGTAAGCTGCCTAAAGTAGAGGACGGTTGGGCAGATTCCCCAAAGTTCTGTGCCCGCAACTACAAATACTGGCTGACCGATTGAAGGGAAGTAACCGTTTATGTTATTCATATATAGCGCAGTAATTGTCTCCCTTAACACTTGGATAAAGCATGGTGGGCGCGTACAGGGCTGGATAGGGCGAGTTCCTGGTTTCGTAAGACACCCCCCACCCCACCCGGCAAATGTAACTTTTTTTTATCAAGGAGATACCCAAAATACCCCTTTCAAGGCCCCCCAACTGTACCCCTGTTTCATTTGGGAAGCCCGGCCTACCTCACAGGTCGTTGTGTGTCTGTGTCTGTGTGTGTCCGTGTACGTGTCACTGTGTCAGTGTGTGTGCTTTCTCCTCCTCCGCAAGCCAGGGGAGGCAAAGCCGCATTAATACCGCCTGTTTTGAAGAGTTTGTGCACACCTTGGCAATAAGGGTAGCATGGACTCAAGAGAAGAACAGATAACTATTTTCCGTGCAAAAATCGCTAAAAAATGGGATCAGTGAAGGGTTGGGAAAATGCTGATAAAAACTATATGCGAGGCAGAAATGCAAGTTGGAAGTTTCCATTTGGAATGTGGAACTCAAGTACACACGTTTTTTCATTTCAAAGTGCTGAAACCATGTTGTCTATTGTGAAATGGCTCATTGAATTGTTGGAAAAATTTTGTTTGTTTTATTTGTAGAGCCAGCACCATTGCAGACTTCACAGTCCAGTTCTTTTTGAAGTCCGAAGATGTCAAAAATCCTAAATCAAAATTTGAGGTGGGGAAAAATATTCTTTAGCATTTGATGAAACCGATACCCCTCCTTATTTCTGAGTGCCTACGGAGATGAGATATCCGGAAGATGTCCAACTGTCAGGCAGATGATCCGGTTGGTATTCTGCGATTCCTGTAGTTTAGTATGTCTTGGTAAAGGCAAATTAAGAACGCTGTCTCTTCTTCTTAACCGGCGTTTCAGGGCGTACCTTCTTCCTAAACTGTTAAACAAGCCATAAATGTAGATGACGAAACAGATTGGTGTAATCCGTAAAATGACGTATTGCTGTGTAGGTGACATCCCATTCATAGATTCCATCGAGACAAAACTTTCTTGGCATTTTCGACAATGTTTAAAATTCTTTTGACACACCACTTCATTAGTTATAGCCAACTGCGTCGGATTGCAAACCATTGATGTGCATACCAAAACAATGAACTTATTTTTGCAGGAGCGAACAAAAAGAAGAAGAAATTATTTTCATCGTCCTTGATCTTTCTAACAGTGCCTCACCTTTTTACTGGAAAAAACCCCATAAATTTGATCTTACATCTTTCATCCCCATTTTTTTTAACTTTTACTTAAATGGTCATTGTTCCCAATTTATTAAGAAAATATGTCAAAGTGATGTGTGCTTCATTTGCTCAACATCCATTACAGCTAGGATCCCTCCAAAAGATGTATTTTCTTTCTGCTGAAAGGCCATCAAACATTTGAATAAAAAAAAAATTCTTCCTTGGTAATAAAACTTGGTTTGTCCATGCCAAACACAGTCACTTGCAGTCACACATACAAGCATAAATCTTACCAAGTGTTAATATGGGATCACCTTTATTCTGCATATCAACCTTATCAAACTCCCCATTTATCACTCATGACATTTTATAATTACAAGAAAAAAATGGTGCCAATCACATGTCAATGCTGATCAATGGGCAACTCAAAACTGACTTCAAAGTTCAAGTACCTCTTATATCCCCTTCATAAGATGTTAAACACATTTACAATAGCACAAACAAGGGAAGAGGAGATGGGAGGATATGATTTAGTTTTCGTAGGAAAAACGTATATCTAGCAAACACTGCTTATGAACCAACCTCGGATGAAATTATGTCGAAAGTGCAAAAGCAATACTAATATTACAATCATGAAATCTTTGAAAAAAAGGTTAGGGAAAAACATAATGATAAGAGTAATATCGATAACCAGGATTAAACCCTGTTTGAAAACAGTATTTTAAACATGTTTAACTTATGAAAAATGTCCCCCTATTTCGGGAGAGCAACCAACAATGTGTAACATACACTAGATGTCGACAAGGGTTGCAATTAGAACTGGTACTAGTAACTCCGTCTGCCACCACTTTTCCATGTTCTAGGCACCGTAATACAAAAACAATAGGAAAATTGTGAGAAATGGAAGTTTGGCAACAAACAGCAGACACAGTCATATTACCGGTTGGTGATGACAATGAATTGTCACTGTCTCCTAAAAGTTTAACATCAATTAACAAATCACATTACAAGAGGTCAAGGTCAAAAGCAGCCTCATAGGAGGGGAGAGAACCGGATTATGTGATAATGTGAAATGGCTATAAAGGGTTTTACCTATCGGCAAAACGCAAGAGATGTAATAGCGTAAGTTATTCTTTGCACATACACTGTCCACTGCCTGTAACCCTTAAAACACAAAGCCCAAGTAGAATTAGTACATTGTACTGCTATTATCAAAATGATTACCTATCACTAACCCGGTAAATGATTTTAGTGTTAATTACCCTTCATCAGCATCGACATTTCCGGTCATCTCATGGTGGTTTCATTACAGAAACCAAGTCTTTATTTTCAGACTTTTTCTCAGGTGGATTCAACTCAAAGCATTCAACCAAAGTAGGAAAGAAATAAGGTGTTTTTCTTTAACTAATGACAACTGTCAATCAAATATCACAGGTTCTGTATCATCATTATCGTCATCTTCATAGCACTACCACACTGTACAAAGCATTATATGCAAATCTCTGTCACTGTGAAGCAAATAAAGGTGACACGCACACAAAATAAAAGAGCTGGTACAACGTACAAGACAACCTCACCATTCCTGTGTTAAACTCAGCACAACAGCCACAGGATAAATTATCATCTACAATCTGTCGCCATTCAAACAACGCAACAACACAACAGGAAACATGCACACCATTCCATCCGACAGACAAACAGTGAAATGATTATTAAAAAACTATATGTACAACACAAATTATACATATATATATATATATATATATATATATATATATATATATATATATATATCAACCAGCTCATTCCTCATTCATTGCAAATTTGTTAAGCAGTTGATACACAGGGTCAACGTAGCACTAACAAATAAAAGAGGTATTGAAAAAGGAAACAAGACATATTCATGATAATATGAATCTTAATAATAAGATTTACCATAAAACATCTGAGAAGTCAACACAACAGGTCAATCATAAATGATAAAAGTTTGCAGCATCTTACAGCCCTTCTTGAGAACACTGGAAAATGTTGATATAAAGAAAGAATAGTAGAGCTGAAAGGGGTACCTCTGACAAGAGAGGGGAATCCAAAATGCACACCTTAAGGCATGGATTGTGTCGATACTTCATCTGACATCGTATCAGTGACGGAAACCCCCTGAGCTTTTTCTCATCTCCTTCCTCCCTACAGAAGTTAACGAAGACTGGTAATACAAGCAGGAAAAGGGGGGCTAATTGACAAGCTGAATATTCACTACCATTCCAATAAATCGAGGAGGATTGCTAGCAGAAAGTGTAGCTCCCAAAACATTATGCAAATCAAATCTTTGTGCTCTTGTTAACACATTTTAAAGTAATTGAATCCAAACAATATTTTTAGCTATACTTCACTGCACGTTTAGGTTCAAGGTTTACTCAGTTTCAAAGCTTCTGCAACACCTCACTCTGAACTAGTTTCTTCCTTTGCATCAGATTTTGGTGGTTTTGTTCATTGTTATCTTGTTTTTTGTTTTTCTCTTCCCCCCCCCCCCCCCCCCCTTTTTGTGTGTGTGTGTGTGTGTGGATGAGTCATTGGTCCACAATACACCTGTGGAGAAGTAAACTATTCTATTCCGTTTTGTCAAAACTGAAATAAAGTTCTAACTGAAGAAAGAACCAATATCATGGAAGAGCAAAACATTTCTTTCATTTGTGTGTGTAAATGTAATGAAAAATGAAAAATGGATTTTCAATGGACAATAAAAACCAAGAAAGGTATTTGGGTTTAAATATGTAAGAAAAATGTGTAGTATGTTTCCCAGTTTTGACTTAAAAAGCGTTGGAAAGACAAAATCTCCTAGACAAACAAACGTTTCTTTACATTCTCCAAAAAAAGGGGACTTGCCTACCGCTAAGATCATGCAAAGTGTCTCCGAGGCAATTCTGCAAACTGCTCGGTGCTACTTATAGAGAATGCCCTATGTTCCTGGGGGGTTCCATCACTGGTCCGACTACACAATGGTGCACACATTTGGGAAAGACTAACAGCAAAAAGAAGAGATGGCACAGCGAGCTCTCCTAACCACAGCAAGCTAAATGCACGTGGGTCGAGGGAGCATAGCCTCCTCGGAGCAAGAAGATGCAACAAGATAATTGGAACTGATTTTCTATTATACGTGACCAAACATGTCTCTTCTCCTGGCACGGCGGTGTGCGAAAGCTGCACGCCCAGCCTGGCATGCATTGTACCTCTCACCGTCCCTCCTCCCCCTTCAGACCGTCCCTCCTCCCTGCCTCAGACCGTTCACCACATGATTACAAGTCTTGACGCAAGGTACCACATGCTGTGCACACTCGGTCCAGTTTCACAAACCACTTTTCCCCCTCTTTGTTCTGCTGTGATGTTCACCCCTCCTCCACCCAGCCAACACCGGCAACAAAGGGTCTGTGAAAGATTACTCAGGAGGATGATAGCAGCATGAGCTCAAAGCGCGACAGTCTTGTGCCGTATGGAGTAACCACCACACCTCAACACTCGTTACCCAAGCAACTCTCGCAGACATTAATGAGGGGGAGGGTCCATGTCCGTAGCCCCACGACTGGCAGGCAAGTGTTTGAGCATGCTACGTTTGGCGGCGGCCGGGTTCAGGCGGTTGGCATCGCGGGGAGAGACATTGGCCGCGGCCTGGCGGGCAGGCGGAGACATGGCATGCTCGTTCAAGTTGACTGTGGAGCCCTGGGGCTGGGGGTTGGGAGGGGAGGGCGGGGCAGCAGCAAGCAGAGGGGGGCGGGAGGAGAGGACGTTGTGGCCAGAGGGCGGGGAGGCGATGCCTGACCCTGAAGCCGCCGCTCCCAGCGTGATGCTCCTTGCTTCCAACTGTACGCTGGCTCCCACGGGGGACGCTGATCCTGAGCCAGACAAGGACCTGGCCGCGCTACTGCTAGGTGAGGTACTTGAACACGAAGACTTGCTGGCCGGCAGAGTGACGGTGGCCTGGGTGCCCCCGCTTTTACTCTTACACTGGGCCTCCGTGGCCACGTTCCTGCCTCCCCCCGCTCCGTCTCTGCCGCTGGTTGCCGTGGACATTGCACCTGCCATTACCGTGGCGATGCTGCTTCCCTCTCCGCTGACAAGGCCACTGGGTGACGTTGGTGTGGGCTTCTTTTCCGTTTCTGTTTCCGGTGACTTGAGGGAGTCAAGGAGGAGAAAGGGGTCATCGGCGTGGGTGGCCAGCTGGAGCTGTTCCGTCAAGGTGGACAAGAGGAGCTCCTGTACAAACATATTCCTCTCCACCCGCTGTGACTCGTTACTGCCTGAGTTACCACTGCCAGAGTTCTCTTCTGACATTCTGAAAAAAACCCAGATCAAAGCAGGTGTTTACACAGAGCAAGTGCTGTGCTATTTCTTTATTGCAATTCAGTTGCATATGGATTAATATCGTATAAAACTTGTCTGCCAAGTCTGCATCAATTGAAGTGGGTATAACATTAACAAAATAAAGTAACTTTTTATTCAAATGCCCATCTTCTTGAGAACTGATTTTCATACTGCAGAAAGATGTTATAGCAAGAGAAGCTATAACACATGGTCTGCTGTACTCATGCACCATGAAAACTCTACTTCCCATGCCTTTTGTTATTATCAGCTTCACATAAGCTAGCACTGATACTGAAAGATGTGCCCCTTAACACTGCAAAAACAAGCTCCATAAAATAAGTGCCTCACAAAAATCGGATATCTGCTTCAAATTCTGCCATACGTCCAAATGTATGACCAATTTTACATGCAAGGACGTTGAGACGTCAAGAGAGCTCTTCACACGACACTGACTTTTGTGACTTCAAACTTATACTGCAACCCTTGCCACTTTGCAGAAAAGTGACTTAGCACGTCTTTGATACTGAACAAACACTCATAAGTCAAACTCTTTTGGGAATGACAATGGTGAGCAGCAATTTCATAAAAATGTAAGTACATTAAATGAGAGAGCGGCTACTTCTTATTTTCTGTCGTTGGGTGTGGGTTTTTTTACCACACTAATTTACGTCAACCATTTCTTTTTCAATACTGCAAATATAAGGTCTACATGAGTGCGCATTGGTATAATCTGTGCCTACGTCATAGTCCGCACCAGTGGACATACAATCAAAGGGGCATAACAAGCTGTTTCTTGCAACGCCTAACTGAACTAATTCCCTCCCTTGCACCAAGCAAGTGAAATGGAGCCCTGGAGTAAAGCCTTCATCAGTTTAAGTTTTAAGTTTTTGCCCAATTTAAACTTCATTTCCTGCTCCCAATGCCAAAATGCTTCCGCTAGTTTTTTTCTTTCTGTGAGTGACAAGTGTCACAAGCGGCTTTAATATTAGTATACTTTTATGCTGTGGTGTTAAAGGTATTGTGTTGGAGCGCCTGTGTTCCTCTATTTCGCCTGTCATAGGTAGACGCTGGTTAACTGCAAGTGTCTCGTGGAGCTCGTGCTCAGGTATTTCACGTGTATTTTACTTGTATTTTGTAAGGTGAACTCAGAGCTAAATTCGAGCTCGTAGATACTCCTTTTTATTCATTCGTTCTTTGCCTTTAGCCGAGGAAAGAAAGCTTGCGTTCCAAGCGAATCCGTTCTTCGTTGAACGTAGGGTCTGTTTACGTCGAGCAGATACCGGAAAACTTATCAATGGCAGGGGATATTGTTATGGCTACTTCAATGCAACCAGGATGTGGTATGTAACCATTAAATATTATGTTGTGTGGGTTACAGTTAAATTATTCTCAGGCTTAGATTTGTTTATTGGGTTATGAAAATCGGTCTGTCCAAGATGGCGGAATGTACAGTGTGCACGTGCGTGTTTGTAACTTTGTACTTGGACGGTATGAATTTGTGAGTTCGTTTTGGAAAATGGTTTGGTATATTATTGAATGAACATGTTTTGGATGAAAGGAGAGTGGTTGACAGTTTTGTTTATAGAATGAATTTGGTATTATTCGTTGGACTTCATACTTAGCAGAATTAAATGTATAAGTCCGTTGGTATGTGTGTTCGAGATGCATGAGAGTGAGAGTAAAGAGTTATGTCCATTTAATCCTGCACTTGGTTGTTAAATTATAAGGACGGGTGGGCGATGTTACTGTTACTGTGAACTAAGTCTTGCGTTCACCATTCCAGGTTGTTTTTTCACCATGCGGAGGCTTTGAAATGGCCTACTACTGAGGAGATGTCTGCCTGCTCCACTTTCGACGACGGCACTGCTCGCCTGGCAAGGACTTGACGTCACCGATGGTTCCTGTCGCTTCGTACTACGGCCTCGTTAACCCAAGTTCATGGACGATTTCGGATATGCATTCACGGTAACATTAGCCTAAGCCGTCCTAACAGCTAAAAGTGCAGGATCCATAACGTCATTGTGAACTGAGCGAAAGTGAGAGGTGTGAAAGATGCGTTAAAAGGAAAATAATTATTCTTTGTTGATATCGACTTTATTACTGTTTGATCTTGTTGTTGTCGTTGTTGAAGTTATCGTAAGAAAGAGTTGCATGGTTTGTTAATGTGTATGTGTACTTATGTTATGTATAAGGCCAACAAAAAAAATTGTCTGTTTCTGGTCACCCGACCGACCCTAAATTTTGGCGCCGACCCTAAACCTTTTTTTTCCAAACTCAAAAAAAAAATTTTTTTTGTTGTTGGTGGTATAAGGACAGGGTGAGAAAATGAACAACAAAAACGTGTGAAAACGAAAGTCCGCTGACGATTGAAGGGGCATAACCCTACAGCACAGTTGTAAGGGACATCACTCTATGTACTTCCTGTAAAACCACCAAACACCGAACCATTCACGCTGCGTTGAAATATGGAATCTAAAGGTGATGTTCGACACGTTCTTTTTCTGTTTCATCATGGAAATATCAGACCAGGTAAACAAAGAAAAACATACTGTCATACTCTTTCAGTCTTTGTCACAGATTTGTAAATGTGTTGAGTGTCTTGTCTCTATGTATAGTGAATCCAGTCTCTTTGCGCGATTTTTAAAGTTAGTTTTATTGGTCTACATTTGGGGGGAAAAAAATAAAAATAAAAAATAAAAATCCCTACCTACCTACCTACCCTATTTTTTTTTAGCCATGTTACCAGAAACAGACAATTTTTTTTTGTTGGCCTAATTGATTTGTTGTAAGAAACGTCCTTAATCTACTGTTCGTGTCAACTTGTGTTTTGTAGTCGAAAGAGCAAGATTGTTATTGAGTCGTGGATGACAGACTGCGTGCGTGTTTTATGCATGTGTGCGTGACAACAAGGTGTAAACTGCTGCCCTATGCACAAAGATGGATCAACCAACAAAATCACACGTTTCAATGCATTTCCACCACCACACCACCACAGCAAGCTACTCACTTGGCCAGCAAGTACTGTGATTCCGAGTTGTTGGAGCTCTGTGAGTTGGCCAGGGCGGACTCCGGGTTGGCCAGAGGGGGGTTGGCGTTGTTCCCCATGGGGGCTTTACTGGCCTCCGCCTGGCGACGAGGCATCCGTTCCAACTGTTGTCTGGCAGAAAGTGTCAGAAACCTGATGCATTTCATTTTTACAGTCTGTTCACTCACGGAATTCACACAAAACATGCCATAAATTCAGCAGTTTTAAACATCAAATGTTATAGTTACAGGCACTGCCGTGTTCTTCCAGATGTCAAAAGATGAAATTTCAGTGTTACAAGCTTAGTGGTGAGATTGGACTTTTGATGTCTGGCATCACTGTATGCCACATAAAAAAGAATACTGAAGTTGATCATCAGCGTAAAAACAAACAAAGCAGCAATGATAAATTGATCACAAGTTTATTTCATTAAAGGTACTGAACTTGTCAAATCCAGGTGCACGGAGCCCCTGGGGCTTTTAGTCATACCTCAGGCAGCTATCCGTTAGAAGAACTACCAAGTTTCATTGACTTGCACCCAAAGAGTCAAGAACTGCGATTATTTTACGAATTAATTTCGTACTCTGACCCGGCTCTAAATTTAGATCAGGTAGATCACCACATCATGCACAAAAAGACAGTCACTAGCAAACTATGTCAGACGTCATCATGAGTTTGTGTAAAACAAAATGGAGGCCGGAATCACTCAGTTGAATCGAACTCCGACCAAACACCACGTAATAAGTAGGTTAATTTATGCACTCGCGTGAACAAGAAACTGTCGAGCTTCATAGATGTCGTCGTTGGGTAGTTTTGGGTTTGTTTTACTACCATAGGAGGATTTTTGAACTGTAAATGCACTCAGCTGCAACAAAAACGCAAAACGAAGGCTGTGAGCTGCACTGTGCCTTTAATGTAATAAATAACTCCATAAGGTTTGTGTCAGTCAGCCACACAACGTGGGCGACTTTCATTGACAGTGACATAACATATGAAGAATGGACTATCAGATTCTTTCTTTCTTTATTTGGTGTTTAACGTCGTTTTCAACCGTTCAAGGTTAGACTATTAGATTGACAGTACTTTAAGAAAATCTTTGTGTCAATAAAAGGTTTAGCTTTAACTTGTTCACAGCAAGACTGCTTCTCGCTAACCTCTTTCCCTTTTCCTAACTGAACAAACGACAAAAAACGCAACTATACAGTACATTTATAAACAGAGAAGCAATCTTTCTATCACCAAACTTCATAACTGCTTTTAACAAAAGCTATCTTATCTATAAACACTTTAAAATTTCCAAAAACAGCATAGACTGTCTAAGAAAAATATTTCAAGCTGGATCCAAATTAGCGAGCACAACACAGGGGTTGGGGGTGTGTGTTTGGGTAGAAAGTGGGGTGGCATTGTGATTGGGGGTGTCAATACATGGAAAGTGGGGTGGCATTGTGATTGGGGGTGTCAATACACACTGCAGACAGTTCCCTGCTACAGGAGGATGGTTATATGTGTTGGGATGGAAAGTGGGGTGGCATTGTGATTGGGGGTGTTAATACACACTGCAGACAGTTCCCCGTTACAGGAGGATGGTTATGTGTGTTGGGATGGAAAGTGGGGTGGCATTGTGATTGGGGGTGTTAATACACACTGCAGACAGTTCCCCGTTACAGGAGGATGGTTATATGTGTTTGGGTAGAAAGTGGGGTGGCATTGTGATTGGGGGTGTTAATACACACTGCAGACAGTTCCCCGTTACAGGAGGATGGTTATGTGTGTTGGGATGGAAAGTGGGGTGGCATTGTGATTGGGGGTGTCAGTACACACTGCAGACAGTTCCCCGTTACAGGAGGATGGTTATGTGTGTTGGGATGGAAAGTGGGGTGGCATTGTGATTGGGGGTGTTAATACACACTGCAGACAGTTCCCCGTTACAGGAGGATGGTTATATGTGTTGGGATGGAAAGTGGGGTGGCATTGTGATTGGGGGTGTCAATACACACTGCAGACAGTTACCTGGTGGACTGGAGCTGCATCTCCAACTGTTGAAGTTGGGAGGACACGCTTTGAGCCGCTGCAGCTCGGTTGCGTACACTGGACAGCTGAGACAGCAGTTCTGAAAAGAAATCAAGCAAGAATGTGAAATCAAGCTATCATTATCTTGCCAGTTTCACTCATCTCTACCAGTTGCATGCTGGTCAATATATGCTTCTGTTTACAAAGCAAAACAATCCGATGTCGAAAGCTATTACTGTAAACGCCTGAATGGATGATTTTGCAGCCCATTGGAAACAACCACAAAGTAAAACATGCAGGAATTAAAAGTATCCAAGCAAGTTCCTGGAAAAAAAGCTGTAGAATGAAAGCACACTCAAAGATGTCTTTCCTCACAAGAAGCAGCTATCATATTTCAGCAACAGCAAGCATTATAGGCTACAGTGAAACCAATCCAAAAGGCCAAGATATAATGCACTAAAGTGTCAGTATGGGGTCAGCAATATATTCCTGTTATAAATACCCCCTTCTGTCAGAAGAATAGCATGGCTGTGTACAGCAAGTCAGATTTGTCTTACAAATTGTTTTGTTTCATCAATAAAAATTATATGCCAAGCGTTCTGGATGCAGTCAAGCTTGTCAACATGTTTGTTCAGTCAATCAGACCCATTAATTGTTAACAATAAATAAATGTAACTAAATGCCCAAAGTGTTCTTAAGTTAAGTTTCAAAGAAAGCAAGGTGACCATCACTACACCAACAGGTATACAGTACATGATTTTATTAACAACTACAAAATCTTCACCGCATGTTTGTCTCAAGAAGTTTTCCTGTGTCTGTAAATATTGTAAACTATTAGTTAGCTGTGCTGTATACTTGCAAACAAAAAATCTTTACAATGAGGGTTTGTGGAGACAAATGCTTTTGTGTCTGCTATTTGTAGAGGTATTTTGGTGTGGATATCTGCTATTTCTTTTCTTTCTTGTTGAGCCTTTCAACGAGATTAGCATTGATAAATTTGTTATGAACAAATGTTAGTGTTCAGTGTCTTGTGCATGTACCCCCTGTACTGGAGAACTGACTAAACAAAAAAACAAAAACAAGAAAAACTGAAGCCGTGAAGGAGATTAACAGAATATTCATTGTTGCACTCGCACACTGTGATAATGTTCACCCGTTTAAAGTGTATTGTTATATACAGGCTGGTGTTGTTTTTCGTGATGACATACCTGACAGCCAATATCTCGATCATAAACTTTGATCATTCTTGCAGACTTTGGCAAATCCAACTTCCAATGGGACAAGAAACACAACACAAATTCAAAAGGTTGAGAATAATAGTTAATTAATCTCAAAGCACCAAACAAAACAGACTGAATACAGAAACCAAGGGTACATTTTTGGTACAACATCCTTCACTTGATCAACAGAATCCAGAAACAAGCTGTGCACTGAAACATTTGCATGATAGGAACCCAATAGAAAAACATCAATGAATCGATATTCCTCTTCATACACCACCAACTATAAAGTCCTAGTGCAGAAGCACCAACAAGCATCTTTCCCTGGCATTACTAAACTGTGCAACTGAACATCACACACTCCTATACTAGCAAGCAAAACAATCTAAATCTCAGAGAAGGTACCACTGCCTCCTCCCCCCCCCCCCCCCCCCCAAGGAAATCAGAGCCCACAAACAACTTTTATTTATGAAAAATATAGCTCAAGAATGTTATAGACTCATACTCACGGTCATACTGTCCTTAACTGATCTGAATAAATCATGCACTGAATGCTTTCTCTGTGTCCGATCTGCTAGTGCTACAGGCACGGGTCCTTTCAGAATGCTTCCTCTGCGTCCAAACTACTATAAGCACTATTCCTTTCCAAGAACAACTCTACCGGGCCAAAATCGCCAATGCTTATCAGTCAGTGTGAGAGTTAGTTCTTGGGCCAAACGGCTCTGAACACAAGTAGCAATCTACACAAAAGTGCAATAAAAAAAATCAAGCACTATGAAATAATACGACCAACTTGGCAAGAGTACAGTACACACACAATGAACAAAAAAATCCAAAATATATAATATACAAGCTCTTTCTAATCAACTAAACTTTAAAAAAAAATGTGTTTAATTGAAACGCATCTGATGAGCAGAGCATGAGGTACAAAGGGGTGTTAAATATATATATGAAAATAAAAGCGACAACAGCCAAAACTACAGAAGAGGATGAGAGGACCAAAGAGAGAGTCTAAGAGTGGACTGAAACCCAAGAGCCAAGCCAGCAGGGTGAGACAGGCACAGAAGACACTGGAACAAGACCAAGCTTACCCGGCATCCACTCACGAACATCTGTGGACATACAAAAGCAGTGCTGATCAAGCCCCATCAAACGCAACCTACAATTCTCACACACCTTCTACCACTGAACCGTCTACAGCACACCTACTCTGCACTTGCATGTGACACACAAAACACAACAAACCCAGCAAAATACAACTGTCATGGAAAATGTGGTCTGCTACATTGTACATCTGCCAGACGTTTCTAAGCACAACCGACAACAGAAAGCTGTAGGAAGTAGAACAGCAAACCCTACATCTCAAAACACCACAGCAAACAAGTGCAGGCTCACCATCACTAGAATGAATGAACATTTTCTTACAAACATCTATTTCCAACGAATGAACATCTGTAGCAGTGAAATAAAATGCTTTGTGTCTAAGCATCAAAACACGTCTTCCTCCTACCATCAATGATCAAAGCAAACTTCGATAAAACATGCCACAGTAACAAAGTATGTCACAGTCACATCATAACTCCTCCACACACACACAAACTCACAGAAAAGTTCTTCCTGCAAATGCAGAAATCTTTTTTTAGTCAAACACAGCTCTGTGTTCAAAAAGTACTTAAATGTTGTATGTAGAGTATCAAAGGGCAGCACCAAACAGTGAAAGTCAACAATCAACACACACACACACACGTCCTACATGTATTCTCAATCATCAAACCCTCTCACTCAGAGATTACAGCTCTTCATTTCTTTCGACATGGTCCGACTATAAAATACAGCCTAACTAAACAGGACTCTATTTTCTCTTCAGACTTCTGTGAACTGAATTTTGTTTCAAAGGTAATCCACAAGTCTTTTCGTATGCTTCTATTAATAAATCAAGAATACAATTATTAAGCTTAAGATGTAAATGATGTCTTCAACTTTACAGTCTGTGTCATCAACCAATGGCACACAGCAGAATGTGACGCAAAGCACTATCAGTTACTGTGGGATTTAGGTAAAGGTTGTGTCCTTGGGCATAGATATCCAAAATTTGAAACAATTGATCACTTTGGATGTCATTCAGTCCTATGGCTGCTGACTTTCCGAAAAGCCAAAAAAGTCAATAGTGAATCAAACTGATTATCCTTGTTTTTTTAAAGATGATCCAAAGACTTTAAGATGAACTGGTTAAATGCCAATTTGTCCAAACTGTAGCCTAATCCCTGTTCCATAGTTTCAACAGATAGACTATGTTTGGAAATAACTAGAGTAAGTGCCCCATTTACTGATACATGTATAAGCTTTTCAACATGAGGCGAAGTAGATACCACGCTACCAATCGGCTTTAACCTGCGATCGGGACGAAAAACTAACTTTCATGTGTATGTTATGTATACCCTTTTCTTTTAAAAATAGACTTATCGGAGTTCATGATTCGTTGCAGCAATGATCGCTGGCCTGCAGTAACATGTTTTGATTGAGGTCACGTGGGTTTGGCTTGAGGTCATGAGAGTTTAGGAAAACACTCGTGCTTAGCAAACACTGTCAGTGTCAGTGATCAGCAATACTTTGGTAATTTAAGTCTGAATACTAGAATATAACTATAGGTAAAATGCATGTACACAAAGACCAATTCTGAACCATTTCCTGCCATGTTTCTAGACAAATAAAACACAAGCTACCTGGGACAACGCATGTCACTGTATATCTACTGAAACTCAAACTCCTGTGAACAGCCAAGTGGTGATGTCTTTCTCATGCAATACCTTTTCCACGGATAGGTAATGGCGAACAATCCTCTTCATACAGACACACAACATAATGACCTGTTTCCACCAGTTTAGGGGAACAAACCATTCTCCGAGAATAAATCACTGAAAATGTCATTCCTCAGAAAACATGGGTAAGGTTATCTGGGGATGAACAAGTAAGTAAGGCCAAAGGGAAAGGTTTGTTTGTTTGTTTGTTTGTTTGTTTAACGTCCAGCCGACCACGAAGGGCCATATCAGGGCGGTGCTGCTTTTGACATATAACGTGCGTCACACACAAGACAGAAGTCGCAGCACAGGCTTCATGTCTCACCCAGTCACATTATTCTGACACCGGACCAACCAGTCCTAGCACTAACCCCATAATGCCAGACGCCAGGTGGAGCAGCCACTAGATTGCCAATTTTAAAGTCTTAGGTATGACCCGGCCGGGGTTCGAACCCACGACCTCCCGATCACGGGGCGGACGCCTTACCACTAGGCCAACCGTGCCGGGGTAAAAGGGAAAGGTGCAATAAAGTCAAAAACATCTCTCTACAAACTGGCAACCCTCATGAAAAGAAGAAATCAGCAGACCTGTTTACCCTAAACCCGAGGCAAGAGTACTTTCCAAAAAAGTTGAGTGTATTTTTCAAAAAGTTGGTGTACTTTGCAAGCAAAGCCATATATGGGCTAGGGAAAATGTACGCGTGGGTGCAAACGTGTTTGTGTAAGAATTGCATGTCTTGTAAACACCTGCAGAATTTAACTGCTTCCAATACAACAGGGATAAAACAATTGTATTTACCTGCCAGTTTGTAGCATTATAACCAGTGTCTTCCAAACAGATTGATAATGAAAAGATGAACTTGCCACTGACAGCTGCATCTGTTCAGTCTTCTCCCCTTTGGCTTTGCTCAAAAGTTAATCTTGTTGTCTTCATACTGTTAGTGTTACTCTCACAAAAGTGACACACACAAAATCAACAAAGGGAAACCGATAAAGATCTGCTGGTGGTTAAAATCCATTACAAGCTGATTTTTTCCACTGAGCCCCTTAGTCTAGTCAGGGTTCTTCAAGTTGTAGTATGCAGCGGTACTGAGTCTAGTCTAGTCAGGTTTCTTCGACAGCAAGTTGTAGTATGATGATTTCAGCTTGGTCAGCTGCACTGAGCTGTAGTTCCGCTCATGAGGTTCACCAGGCCTGCTCTTTACCACCAATAGGCTGTCAACAGTTTCAGCTGATAAGGAGGCCCTCTGGTTTGTTTTGTTCTTTGTGACACACGAGAAGATTCTCTCTGCAGTGTCGTTCGATGTCATATTTCCCGGCATGGGCAACGGAGAAATCCGATTTACAGTACTTGCAGTGTGCATGACTTTTTCCCAAAGAAGACTCTACAATTCCTGGCTCTTTCTTGTATTTCTCCAAGAAAATCTGCTGTTTAGACTTGGTACAGTCATCCGAAACTGGCACATTTTTCCGCACGTGCCAACAACTGAACGAGGTTTCTACAGCTGAAGATTCGCTGTCATGGTTATCTCCCTTAGACCGAAACCGGTATCAGTTGTACCATCCCGTAATCAGCACTGGCCCACGATTGTCCAGACGTGCCAACAACTGAACGAGGTTTCCACAGCTGAAGATTCGCTGTCATGGTTATCTCCCTTAGACCGAAACCGGTATCAGTTGTACCATCCCGTAATCAGCACACCAACACCGGAAAACGTATTCTAGACTTTTTCTTATGCGTATTTTGTGCGTGTGTCGCGTATTATGCGTACTGATACAAATTTGGCGTACAAAATACGCCCAAATCGTACTGGTAAACAGGTCTGAATCAGGTCAGGAAGAGATTGAGCAGAAATGTAACCAGACCTGTTTACCCCCAAAAGTGTTTTGGAGTAATGCTCAGCCCCAAAAATAGTAATCCTGGCACAAAAATAGTAATCATCCAGCATTCGTCGCCAATTACAACGCACATGACAACTGTGTCTGCGAAACGCAATCATGCACATATATCCATCATTCACAAAGAAAACACATCAGTCAGTTTTTGTAGTCATCATAATTTCAAAGAAGATCACATCAAAAGCACATGCCTCGCTGATTCTTTTTCTTTTGCTCGTAGTAGGCCTTTTTCAGTGTGTCAAGCGCTTCTCTAGTGTACTTGCGCTTGCCGAATGAGTGAGGGCGAGACTTCACCACTAGAATAAGGCTCTCCAGCATCTCATCAGACAGACATGATCTCTGGTCAGTCCTGTGCTTTTTCACCCCATTTTGCCATTGAAAAAAACAATGTGAATTGATAAAAAATAAAAAAATAAAAATTTTTTTTTATTTTTTTACATTTTTATCATTTATGAAAATCGTAGTCTTGACACGGATAGCGGAATGGCGTATTTTTTGCAGAAAATCGTAATAAATTACGCCAAAATCGTAAGGGTAAACAGGTCTGTGATACCCTAACACCTGGCACCATGTTATCGTTTTGAAAATGTGGCTGAAACGACACACACTCGACCCAAACCCACACTGAGTACTGGGCATCCGGTTCTCAACCCAGGCATGCTTACCTGCAATAGGATCCATGTTTTCCCGACCACTGGGTGAGAGGCCGGTCAGCGTGTTAGCGGAGGAGCCGAAGTGCATGTTTCCCCGACGAGTGCGCGGGCCACCTCCACGTCCTGGGTGAGGGATGCGGCGCACGTGACGCAGGCCAGGCGGTTCATCGTGACACAGTTAAGGTACACTTTTCTTACTGACCTGCAGGTGTGGGCATGCAAATCAAAATGCAAACTAAAAAATATGACTTCAGTGCTCTCTAATCTCGCCCACTAAAACCATGACTTGACTTCAAATTACAAAATCGTTAGCGCATCATGCAGAATCTATGCCCTTATTGCTCTCACTCTCACTTTAAATAATAGATAATACAATTCTTAAAAAAAAAAGGAAAGAAAACAAAATGTCACACTGTAACATTCAAGTACAGATGTTATTCTAAAACGTTACTCAATATCAAGAGTTGTAGCTAATGCAACACAGAGTTCAGCTTTTGTTCAGGTTTCATACAATATTCTTGTATTACCACTGTCTTTGAGGATTATGTCATATATTTCCATGAGCAGAAGAGCTGTGACTAAAATCAAAGTAGGAAAGGATATGAAATCCCTAGGGGTGTGATGCTCCAAGGCCAGGTGAGAGGCAAAGTCATCCGTCACATGATTGGGGTCACCACCGGGCAGCGAGGCACATACAGGGCAAACCTGCATAACACACAATCACCAATGGGTTATGACCAGCATTTTATTTAACACAGGTTGGGTTAATCATTCTCAACACAGTGCACCGCAAAATTTCATCATCAACGAGGCATGAATGCACCGCAAAATTTCATCATCAATAATACTGGTAGCAAGTTTTAAGCATGATATTAATTGATCTAAGTCTACTTTACGAAGCTTTGGCACTACATTTTTGGTGCGAAGTCTTTGCAAAGTCAGCTTCGGGCTTGATTAATGAAGGTCTTTACTATCAATTGACAATGTCTAAAGCAGTCGATAACAATTCAGCTGGTCATGTTTTTTCTCTCTTTTAACCCATTATTAATCGCTGTAACTACACCAAAGCAACTGATCTCACACATTTTGACTGAATGAACTGTAGAGACCGTCCTCTGCGATTTAAGGCCAAGAATTAGGCAGAATGTAATTGTCGTTCGTTTCTCATATTGACTGCCAACAGGTGCAAATTTAACTCTTCAGACAGAACCATTCGACCCTTTTTGAAATGCCTTTGTACATCTTACAAGTGAGCTGACAAGTCTTATCAATAAGATGCCAAAGTGCCTTATACTTTAAGTTATTGAGACATCCCAGTGCACTAAGGGATTTATAGAGCAAATCGAGAAAATTCGTTATTGAACGAAGCACATAGCGCTGAGTTCAATAATTATTTTCGAGATTTGCTCTATAAATCCCTTAGTGCACTGGGATTGTTTCAATAACGATATTGTCAGTACCGCCAGAGAAAAAAGAAGATTCAAAACGCACATTTTGCTACGTGCATTTGGATAGGCGTAACTGTGTGGTCAGGTTTGTGTCAGATCTACTTTTGTGTGGGCTGTCTCAAGTGTGTCGTGCTTTCGTCACACGCAAACTCTTGTTTTAATTTCTGTTGGTAAATTCCAGTGTAGCGTTAAGCTAAAAAGTGATGATCTTTCATAGAGACCTCATTTAAACTCGAAGAAAGGACTGTGCTCTTAGTTATTTGCGATTCGAAACCTTTATCGAGCTTCCCTTGAATTGACTCCGGCCAAGGCCACGGTTAGCACATTTTCAAAGTAAATGTGGTATGTTTCTCGTGTTGTATCTTCACTCATCGGGGAGACTGGTACTATATATATTTGAACCGTAAGAATGCTGTGAACCCTACACGTACTATGTCCCCATCGTTTGTTTGTTCACATTTGCCCAACATGTTAATTTGCTGCGGGGTTTATGTCGTCTGCTAGGCGGCTAGGGCAATCGAACCATGGCACTGCACTGCAGTCTCATTTCAAAAACAACAATTGCTCGTCTGTAATAAGTTTTATACATGGTAAGAACGTTCTTAACCCTACACGTTTTCGATTCCGATTGTTGTTGCCTTGAAATAATATTTCGGAAACCATTCATTTACTGAATTGATGCAGTCGTATTTTGAGTGTAATCTATTATAACAGAGTCGACTTCCAATTTATGCTGTTCTAGCTGAAACGTTATCGGAATAACACTTGTGTTTTCTGTTTGCCGCTGGGAATTTTACATTAACTCATCATTTAGTAATGTGGTTAATAAGCTACATGCCACTAACACAGCATATGAGAAGAATCTTTGCAAGTCAAAACTAGAAGAGACCATTTGTGAAAGAGATACAGCCGCTTCTATTTTTAGATCAGTGGGCTTAACACTTTCGCGACAGGACACTGATAAATCAGTAACCGCGCTGACACGCCCATGGACGGGACGCGCATTTTTCAGTAAGAGCCATACAGGGTACACGACTCGTGATTGCTTCCCGGTTTTTGAAGCCTGCAGTAAATTGAGTTGTTTCCCTTGACACACTTTGCGTGCCCTTCCGCCATATGCAAAATTACCCTGATTTGTATGGTTTTTTCGAGAAAAAAAATGAATCGAAGGCGAGCCTTGTCACGGGAGGAGATTCTCCGGATGTTGGATCTTGAGGACCCTGTAGATCATGATTCCGACGTGTTGTTTTCGCCTCAAGAAAGCGATAATAGCAGTGATATTGAGGAAGAAACAGTCCTGTTGTTGCTAGTACGAGTCGGAAAACTACACGTGTTTGGGTGGTACTGCATGAATCTTCGAATGTGTAGTTGCAAGGGGGGCGTGGCAGCACTGATAACAATGGATGGCTGGAGCCTCATAATCCTTTTGGAAATGTTCATAGGTGAACAGTTGGGACTTTGTTGTGAAAATGTGACTTATATTCAATATGGATTACCTAGACATCATTTGGTGAGTGTCACAGTTTTGTTTCATTTGAGTCAGGATGCTGTGAGTGAATGCGGGATTTGCTTGTTTTTTTCTTTGTACTGTCTCCTTATTTCTGTGTAGAATTTTAACAATATTTCAGCTAATTCATAGGTTTTACACCTTGTTTGGTTATAAAATTATTTATAATACTTTCTGTTAAAAAATAACTTTTAAACAAGAAGGGCAAAGCCCATACGACTCACATGCTTTACACATTTTTCCTACCAAAATACATGTGACCTTGACCCAAGGTCAAGGTCATCCAAGGTCATGCAACACAAAGCTGTTAATTCAAGACATAGGAAGTACAATGGTGCTTATTGGCTCTTTCTACCATGAGATATGGTCACTTTTAGTGGTTCACTACCTTATTTTGGTCACATTTCATAAGGGTCAAAGTGACCTTGACCTTGATCATATGTGACCAAATGTGTCTCATGATGAAAGCATAACATGTGCCCCACATAATTTTTAAGTTTGAAACAGTTATCTTCCATAGTTCAGGGTCAAGGTCACTTCAAAATATGTATACAATCCAACTTTGAAGAGCTCCTGTGACCTTGACCTTGAAGCAAGGTAAACCAAACTGGTATCAAAAGATGGGGCTTACTTTGCCCTATATATCATATATAGGTGAGGTATTCAATCTCAAAAACTTCAGAGAAAATGTGAAAAATGTGAAAAATAGCTGTTTTTTAGACAACATTTATGGCCCCTGCGACCTTGACCTTGAAGCAAGGTCAAGATGCTATGTATGTTTTTTGGGGCCTTGTCATCATACACCATCTTGCCAAATTTGGTACTGATAGACTGAATAGTGTCCAAGAAATATCCAACGTTAAAGTTTTCCGGACGGCCGGACGGACGGACGGACGGACGACTCGGGTGAGTACATAGACTCACTTTTGCTTCGCATGTGAGTCAAAAAGCAGTGGAAAAGAAAACACACACAAAAAAACATTAAAAAACACAAATTATCCCCCTTTCACCCCCCCTTTGCTAAAACAAATCGCGTGACAAACTTATAAATAGCACGACTGAACTGGGCATCCATTTTTTAATTAGTACACAAAATTTGGTGGTGATTGGACTTAATTCAAGCTTGCTAGACAGATTTCTTTACAGTTACTGTTTTTTGGGAAGTTTCTTGGTGGCAAGCTTGGGCAGGCAGGACGTTAACGCCGTGGCAGTGCTAGTCACAATAGTGTTAACTGTGGCAAAGGCGCCTGCGATCTGTCAGGGAAAAAAACTTCTGCTTTGAGCCGCAGGAAATGTATGGTTATTTTTTGGTAAAGTGAAGAATATAAGCTACATGTCATCAATTAATTCTGAGGATGAGAGTACAGTCTCGCTTTGGCAAAGGGCGTAAGAATACGCTCTGTGGAAAAGTTAGCGCACTCCAAGAGTGCGCTAACAGATTTAAGCGCATCGCCATTAGACAATCAACTGGTTCACATCAGTCATGTGACACCAGTACTTACTGAAAATTGAAGTTATAGCACTGCAGTTGCACGTACTGACAAATAAATACACGCACAATCATGAGAACGAAAGAATAAATGTCTCACAATTTCCACTGAGACATCAGTATGCTCTGCGGTGACGTGTTCATGCAAGTTGGCTTCAGTGTATCCCATCTTGCAGCAGTAGGGGCAAGTGAAAGACTGAGGTTGTTCAGCCGCCAGTGCTTCTCCTCCATAATACATGTCTGAAATAGAAAAACAGCAGGTGTTCAAGAACTGTGTTTAAGTCAATCCGTAATGTAAACTATGTAAATAGCATTCAATCCCCCCACTCATCCTCTGATAGCCTGGTCTTCTGCAGTCCATACAATTACGAAAGCCCACAACAAAAATGCTTTCTCTATCTCTGACCTTTCTACCAGAAACAACATCCAACATATTGTCCTTTGTTTAAATACCTCCAAACTTAATTTGTTCAAATACCTCCTAACTTCAAATATGACCTCAAAACCGATCTCTTGAAAGGACATCTCTAGTCATTCTTAACTCCTGAACCAGTAGCTTTTTGTCCTGCATATCTGTAGTTTCAAGCGAGTGCTTTGAAGCCCAATGTTGTGAATAGTGATGATTGTATTTTACTTATTAATTGTATCTGAGTGTGAGTGTGTGTGTGTGTGTGTGTGTGTGTTCATGTACATCACTGTGAGCTTGTATGAGAAGTTTGATTAATAAGCTTTCAAAATAATCATTATTATTATTAGGGTAACAGGCAGAATGAAGCTTTTTTCAAGTCACGAAGAACAGCAAATGCCTAATTGACCCCCTATTGCAAACCAATGTACACTTTTCAACCCTCTGAGGGTTGTCTATGGAGAAAACAAGTGGCTATGGGTGTTAGTGGTTACTGGATTCATCCTGGCTGTGACCTTGACCAATGTCAACAATATTTTCATCATATCTGCAGATCATCAAATCTTGTTCTTGCTCCAAAAATGTTTAAAGCAGGGACAACTTTCCTTCTGACATGAGCGCTGCAAGTGGGTGGGATGGTGGGGGCTAAAAAGAAGTGTAAAGAGTAAAGGTGCTGAATTCAAATTCACTTGAGCCAATGCCTAGTCATCAACCAGGACTCTACTTCATTAAAAACACGACTCCAACTTACCGAAGTCTGATCGAGTGAGAATGCACTGGACTGGGTGATCTGTAGTGTGACGTGTGGTGGTGGCTCCAGCTTCATAGCATGTGGCGCACAGGTCATAGTCATAGCAAATCAAGCACTTGTAGCGGCGACCACGAAAGTTGCCTTTCAGGCACGAGTCACAGCTCACACCTGCACAAACAGCTAGAATTCTGCAATCACCAATTTACCCAAGCACAAAAGCAACAACTTATAAAAAGTATGCAAATACATATACATGTACTAGAAAACTGGACACAAGTAAACATGACTCATTCCGATATTGGCGACTCGACCTTCATCCTACAAGTCTTCAATATATAATTGTATCCCAAAATCTACTTTTTGTTTCTAAAAAGAGTAATTCACTAACTCAGTAACTGTATTACATTTACAGCCATGCTTTATTTATTTTTTTATCTAAATATTTCACTAGTTGAAACTTACATCACCAACATAATTGAACAGTTGTTAAGCATTATTCTTCTTGCTCTTCACCTTCTCATGTTAACACAGTGTCAGTGTTAAAAGTGCAAGGCCAATGAGAGTAACCACTGACAGTTGTCAACTGACATATATTATATATAATCTATACCGAGCAACAAAAGAAACGCGAAAACAATCGTCATTGTTTGATTGACAAAATCTCTAACAATTATAGAGTTAGAATTATCAACCCACAAAAGTTTGATGAAGGCACGTTTGACCTTGCTTTTGTGTGATTATTTTGATGCTGCGACTGTTTCAACACACGGGACAAGCAGGTTTAACGTTAAACACATAATGCGCACTCGCAGCACGTGCAAGTGGAGCAGGAGAAATCTGATGTGTGAGATGCGTTCACTAATGCATTAGCAACCAAAAGAGACCATGGCACGCTTGCTGCTAGTCTCACTTTTGAAACAGCCAGGATGCCAAGATTGACACCACCAAAATGCCAGGTCGATTTAAAGCTGGGGATGATCCAGAAGCGCTGGCATGTGCTTTAAACGTGCACATTCAACAGTCTATCACCTTCAGCAATGTTCTGTTCACATTAGAAGCACTGCAGTTATGCAACGCGGTGGATTATTTGCATTACCTCAATAAGAAAAGATCGCAATTTCCTGCCACAACGTCTTCGAGATCGATTCAATACAGCCACTGACACTACCAGGAACATCATTGGAAGCCACCAGTGTCCGATCAGTGGCCAGAGAGCGCGATGAAGACTGACTGAGCGAGACCTCCAAAATTTCGTTAACGTTAAACCTGCTTGTCCCGTGTGTTGAAACAGTCGCAGCATCAAAATAATCAAACAACAGTTAGGTCAAACATGCCTTCATCAAACTGTTGTGGTTTGATAATTCTAACTCTATAATTGTTCGAGATTTTGTCAATCAAACATTGCAGAATTTTTTCGCGTTTCTTTTGTTGCTCGGTATATATTGTGAAAGATGTGTATGTATTCATGAACAAAACAAGAAGTCCTGAACATAATTACATACATGTATATATATATCCCATGACCTCCCTTCTTTGTCTCTGCAAATGTACTCTAGGTATATTTCTATGATGTAACAATTGCACTCTTATAACACATAAAATAGTGGATAAATAAGGGTGCAACAAATACATCATAGCTGGCTCTACTTTCTGTCGTCCTTGACATTCCAAAATGCACATGTACCTGTCGAGCGGATGTGCAAGGGGTTACCACGCTTTTGAGAACTTGCACGAGAGTCGTTCAGTGCTAAAGCCGAGTTTTAGTCTCGACTTGTCAAGACTATCATATCACAGCGTCATAGATTTCATGACGTCTGTCGTCCATCGCGCCATATTCTGGGGACGTAATCTGTTATGTTTCCTTCTATTCGCTGTTCTATTTCTCTCTTGTGATCAACATGACAAGCCCTATGTGTTTGAGTGTGTGTGCTCGTTGGTGCCGGCTCTCTCAACTAAAACAGAAATCAAACTAGCAATCGTTAAAAACCCAGTCCGTCCGACCAGCACTGCTATGTTCAGGCTATGCTCATGTGAAGTTACAGGCGGTAACACACGCCCTTATCGGTACATCATCGACTACGATTGTTCTCTGGACAAGCTGTTTAATGCATTTTGCAAGTATTTCTAGCTCTTCTGTGGCGCAGTGGGCCCTATAGTCGATGAAGGTGTCCAAGATCTCAGGAGATGCATGTGTAACCACTAAGTATTCAGTCAAATCCGTGTAAGAGGCTTTCAACTGACCGGACAACCAAGCCACCATTATGCACCCACTTGACATAGATCAACAGGTGTGCCTTTAGAATAAGGTATGTGCAGAGGTTAAGCCCTCAGTGCCTCATCTGAACAGACAACTAAAGCTTGATGTTTTCGTCACACTTTGTCTTTTAGATCTTCATGGGATATACACAGACCTGTTTACCCCCATAAGTGTTTTGGAGTAATGCTCAGCCCCAAAAATAGTAATCCTGGCACAAAAATAGTAATCATCCAGCATTCGTCGCCAATTACAACGCCGCGGCACATGACAACTGTGTCTGCGAAACGCAATCATGCACATATATCCATCATTTACAAACAAAACACATCAGTCAATTCTTGTAGTCATCATAATTTCAAAGAAGATCACATCAAAAGCACATGCATCACTGATTCTTTTTCTTTTGCTCGTAGTAGGCCTTTTTCAGTGTGTCAAGCGCTTCTCTACTCTACTTGCGCTTGCCGAATGAGTGAGGGCGAGACTTCACCACTAGAATAAGGCTCTCCAGCGTCTCATCAGACAGACATGATCTCTGGTCAGTCCTGTGCTTTTTCACCCCATTTTGCCATTGAAAAAAACAATGCCAAACATGTGAATTAATAAAAAATTAAAAAAAAAGAAAATCGTAGTCTTGACACGGATAGCGGAATGGCGTATTTTTTGCAGAAAATCGTAATAAATTACGCCAAAATCGTAAGGGTAAACAGGTCTGTATACAGGTTACAACACTCGTGATTTTTTATATGGCTTTTATTTCAGTCAAGACCCAGCGGCAATATCAAAGGGACGCACGCACTCGCCAGAGGCTCGTGAGTCCCTTGATATTCATCATATATATATATATTACACAATAAATGTGCATTCTCTTTCTGGTGGAACTGTGTAACATTTATGTGTTTGGTTTTATAACTGTCCATAAAGTTAAACCAATCAACTCACTTCTGCTTTTTCAAGTTTTTATTTTAGTTGTTTTGCAAAAGATTTATTTTATGCTGCAATCTCGTACTGCATTCAACCCATCACACCTGCCTTTCACTTGAAGTACCGACAGTGTCTTCAACTTCAAGTACCTGTTCTTATCAGCAGGTCTTTTGTCGCCACTCTCATACTTACTGCTACTAGTAAGTTACTAATACTGTACTACTACAGTAGAACCCCCCCCCCCCCCTTTTAAGATGGTGGGTGTGCTTTTCAAGACCACTTTTTTTAATGTTAAAAATTGTAACATCATGACAATTTAATACAAACTGAGCCTGTGTGACAATATATGAAAATAAACACAGCATATAATAAGATTAATGTGGCAGCATGAAGTTTCAATTTTATCAAACAGCAAAATCTGTAATGTTTCTGAAGTACCTAACACAGCTTTATACAAACTATTACTACTTTGGACTTTGATAATATAGTAAGTGTCATGTAGTGTGAACACTAACACTACTGATCTGCAATTTTATGAGGCTGAGCACTTAGATTCAGGCACATAACCTAAAAAACAGGCACAGTAAACAAAGCCGATGTGCCGTGTCTTGGGCATGATTTTACAGCCGATGTGCATGCTGTACTCTTGCCTTTCATTTCACACCGCCACATTGACATTGTAGGCTGCACTGAGCAGATGCTGGCGTTTTGATGCAGGTACTTTTTATATTTAGTCAAGTTTTGACTAAATATTTTAACATCGAGGGGGAATCGAAACGAGGGTCGTGGTGTATGTGTGTCTGTCTGTGCGTGTGTGTGTGTGTGTGTGTGTGTAGAGCGATTCAGACTAAACTACTGGACCGATCTTTATGAAATTTGACATGAGAGTTCCTGGGTATGAAATCCCCGAACGTTTTTTTCATTTTTTTGATAAATGTCTTTGATGACGTCATATCCGGCTTTTCGTGAAAGTTGAGGCGGCACTGTCACGCCCTCATTTTTCAACCAAATTGGTTGAAATTTTGGTCAAGTATTGTTCGACGAAGCCCGGACTTCGGTATTGCATTTCAGCTTGGTGGCTTAAAAATTAATTAATGACTTTGGTCATTAAAAATCTGAAAATTGTAAAAATAATAAAAATTTATAAAACGATCCAAATTAACGTTTATCCTATTCTCCATCATTTGCTGATTCCAAAAACATATAAATATGTTATATTCGGATTAAAAACAAGCTCTGAAAATTAAATATATAAAAATTATTATCAAAATTAAATTGTCGAAATCAATTTAAAAACACTTTCATCTTATTCCTTGTCGGTTCCTGATTCCAAAAACATATAGATATGATATGTTTGGATTAAAAACACGCTCAGAAAGCTAAAACAAAGAGAGGTACAGAAACGCGTGCTATCCTTCTTAGCGCAACTACTACCCCGCTCTTCTTGTCAATTTCACTGCCTTTGCCATGAGCGGTGGACTGACGATGCTACGAGTATACGGTCTTGCTGAAAAAATGGCATTGCGTTCAGTTTCATTCTGTGAGTTCGACAGCTACTTGACTAAATATTGTATTTTCGCCTTACGCGACTTGTTTAAGTGTTTAACTTTGTTCAAGATCAACGTTTTAATTCATCATCTAAACTTGCTTTGACTTTGAGAAGGAATGGGGCCTGTAAGTTGACTGACCAACAGTCAAATAAGAACAAGTGTTCTCTTTGAATAGAAATTGTTTTGAAATAAGTGTGGCGGTATTTTGCTCCCCAACTCCATGGGGTTTGTATGGGTTGTGGAAGAGTGACGGGGTGTGCATTCCGTGCAGTCAGCATGATAGGAACAGGATGCCCCTATCTTCAAAATAAGGACATCGGAGCTCAGTATTTATTGACGCAATGATTGCTGGATTGCTCTCATCACTGACTATGGTCACAAGGTCAGCAATTACTGCAGGCCAGTGATCATTGTCACAATGAACACTGAGCTCCCATGTTTATATCTTTAAGTTTAAAAGAAAAGGGCATCAAATCGAGTACACATTGCACACAATCTGCATCAGCCTCGTAGTTCTTTTTACACTGTTTTACACTGTTATTGCCTTCATCGCATACATCAACTGAACAGACCTGCAAACCCTTGTGAAACCTCAAGTGAAATTTTAAATATTAGCGTAGCAAATCATCGCTGTAAATGTAATTCACAATCTTTGTACATAAATTTTTGAGGTTTTGGAACTAAAACAATAGTAAGCTCCCTTATTATATTGCCTGTGTGGTAATAAAAGCTCATAGCTCCAACTGCTTTCTAAAGTGAAGAAAAGTTCTTGAGAAGAAAACTTGTCTCATTTCTTTGAAGTGAGCAGCAAAAAAACACGCTCAAGTTGCAAGGTTTTCGTGCCACACTTTGACAGAAACTATGTCATAATATGAAAGATACGGAGTTCCTGATGTTGTATTTTTAGCTTGCATAAAAAACAACCTCGTATATATATGTACCACTTCTGGATGACTCCTTTGGATAAAAAGCTCCCTTATCTCAATATTTTTTCAATTGAATGGAATATATCATTTAATAACTGACATCAACACACATTAAGAATGGTATTGCACTGTTTTAAAGAAAATATAAACCCATGAATTGAAGTTATTATATTTGAAGCAGTGGTTTTTCAAACCAGTTTTTTTCGTTTTTCTCAAAACAGCAAAAAGTGAGAAACGAGGTTTGTGAATTACAGCAACGAAATAGTGTTTTGGTGTAGCAGTAGCACTGCCTTAAATTTGTCGCACATGGCTTTTTCCCGCAAGAATATAAAAACATTTTTAAAGTTAATCTAAAGAAACATATAATGGCCAATAGAGAGTGTCTGCAGTGCCTCTTTTCAGTATGGAAAATGTTTTATGATAAATTCTGACCGAGAACGAGAATTTTTTTGTTGGTTTGTTTGCTTAACGCCCAGCCGACCACGAAGGGCCATATCAGGGCGGTGCCGCTTTGACATATAACGTGCGCCACACACAAGACAGAAGTCGCAGCACAGGCTTCATGTCTCACCCAGTCACATTATTCTGACACCGGACCAACCAGTCCTAGCACTAACCCCATAATGCCAGACGCCAGGCGGAGCAGCCACTAGATTGCCAATTTTAAAGTCTTAGGAATGACCCGGCCGGGGTTCGAACCCACGACCTCCTGATCACGGGGCGGACGCCTTACCACTAGGCCAACCGTGCCGGTCGAGAACGAGAAATGAGTATCAGGACTCATAATAAAGAGCAAACGTGCTTGCTTGTCATTATTTGTTTGACTTTGAGCGAAGCAAATTTAAGCTTGGCATAACAGCGTAGCTATTTGTCTTAAAATGTACCATGCTACTCTGAAACTGAAAGCGTAGCAGTTAGCAGCCCTGACTGAATCAGTCACACTTCTTGCCCCATTGATTTTAAGCCAATTTAAGGGGCACTATAGCTCTTTTACATCCCATAGAGGTCTGTCATTTCCATACTTGAGTGGTGATTTTTACGTGAGACACAAGTGGAGACACACACCTCACTACTGACACGCCTATCATGTCAATTGTCATGTGGGAAAGTTTGCCTAAATAAAAGCAAGAGTATTCACTCACATTGCATAAAAAGCTGCCTTCAAATTCTCCAAACCAGAGAGAATTCTGCATAGGGAAATACTTTTTTTTATGAAATGAAGTCATTGCCCTTCAGTGATTGGTCAATGCTTTTTGGTGTAACAGAGTGCCAACATGATATGTTGTTCAAGCTTGACGTCTGTGCTATTTGATTGTGCTTTCAAACTAATACAAAGTGAACAGAAGAGTAGGGAAAGTTGTCAATATAATGAACCTCGAACGATAGAGCACATAGAACACAAACACGTATGGATCGGCTCGGGATCTGACGAATCGGATCGGACCTTCCATGCTCAAATTCGTCAAAGTAGCTCTCAAAGAGTCAAAATAAAAAGTTACTTTTTTTTGGCCCAAAAATTTTTCACATATATATATATATCACTCAAAGTCAAACAGAGGAAAGTGGTAGTCTCGCGCAAGCTAATGCGACAAACAAATGAAACATGGTGTCCAAATAATGTGTCAAATAGCAGACGAAAATGAAAGAGCAAAATTTGAGGTCATTTCTGAAGGCAAAAACTGAATTCACCCGAAGCGATTTGAACCCTTTCAGCGGGCGGGTGTTAGTGTTACTTAAAGGTACAGCCATGAGAATGTGACAACTTAAACTAAACTTGGATTAGCACTTTTAGTTTTAGCATCACTTCAAATCAGGAGCAATGCAGTTGTTCTCAATCGCATTTGCGATGAAAATTGTGTTAGTTGACCACAATGAGTGAATGACTACCACTTCCAGTAGTAGAACAGAAGTACCAGGCCTGGGGGCTCGAGCACCGACTTGCCGGTGCTTGAGCCCCCAGGCTTGGGAACCAGCTCGCCGGACCTCCAGCCACGGCCTAAATATCTATTTTCAGGGCAGAGACATGATGTTGTTATGTTAGTATGTTAGTATTGTTACTCTCAATACAACACAGATCACATGTGATTTGGGCAACTTGAATCACTGTGATTATAAGCTGCTCATCCTGGATCTTTTACGTCTTAGGCCACACAAAAAAAATGGTCTGTTTCTGGTCACCCGACCGACCCTAAATTTTGGCGCCAACCCTAAACTTTTTTTTTCCAAACTCAATTTTTTTTTTTTTTTTTTTTTTTGGTGGTAAAGGACAGGGTGAGAAAATGAACAACAAAAACGTGTGAAAACGAAAGTCCGCTGACGATTTGTAAATGTGTTGAGTGTCTTGTCTCTATGTATAGTGAATCCAGTCTCTTTGCGCGATTTTTGAAGTTAGTTTTATTGGTCTACATTTGGGGTAAAAAAAAATAAAAAAATTCCCTACCTACCGACCCTATTTTTTTTAGCCATGTTACCAGAAACAGACAATTTTTTTTTTTTGGCCTTATCCATAACATTATAACAATATTTTGCAGTAGACTTGTGTTTCAAAATCAAGACTAGTAAAACTAAAGTTGTGTACTAGTAACACGTGGACACAGCTGTTACTGAAGTGTTAGTAGTAGTAGTAGTAGTATGTAGGGGCGGCTATATTTGTTAGCCGAAGGCCACGAGGCCTTATTGGTGCCCCTTCTTTGTCAGATACTTTGCATGCCTAAATCCCTATTCTTTCAATGCTTTCAATCAAAGTCATAAAAAAGGTTAAGAAATTTTGGAGAATTGTCCAAGAAGTTTTTGAAGGCGTCTACTGTGGGTGCGAATTTTATGTTAGTGGGTAGTGCATTCCAATTGTTAGCAACTCTATGAGAAAACGAAAACTTGCGCTTGTTAGTCTTACAGTGTTGAACAAAGATTTTTCCCTGGCTGTTTCTGGTGTTGTCTGTCTGCTTGAATGTGAATATTTTGTGCATGTCAATATCATCCACCCCATTTATATACATGTTTGTATTAGGTCACCCCTTGTCCTCCTTCCCTTCAGAGAGTGGAGGTCTAAGTATTTGGAATTAGTTCACCCGTACAATAACCTCAGAATTCAAACATGAAACTTACCAATCATCAAAAGTTACTCAAATCAACCGACGAAAAAATAATCATAAAGTAAACATGAATAAGGTAACGAGATTAGAAACGGAAGTTGCAGTTGTCTAGAAAGGCTTCAACGTTTTTGTTGCACCTGCTCATATATCCCTTAGAAACACGGGTAAAGCTTACTCATGTTGGTCAGTTTAAATACTAATTGACAATATCATAGCACAAAGACCAAATTCCTGCGTGGAATGCGACATTCACTTATCGGAAAATCCAGAAATGTTTTGCGTTTCGCAGACGGAAAGAAGCCATGTTGAGAAAAAGGTGAACCCGATTTTGACAACTCACCTTCGTGCCTGGACATGGCTGGCGATAAACACTGACAAAAAGCAGTACCGAAAGAAGTCAGTTGCAAGAGCTACTTTATCATATAAACACTACAGGCTTCTCAGTTTCAGTTCCTTCCAAATTTCTCGACACATTTAGCTACCAGTGGCCATAATGACGTCACGTCGATTCTCGTACATAATTCCAACCTTAGCGAGAGTTTCGCCCCCTAAAAAGGCGCAAGATTCTCATTGTTTACAGCCTCAGGCCAAAACTTTTATAATGCTGATATGACATTCTTCCTCGAAAATTATTTTTACTGATAAAAACCAAACGTGGCGAGTTAACAAACGTCATAAGGTCAGAAGGTCAAATACGCAGAAAGCAAACATGGCGGCAGGACGCGTGCTTGTTTACGGAGGCAAAGGCGCTCTTGGTTCTGCTTGTGTCAAGCTCTTTAAGTCAAAGAATTACGTAAGTATGATTACTAAAAATACTTCTGTCATCTTGTTATGTTCTTATTGCAAGTGCTATCGAAGATGTTAACATAGAGAGAGTTCCGCGTAGCCTGAAGCGGCGCGGTCGGCATGAAGCTGTCTTGATCAATGCATAGGTTTTAGTGCTGAAAGCTTGCTATTATTGATTTTGTTTTCCGATCACACTTTTCCATTAAGTCCAATTCTGCCAGCGTACTCCAGCAGTAGTCTCTATATATGTCAGTGGGGTGGCGACGCTGGAGGAGCAAGCACGGATTTCTTGTCAGCCTTGACCTTTGCTGGAGCTGTTTTCGGCTGTTTTTGCACCAGTCGTAGCAGACGATATTTTCCCCGAGTACGCAGTACTAGGGTCCAACAGACTTTCGACTTAACGGCTTATTGCTGGGAAACTACTGGGCGCAGTTCTTTCAAAAGTTGATACACTAACTTGATAATAGGTCCGATTGATCGTATTAAAACTTCATGATGTTACCTGGGACCTAAATGCGAAATAAATCACAAAAGCCACTCTTAACGGCGGGCGCGATTCGCGGTGGGATAGAACAGCCGTTCGGCTGATAAACCGCCCAGCCAGCGACACCACACCAGGCTTTGCGTGCTTTGCGTGCGTGTACCACTGCGCGAGGACTATATAGGGCCTAAAAAAAAAATAGGTGTGGTTACGGTAACCCGACCTACCCTATTTTTAGGGGCCGATCCTATAACTTTTTATTACATTTGTCCAACAAAAAAAAACGAGTGCAAAAAACGCAATGAAAGCGACCCGTGTCGCACACTTATTTCCCTGTCAAGTACCGTACTTTCCGGGTCATAAGGCGGGACTTTTTTCCTCGAGTTCTACCCCTGTGTCTTGTATAACAAAGCGCCTAATCCGTGTATGAAATACGAAGAAAATCAAAGAGACCGCTTGAGTACCAGTCAAACAACTTGTGATAATGCATGTTTCAGCTACTAGGTACTGCCCTGCCTTTGATCTGGCCGCACACACAGATTTCCACTCTGTTAAACTCCGTCACTGACCGGTCACTGACCCCGATGCAGGAAGTGTTTCCTCTCTCAGATATGACAGGGGAACCACCTCTTATGGCAAAAACTGGGTCATTGACCGCTGGGAAAAAGGTCGTGTCTTTTAACAAGGCCACCCAGCTATCACAATGCCTTTGGTCACTGACCCCGATGCAGGAAGTGTTTCCTCTCTCAGATATGACAGGGGAACCACCTCTCATGGCAAAAACTGGGTCATTTTGGTGCGCCCTATTGGCCCCCTGCATCCAATGGGTGACTGGATTACAATTTTTTTTTAAAAAGAAGGGGGTGCGTCTTAGATAACAAAGCGCCTTGTCACCCGGAAAGTACGTAGGTTTAATTTGTACACATTAGAAAAAAAAGTTTAAAAAAAAAAAAAGTGATTGCCTACCTACCTACCCTATTTTTTTTGGCTATGTTACCGTAACCACACCTATTTTTGGGGGGGGCCTAGGCATTTGAGTTCACTGGCGATTGTCAGATTTGTTGGCTTGGAGGAAAACGTTTCCGACTATGGCCAAAGAGATCCGGGTTCGATTCCCGGCATGGGCGGTCTATTTTTTTTTTTTTAATTCTTGTTTACTATTGTTTATTATGAAAGTTTTAATGTTTTATTTTACTGTAATAATTTTTTTAATTGTGTAAAATAGATAATTTTTTGATTTTTTTAATTTTTTTTTTAATCCAAGTGATCCTGGTGGAAAGCGATTCGTCTATGGCCAAAGTGATCCGGGTTCGATTCCCGGCATCTTTATTGCTTTCTTTATTTGGTGTTTAACGTCGTTTTCAACCACGAAGGTTATATCGCGACGAGGGAAAGGAATAGAGCCACTTGTTAAGTGTTTCTTGTTCACAAAAGCACTAATCAAAAAATTGCTCCAGGGGCTTGCAACGTAGTACAATATATGACCTTACTGGGAGAATGCAAGTTTCCAGTACAAAGGACTAAACATTTGTTACATACTGCTTGACTAAAAATAAAATCTTTACAAACATTGACTATATTCTATACAAGAACCACTTAACAAGGGTTAAAGGAGAAACAGAATCCGTTAGTCGCCTCATACAACATGCGGGGTGCAGAGAAATAAGGATGTGGAAAAGAAGACTTTTGGTAAGTGAAATAAAGGTGATGGATCCAGTCAGGTAGAAATAAGACAACAAGAAAAGAATTGGAAAACTGCAGGGAATAGTAGGGAGAGTTTTCTTGGAAGGAAATATAGGTGAAAGGACTGGTAAGGCAGAAATAAGACAAAAGAAGAGAAGAAACAGAACCGTTAGTCACCTCTTACGACATGCTGGGTAGCATCGGGTAAATTCTTTCTAGTCCCAACCAATATGGGACTCCCCCTAACCCGCAGGGGGTGATTCCCGGCATGGGCGGTCTATTTTTTATTTTTTTTTTTTTTTAAATTCTTGTTTACTATTGTTTATTATGAATGTTTTAATGTTTTATTCACTCTAACAGGGATCGCGTTTACGCACGATTTTTGCGTATTTGACGCATTTTAAAAGTCGCTGACGCGTTTTTTTTTGCCGCGCCGCGTAAGCCATACGCAAAAATATTGTAACTTTTTCTTGTCTTCACGCAGCGCTTTTGCTCTGACTTGATAATCACCCGATCCTGAAACTGACTATAGGGCTCGAGAAGTGACGACACACATGAAATCTGCGCGTCAAAACTAAAGTCCGTTTCTTTTTGCATCGAAGTATCGCAAACGAACGTAACGAGGGTATTACCAGATAATGTCTTGTCGGATAATGAAACAGACATTAGCTGCTCTCCCATCTCGCGCTTCCAAAAGGCGGAAAGTGTGTCTAGTCGTATTAGAGCGGGAAACAAACTCGCAAGGCCCGAAGGTTGGAGACAGCAGGGGTGTTATTCGACAGGCGTGCGCGGACTTCGACAGGAAAACTCGCCGTATTTAGTTAAGGAGTGTCTTTAAGTCTTTCGTGCGTGTTTTGTTTGTGTCTGTACGTGTTTTCGTAGTACGCAAAAATATTGGTCCGTGACGCGTTTTTTTCGTTTCGTTGCGTATGACTTACGCGTTTTTTAAAAAGCTAGCGCGATCCCTGTCTAATAATTTTTTTAATTGTGTAAAATAAATAAATACTTTTTTTTTTTTTTTTTTTTAAATCCAAGGGATCCGGGTTCGATTCCCGGCATGGGCGGTCTATTTTTTTTTTAATTAATTCTTGTTTACTTTTGTTTATTATGAACGTTTTAATGTTTTATTTTTCTCTAATAATTTTTTTAATTGGGTAAAATAAATAAATATTTATTTATTTATTTTCTTTTTTATTTTATTTTTTAAATCCACGTGCACAAGACAAAAACTTTCATACTGGGGGAGCGAGCCAGTCTGAAGAGTACTCGGGTCCAGCGCCAGCGTTTTTTATATGGTCATGGGCGTGTCGTACGTGGTTACCTCCCTGTCATGTTGATGTATTTGAGCTCTTATTCTTGTATGTGTGCACAGTTTGCAAGGAGTTGTGGTGCGGGTTATTTAATTATACGGCATGTCTAAATGCACGACATTATTCGTTTTGGCTGGTTGCTCTGGTTGTGCGCAATCATTATAACATAAGCGAGTGGTTTTGATGTGTGTTAATCCGGATTCTTCACAGAGTGTTGCTGACAGCAAGTGCCTGTAGGACCATTTTCAGTTTCTGCTTTAGTTTACCTACTGTCTATTCAGTATGACTGTACAAAAGTTGAACCTCATATCAGACTTTTGGAACAAACAAAAAAGGGAGGGTGGAGCTTGGATTGTGTTCAGTCCATATTTGTTGAAGTGATAACATGGACTTAGTTGCTGTGTTATTGTAATGTCATGACTTTTAGTAATTGTGTCAACAAAAGAGTACAGAGTGGTTTGATAATTATATATATATTCCAGAGTCAGGGCTATGATACTTGGTCACCGGTTAAAAAAGACTGTCCATTTTTTTCTTAACAAAATGACACACTGCCTTTATTCTAGAAAGACTTGTTTAATACTCTGTATTGCAGAACATATGAGTGGCTTTGTGCACTTTAGGTCTGATCAGTCTCCCATAAAGAATGGTCATTTGCCTCCCACCAACCCCTGCTGTCTCTAGTGTGTAAAAGCCCCACAGAGGTAGTAGCTCTGGAAAAAATAATAGTCTGTAGTTTTTGTTCATTATGCTCTTGCATGGTTATTATTATTATTGTGATTATTACTATTATTCCCATAAACTTTTCTGAACGGAAGAAGCAAACAAAAGAATTAGAACAGTGTTGTTGCTGACTGCATTACTTTCAAGTCACATTACCATACATTTTTTTTCTGTCTTCAGTCTGTTGTTATTTACAACGCCTATGTCCCTTTGTTTCTCTGTTTATACATGTATATCCTGTACCAATTGAAGACCTACAATATCGATTAAAAAAACAAACCAAGACGTTGCTTTTTTACCCTCACTTTCAAAGTAAAATCTCTGACGTGAAAAGCCAAACACATTTCGAAAAGACGTCATAATATCTTCACATAAAAATTCTGTCACTTCTTCTGCATGTCTACCGAGAAAGTGACAAAGTATCTGGAGATCGAAGTTTGTCTGGGTGACTGACACATATCAGCAGTATTACAATAATTGTAAGGTCACCCACCGCCAGGCTGTGCAACTGCTGGTATCGTATGTCATCAAGAACACAGTCCGATGATGCTAAATTGTGCGAGTGTAATTGATGTGTCTTGTGGGTTACGTCTGTCTCCAACCAATAGTGTCCATTACTATTGCAGTGGGTGGGATCGATTGACTTGGCGCCCAATGAAGACGCTGACGCTAATATTGTGGTGAAGCCCGCTGCGTCATGGGGGGAGCAGGAACAGGACGTGTCAACTCGCGTGGCCGATACTTTGGGCGACAACAAGGTGGATGCCATTTTGTGTGTTGCTGGCGGCTGGGCCGGTGGAAATGCAGCATCCAAAAGTAAGTATCAGCAACTGTTGAGGTGGGATGATGGTGAGATGAATTTGGGGGGGGGGGGGGGGGGGGGCGGGGGTAGGATGAGATTAGGCTGGTGGAATACTACCTCAGCTATTCTTTTGGCACCTTTCACCTGATCTATGAAGAAGATTGAACATCATTAGTATATAATGTATGCAAGTGGTGGGTGTTACTGTTATGCATTGAACTGTTTTTTCCATTTCTTCAGTTTTTTGTTGGTTGTTGAGAGTTTATTTTTGTTTGTTTGTGATTGTGTGTTTTTGTGTTTTGTTGTTGTTGCTTGTTTGCTTGCTTACATCTACATCTTTGTTCTAGTTGCTGATTTAATTGCACATAAGCAGTTGCAAGAGCCTTGTCTTGTAAACATTTCATTGAACTGAGTAAACACTAAATGCATTTACTGCGTACATCGACTCCAGTCAATGCAACTGAAGTGCAGGTCTTAAGTTATCGTATGTAATACTTTGGGAACCTTAAATAAATAAATGATCAACATTAATTACAGCGCTGATTGAGAGTGCTGACAACATGTGGAAGCAGAGTGTGTGGACGTCAGTCATTGCGTCCAGCCTTGCATCTCGTTACCTGAAGAATGGAGGTGTCCTGACCTTGCCTGGCGCCCAGCCTGCTCTCAAGGGCACTCCAGGTACGCTGTGTTTGTCTGATTCTGTCAGTGTGAAGATTTCTGTAAAAAAAAACAACAGAGATAAAACACAGGAATGACCACAACCACCTGTTAGAATAATCTGTAACTACAAAACTGTTGCTTTACTTTGAAAAATACAACCTGTCAAATGCGCTCAGTCAGTCGCTGGGCAGAGTGCTGAAAAAGGCGAAATTGGACCAGCCTTCTCGGGGTCCTGATTTGGCCTATTATGGTCCGCTGGACCCGAAAAGCAATAGCTAACTAACTAACTAACTAACCAACCTTCTCTGGTGCTGATCGCCCCAATGTGGCTGAGTCAGCATTGGTATCCGGATCTCTTGCGTCTCGCCGTCGGTCCTCCCATTCCTCTAAATCAAAGAAAGAGAGAGTGGTTGCAACCGAGAAGGGGAATCCACCACGACAACCCTCAGTTTCTTCGGCTTCACGGCTGGACACTGTGCGGGACTCACTGCACCGCTCAGGCGCATCAGACTCCACATTACTGTTAGTTCAGAAAGCGCATAGAGAATCCACCGGTTCTGTTTACGCTTCTCATTGGTCTGCTTGGGTCAGTTGGTGCACGTTAAACGGAGTCAACCCTACTTCTCCTCGGTCCATGCAAGTGGCCAACCATCTGTCGTGGTTGGCATTGCAAGGAAGGTCTCCTTCATCCCTTAGAGTAAGGAGATCGGCAATCTCTTCTACACTAAAACAGTTGGGACACACCATTAATCTGGGTGGCGTTATTGCTAGTGTCCTCAAGGGCTCAGCGTTAGGGTTTTCTAAAGAAAAAGCCCCTTTGCCGGCCTGGGATCTCTTTCTTGTACTTAATTTCTTAAGGTCGCAAAAGTTTGAGCCCTTGTATGCTGCTTGCCTGCCTAACCTGACTCGGAAAGCTCTACTTCTTGTTCTGTTGGCCACAGCTAGGAGAGGCAGTGAGATTCACGCTCTCTCAGGCATTCCTAGGGATATGTCGTTTGAAGCAGACGGTTCTGTAACTTTACGTTTTCGTCCTGAGTTCTTAGCCAAGAACCAAAAGCCTGGACAAGTTTCCCCTATTATTAGGATTCCCCCGCTCAGTAGGATTCTTGCTCCGGGTGATCCTGACATTGTTAACTGCCCGGTCCGAGTGCTCAGCAGTTATCTGACTCTCACGGCTTTAAGATCTAAAGAACAAAAACTCTTGTTTATTTCACTTAACGCAGCTCGTAGCAAAGATGTATCTAGGGTTACCTTAGCCAGGTGGATCTCAACGCTTATCCGGCAAGCGTATTATTGGTGGCAAAACCAGAAGGGGGGGGGGGGGGGGGGGCAGTCAGTCCTTCCTCTCACATCTGCTCGTACACATGAGGCAAGAGCTTGGCCGTCTTCCCTGGCTGTCTTCCCTGGCTGTTCTCAAATCTGGAAGGCTGTCAGAAGTCCTCGAATCCGCCTACTGGAGGTCGGAGGACATTTTTGAGTCACTTGAGAAAAAGTGACTCTATGTAATCGGTCAGTGTTAGTCTGTCCGGCCGGCCGGCCGTCCGTAGACACCACCTTAACGTTGGACTTTTCTCGGAAACTATCAAAGCGATCGGGCTCATATTTTGTTAGTCGTGACCTCCAATGACCTCTACACTTTAACGATGGTTTCGTTGACCTTTGACCTTTTTCAAGGTCACAGGTCAGCGTCAAAGGAAAAATTAGACATTTTATATCTTTGACAAAGTTCATCGGATGTGATTGAAACTTTGTAGGATTATTCTTTACATCAAAGTATTTACATCTGTAGCCTTTTACGAACGTTATCAGAAAAACAAGGGAGATAACTAGCCTTTTCTGTTCGGCAACACACAACTTAACGTTGGGCTTTTCTCGGAAACTATAAAAGTGACCGGGCTCAAATTTTATGTGAACGTGACTCATTGTGTTGTGAATAGCAATTTCTTCCTGTCCATCTGATGCCTCATATAATATTCAGAACTGCGAAAGTGACTCGATCGAGCGTTTGCTCTTCTTGTTCTGAATTATTACCTGCGCGACGTTGCCAGCCAGTGTCAGGATGGGAGTAACGCTCTACCAGCTATGGTGGTGGCGGGGCAGGTTTTGCCTGCTTCTTAAAGTGAGTTTCTTCCCACCACCTATAGTAGCAATCTGCTATATATGTGAGTTGGTAGAGTATATGTAATTTAATCAAAAATTTTAGCAATAAATTTTCATTTGATTAATATACTTACCAACTCACATATCTGAGTCCCTCCCTCCTACCCCGCTATTTATATAGAAAAAAGAAAGGCGGTTTTTAAATCGCTGCAAAGGGAATGATAACATGGCGGCGCTTTATGCGCACGCACACGAGAAGTGGCCCTTCTAAAGGGTCAAGGTCGTTCTTTTTTTAGGGTTGCTTCCCTTGTTGCCAAGGTGATGCGTACAAGCATCCTAGCACTAAACTGAGGTAAATTGCTATATGTGAGTTGGTAAGTATATTAATCAAATGAAAATTTATTACTAAACTTTTTGATGACCTGTTTGTCTTTACATCCATCCACAATCAGCCAGGCTACAGGCACTTTCTTACTTTTCTACAATCAGTGATAAGTGCTGAAATGAACAAAACAAAAATGGTAGATTAGTGAGAAGCATTGTGTAGTGTATGCTGCAGTAGAGCTTCCCTTTTACGACCACCAACATTCTGAAAAAATGAGGTCTTACAAGGGCGGGAGTGTTAAAATGTGTGCTGACAATGAAGAGTGGAAGTCTGCCATCAATGACTGCGGTCTTGTCTTGCAAGTCTTATCTTTTCTCTCTCATTCCAGGAATGGTTGGCTATGGCATGGCCAAGGCGGCTATTCATCAGTTGGTGCATAGCCTTGGGGACAAGGACAGTGGAATGCCACCGGACAGTCTGGCTGTTGCCATTCTCCCGTAAGCCTGGCTTCTGCAAATTCTCCAACAGTAACAGGAGTACAGAGCAGATTGTAACTGCTAGCGGGCCTACTCCCTCTTCTTTGCTAATTCACAGATTTCAGAGATTTGTGAAAATGAGAAACGCTTTACTGTGCTCAAAATTGCATTAAATCGCACAGATTTGAATGTCGATATACATTTTTCTTTTGAAAAGTGCCTTAAAATATCAATGCTTTTTGACTCACATGCGAAGCAAAAGTGAGTCTATGTACTCACCCGAGTCGTCCGTCCGTCCGTCCGTCCGTCCGTCCGTCCGGAAAACTTTAACGTTGGATATTTCTTGGACACTATTCAGTCTATCAGTACCAAATTTGGCAAGATGGTGTATGATGACAAGGCCCCAAAAAACATACATAGCATCTTGACCTTGCTTCAAGGTCAAGGTCGCAGGGGCCATAAATGTTGCCTAAAAAACAGCTATTTTTCACATTTTTCACATTTTCTCTGAAGTTTTTGAGATTGAATACCTCACCTATATATGATATATAGGGCAAAGTAAGCCCCATCTTTTGATACCAGTTTGGTTTACCTTGCTTCAAGGTCAAGGTCACAGGAGCTCTTCAAAGTTGGATTGTATACATATTTTGAAGTGACCTTGACCCTGAACTATGGAAGATAACTGTTTCAAACTTAAAAATTATGTGGGGCACATGTTATGCTTTCATCATGAGACACATTTGGTCACATTTGATCAAGGTCAAGGTCACTTTGACCCTTATGAAATGTGACCAAAATAAGGTAGTGAACCACTAAAAGTGACCATATCTCATGGTAGAAAGAGCCAATAAGCACCATTGTACTTCCTATGTCTTGAATTAACAGCTTTGTGTTGCATGACCTTGGATGACCTTGACCTTGGGTCAATGTCACATGTATTTTGGTAGGAAAAATGTGTAAAGCAGTTCTTAGTGTATGATGTCATTGCTAGGTTTAGGTCAAGCATGTGAGTCGTATGGGCTTTGCCCTTCTTGTTTTTTTTTTTTTTTTTGTGAGAGCCAAGCACTATATCATTTTTGTTGGTATTGGTAGAAAATCGTCATGTGGGGTTACCCTCATGGATATTCAGGCTACATGTTCTCCTCTAGGTGACAGAAAAGGGGAAGGAATTTTAATAAAGAAATACAGTTAGATGATTTGTGATACATGTACCTGCCATCCAAGTCTAATTGCCTCTCGGAGATTTAGAATTTGTCTTGTTTTGAAAATTGTAGGCTGCCTGAATGTATGTTTTAATGTGGTTACCAGAAGCTAAACTATGGACAAAAACTGAAGATATGTGAACTAAGTCCCATTATCAAGCATGTTGGTTTTTATTGAGTCACTTGAGAAAATGTGACTCTATGTAATCGGTCAGTGTTAGTCTGTCCGGCCGGCCGGCCATCCGGCCGGCCGTCCGTAGACACCACCTTAACGTTGGACTTTTCTCGAAAACTATCAAAGCGATCGGGCTCATATTTTGTTTAGTCGTGACCTCCAATGACCTCTACACTTTAACGATGGTTTCGTTGATCTTTGACCTTTTTCAAGGTCACAGGTCAGCGTCAAAGGAAAAATTAGACATTTTATATCTTTGACAAAGTTCATCGGATGTGATTGAAACTTTGTAGGATTATTCTTTACATCAAAGTATTTACATCTGTAGCCTTTTACGAACGTTATCAGAAAAACAAGGGAGATAACTAGCCTTTTCTGTTCGGCAACACACAACTTAACGTTAGGCTTTTCTCGGAAACTATAAAAGTGACCGGGCTCAAATTTTATGTGAACGTGACTCATTGTGTTGTGAATAGCAATTTCTTCCTGTCCATCTGATGCCTCATATAATATTCAGAACTGCGAAAGTGACTCGATCGAGCGTTTGCTCTTCTTGTTACAGTATTACACTGGACACCCCGATGAACAGGAAGTGGATGGCACAGGCTGATTTCACCACCTGGACCCCTCTAGAATTTATAGCAGAGTAAGTGTAATGTGTTTTTTGTGTGTTTTTTTCCGTTTTGTCATTGTTCACATAAATATGGTGTTTCATTGGTGATGTATGTTTTCATCTCCATTTTGTTTATCTCTTAGTCATTATCAAGTACAGATGGATCAGGGTGTGTGCGTGTGTGTTTTACATTTCTAGACATTACAGCTCATGTTATAATTACAGCCAGGATTGGGGTGTGCACGTTAAAGATCCCACGATTGACAAAAGGGTCTTTGCTGGCAAAATTGTATAGGCATAGATAAAAATGCCCACCAAAATACCTGTGTGACTTGGAATAATAGGCCGTGAAAAGTAGGATATGCGACGAAATGGCTGCGATCTGCTGGCCGATGTGAATGTGTGATGTATTGTGTAAAAAAAATTCCATCTCACACGGCATAAATAAATCCCTGCACCTTGAATATGTGCGTGATATAAATTGCATACAAAATTTTTTTTTTTTAAATCCCTGTGCTTATAACTGTACCCACGGAATACGCGCGATATAAGCCTCATATTGATTGATTGATTGATGAGGAGTTCTCTGTATTCTTTAAGACTGTTCTTAATATACGCTGCGTGCAGCTGCATACAGCTGTGCGCGGTGTCAAAAACTACTGCGTGCAGGTTTCGCTTTGAGCAGAAAAGTGTGTCCAACGCAATAGACGCTGATTGTTTGGTTTGCACTGACGCATTGAAATGACACGTTTTAACCTCATGACGACATCACAAATCTGACAATATGTTTTCGAAACGGGCTTCAAGTCTGGATCTCTGGCACTATTTCGTGCTTTGTGTTATTGTTTGTGCAAATTCATGTGGGAGTACACTAAATGTGGCGCACCAGGGACAAATTTGTTCTGGGATTATGTGAAGTGAGTTGTGTTTGCCGTTCCTTTCAATGCTATACATGTAACTAAGCGCTGTGTACAATGTGATGAAGGAACACAGCACGCAGTGCAGCTGCAGCACACGTATGCTGCAGCTTACTGCATATATTAAGACCAGCCTATACAAGAAAACACATTTACAAATACAGTGGAACCCTAAGAGTACTAAGACCTCAAAAAAATCTGGGAAAAGATCAGGTCTTACAAAAGAGGAAGTCGGAAAATGGGGGTATATTTATTAAACAGAAAACAGAGATTTAAAAGGGAGGGAATCTTAAATCAGGGGGTGGGTCTTAAAATGTGGGTTCCACTGTCGCAATTAAATAGGATCACAGTCCAAAAACCCTGGACATCCTCACACAAGACATAATCAGGCAGAGCGGTTTTTTGTTTTTGTTTTAATCTGAGCCTATATATACATGTATACAAAACGTGCATGCTGTTCTCTTGGAATATACCATTATCCCAAATAATAAAATGTAAAGATACTCACAACATCAGCTTGTAACAAAGAACTATTTCATGTTGGGCTATGAGTAGAAGCTCCTGACCTGCATTAAAATACAGGGATGATGACTAAAACATAAAGTTGGAAGGCAGACCTCCATCATAAGACCTCCCAAAATCTGAGAAAATCAGGTCTTAAAAAAGGAGGGGGTCTTAAAATGGGGGTCAATTTACACAGGTTATCAACAGACAATCGGAAGAAGAATAAAGGTCTTTAAAGGGAGGGAGTCTTAAATTGGGGGGGGGGGGGGCCTTGAAAGAGGGGTTCCAGTCTGTACGGTGCAACCTGCGGTGTGATGCCCTTCTAATGAATGGACACCTCCCATGAAAGGACACCTTCTGGAATCCCTCTCTTACCTTCACCAACATATATCTGTCGTGACAGGCCACCTACAATGTGGGGACACTTTTGACTGGTCTAAAGAGTGTCCTTCCATCGCAGGTACATATGTACCACTATAACATGTATCTAACATGAACAACTTTTGGCATGGCATCTGTTGCAGGCTTTTCGCTAAATGGACGGCAGGGCAGGAGCGCCCGGCAACCGGGAGTTTGGTGCAGCTCATCACCAAGGACAGCAAGACTGAGCTGGTGGTGGCATAATTCACCTTGACCTTGGCCCTGACCTTGACCCATCTGGACTCATCTGACAATTGAATTTGACTGATATTCTCGCTGTTGTGATTTTTCGAACATTTAGTTCTAAGCACATATCGAATCCCAATCTCAATTCCCAGGTCTCCCTTGCAAAACTGATTTCTTCCCTTTGTCCTTGTGCAGTGCCTGGTCATGCACACAGGGCCAAACATTTTTGACTAGCCTGTGTAATACGTCACTTTGGTGAATATATGTGTTTGATTCTGGTGATAGTTATATATATCTGGTGTGAATTTTACTTTTACTGTACCTCAAAGAGAGACATTTAATATTTTGGAGTATTCTTGGTAGAGGAAGTCATATTTTATATGCAGATACTTTTCCCCTCTCTTTTCTCCATTTTGCCCTGTTGTACCATGTGTTTACATGATTTGTTGAGATGGTCTGTTTTGAGACTTGTTTTTAAATTTTGAGATGGTCTATTTATTACGATTATGCTATTGTATTGATTTCAAAATCAAAGTATGTGGAAGACCTTGATTATTTTCTGCTACAAGAATGTTTGAACACAACCTTTTCTGCTGAATGTTCATCATCTTTATAGCAAAACAAAATTGATAATTGAATCCAATTTTTGTACTTAACAAGTGAAAAGTTCATTCCGATGACTTCACTAAAACCACACTATGGCACACTATTTATGTACCCATTCCTAGTCACTAAGATCTGAGCGATTCTGTCCAGGATCACTTTTTATCAAAATCACTCAGTTTGTGATTGCATTTAAAAGCACCAGCCTTTTCTTTTAATTATTCCAAGAGCAATAAGACTGATCTACGTAACGTGATTGCAACTACAGTGTATTACTTTTGTTTACAAGCTTACAGAACAGTATTGTTTGTTAGGACTATCTTCCAGGCTTTGAGTGCCGTGGTTTTACAGGGTTTGAGTTTTTGAGGGTCAGATTTTTTGTGAGTGCTGCTTTTAAAAAATAGTTTTTGTCCCTATTAGTTATAGTGAAAGGTTTGTTCCTGTTGATTGAACTAACTTGTGTCCATCTTGCATATCAGTTTAGGTTTGAAGTTGTTACAAGAATAATGTCATCCAATTCTAAAAAGTCAAATTATGGATCTTTGTACTGATGGATAGAATATTAGATAAAGATGTATTTATTGCTCAGAATGTGCCGATAGGTCAAATCAAGCTTTTAGTTGGAAAACATAAAAGGTATTGATAGAAAAGTAGAATTACAGTATGTTTGAAATACAGTGCCGATACATCCACAGAGAGTTTCTGTATGGCATGTGTTGTTGATAAGATACAGGGAACCATTGCATTGTAAGAAAATATGAATAAGGAAGAATATCACATCTAACAAGTAGGCTGTTGCCTTTTGGTAGAAGTTAAGCTGAACATAGTTTGCACTGTGGCTTACACTGGAAGGAAGACATCTTTAATTTGGACAATTCTAATACATTGTATACTTAAAAATTGCAAAAGCTAGTCAGCCAGCAAGAATAGTGTAGTAAGACTTATTGTACCTACTGTATTATTCCCTATGTGTTAGTGTGCAATTTCTCTCCAATGTCTGATGTTCTCATTTTTCTCTGTTCTCGCATGTGTGTGTAGATCTGATTTATCAGGTGAATAGCAGTAGACATTGAAGTAGAGCTTGTGTACATGTTAGAAACTAGTTCAATGAAAATGTTGGCTATTAGCATTGTTGTTCTGGACATGGTTGTATAGTTAGATGTTATTGCATTTCCATCAGCTAACCGTGTGTTGTTATAATAGAATGTGAGATAAAGCAGGTTTTCGTTAGTTGATGCAGTAGAAAGTAAGAACATTATGCTTCTTCTTTGATATTTACATTGATTGTTACTGCATCCCCCGAAATCGGCGTATGCTGCCTGAATGGCGGGGTAAAAAACGGTCATACACGTAAAAATCCACTCGTGCTAAAAACATGAGTGAACGTGGGAGTCTAAGCCCATGAACGAAGAAGAAGAAGATTGTTACTGCATATCTTTATTCCATCCATGACGTCTCTAGTCTTTAGCTGTTGAAGATTTGTAAATGAATGAGTTTTGAAAATGAACATGTTGATTTTTTACAGGTTTATGAAATGTAATCAGTGATAATGATACTAATTTTGTAATCTGCGATACAAACATAGCATGGTGATTTGAATGGTTTTTACACTGCATTTACTGAATTTACTTCTTTACCTAGTCCTGTTTGACCGGGGTTCTGTGAACTGAACATCAATCTCACACAAATATTTGAAAGAGGTTTATGTGTAATGATTAAGCGCAGCATTTAATCTGCAAAACATGAGCCAAGATACTGCTGCCTGCTCAACTACAAACTTGATCTACTTTTACAGTACACACAGCAGTTACTGTGCAGAATTCTACAAGGGTGCATGTTGATTCTTCCAATCAGTATTTTGGTCTTCTAGTCAGATCAGCTGAACCCAGGCGAATTTGAAAGCACAAATTGGGTTTGCAGTTTGTTAACATCTCGAGTAGTCTGAGCCCTGACAAGCAACCTGTGTTTCAGTTAAAAACAAATTAATCCCAGAGACCTCTTTAATTTGTATTATTTTCTCCCATCAAACAGGAAAGTTTTTGTGAGGTTTTTTTTCTTCTGAAATGTGTGCATTTGCTCAGAATGGAATGTTAGTTACGAGTAACTGTTGTGAATTTGTTAGCTGATCCAACTGTCGATGAAAAAGTTAGCTGTCTCTGTTAAGGTTACATGTGATGACATTCCAAAATACATGTGCGTCAAGAGGCTCCAGGTTCACCTTATTTTTCGGATGTCATTTGTGGGAAACTCTGTGTGTGTGTGTGTGTGTGTGTGTGTGTGTGTGTGTGTGTGTGTGTGTGTGTGTGTGTGTGTGTGTGTGTGCGCAAGAATTTACTTTTCTTTTTTTGTGCTCATTAGCTATATAATTATGTCTGTGACAGCTGCGTCTTGGGAGATAAAACATTTTTTAGTTTACACACAAGCTAGCTACCATTTTGTGACCTATTAGCATATGATCAGTGACAAATCGTGTTTATCATGTCTTTATCATGTTTTTGATAAAACCAACACACTATACTTATTAAACAAGGTAATTCAGAAAGGAAAAGCTGTTAACAGAGAAACTCTATCTGACACAAGCAGGACGGATGCAAACACTTCTACCTGGCCAAAATAAAAAGTGGGTCAGAAGTACTATGGTCTGTGCTTCGATCTATTTGTGGAATATTGCCTTTCACTATACTTCAAGGTTTTCTTTATTATATGCAGCTTAAAGGGAGATTCCCAACTCAACAGCGTTCACACACATAGAAACAGCACACACACACTTACATTCTCTCTATCCATCCATCCCTGATCAGTCTTCAGTATGTGCATGTATGTATCTGCAGGGCCGGACTAGGTAAGTACTAGGGGGTGGGTTACAGATGGGGGTCCAGGGGGCAAAGCCCCTTGGTGGGGGTCCAGGGGGCAAAGCCCCTTGGTGGGGGTCCAGGGGGCAAAGCCCCTTGGTGTGGGTCGCCAGGGGGCAAGGGCCCCTTAAAGCTGAATGTTTTTTGATGTTTCTGGAGGGAAAGGAAGCCTCTCCTTGAACAAAAAAGGTAAATTTGACAGCAAGCTGTATAGGCAATGAAGAAGAATTGAGATTGTAAGGACTCTCCTCGGATTTCATGATGATCCAGATGCAACCCCCCTCGCTCCCCCACATAAAAAAATGCGTTTGGGAGGTACATGCTTAAGCCAGGGGTGGGGGGGTTACGCAACCCCTGTAACCGCCCCCCCCCCCCCCCTAGTCCGGCCCTGATCTGACAGTTTGTGTATCCATCTCTCTCTCTCTCTCTCTCTCTCTCTCTCTCTCTCTCTCTATTTATTTATATAAATGATTTACCCCTTCATGTGTCCGATGAAAAAGTTAGATGTGAGTTCTTCGCGGATGACTCTTCTGTTCACACCAGTCAAAAATATTTGGAATCCGTCAACTCTTCTCTTCAAACAAGTGTGGATGAAATCACTGAGTGGTGCGTTTCTAATGCAATGATCATTCATCCGATTAAAACAAAGAGTACGGTGAGACAAAAACACCAATTCAGTCCTTTACAATAACAACTGTCAGTTGGTTCAACTCAAGTGCAGCAAGTTAGGGAACATAGATTATTGGGTGTTACCATTGATAAAGAGTTGAAATGGCAAACTCATTTGAGTAATATTTGCAAACTAGTATCAAAAAATGTGTACCTGTTATCTAAATTAAGGCATTACGCTGATTCTGCAGCACTCAAAATGTTCTATTACGCCCACATAATGCCTCATAAACTTCGCATCGACACTTTGGGATAACTGCAGCGATGTTCATTTAAAAAGACTCAATTCCCTGCATCGCCGAGCTGCAAAACTTATTCTGCATGATTTGAATAGGTCCACGGATGATAAACTAAAGCTCTTGAATTTCCTCCCCTTGAAAGATCAGTTGACGTTAAACAAGGCTGTGTTCATGTATAAAATTCTAAATGACGACTGTCCTAAATATTTGCAATCACATTTCAAACATGCCACAAAAAGATATGGGTCCCAAAAAATCATCCCTCCTATACCTCGCATAGACCTCTACAAATCGAGCTTAGCCTTCTCGGGAGAGTTTCTCTGGAACTCCTTACCCCAACAGATAAGAAATGCAACTTCAGTGAAAATGTTTAAGAGACAGTCACGTTCACACATCATTCGTGAATGAAATGTCTTGTTCGATTGTTATTTTGTTAAACATTTTGTACTAATGTTAACGGATGTGTAGCTGATCGGAGCAACTTATTCCCAAATGAAAGGTATAACTATGTGAATGTAATTTTGTAATTTTTTTAGTTCTCCTTATGTAATTCCTTAAATGCACATTGTGTTGCATTCTGTACAATGTATTTCTGTATTTTATATGATTGAATTTATATTTGTAATGTGCGTCTGTCTTTATGTGTTGTATAAAGGACAGGTTGGAAGAATAGGCTTTGCCTAAAACCTTTATCCTTTTGTAATAAAGTTCTGAGTCTGAGTCTCTCTCTCTCTCTCTCTCTTACAACAAGAGACCCGTGTTTTGGGGGTTCTGTCCTTGGACCACTACTCGTCTTTGCCCTGTATATTAACCATCTTCCTTTTGGTATTAATGATAATTGTGAACTATTTGCTTATGATACGACCTTACACACTTGTGATACAAAAAATTAGACAAAAATGTATTCATCATTGCAGATCAGTGTAGACGACCTCATAAATTGCGGGACGGAATAAAACCACACGAGTCTTCACCCCTAAAAGACGTGTAAAACCATGTCGAGGAAAATATATCAATTGAACAGAATTAAACACTTTCTCGATCAGCGCTCAGGTTATTATGTTTTAACCCATACATACAAACCATCACGGATTATTGTTCGACCATCTGTGACTCTGCCAGTGCTAATAATTTGAAACAATTGTATAGTTTACTCTGACGAGCGCTAAACCAGTCTCGTGTTTGACGATTATAAAAGAAAGATTTAAATTAAATAAAGGCGTGCTCCTTCACAAAATCCTTTCCGACCGTGCACCACGTGCTTTCATTGCACAATGTCAAGCCAAACCAAACCGAGAGTTTAATGTCCCCATTCCACGAATAGATCTCTTATATTGTCAAGTATAGCTTATTCTGGCAGCGTCGTGTGGAATTCTCTCTTGAAATTTGTTTCCCAATGATTCTCAAACTATGAAAATAAAAATAATTTTAAAAAACCTTTTCCATTGTATTTAATGTGAAATTGCAAAATGTCACAGTGATGGAAGACTTCGTTTTAGATTTATTTTCATTTTTGTCCATGGCATCAGTGTTTCACTATGAACACTCTTTGATAACACATTTGCTTTCAACACAGTCGTTTTCAACAACTGTACATAATAATCCAATTGTATATATTCCTATGATTTTTGTTTTCTGCTTTTTTTCTCTCTTATTTTTATGTGAATGTCCGTGTAAATATGTGATCAGAGTAGTCCCTCTCTGGGCGAGGGCTGGTGTAATGTTTATGCCACAACCCTCGATTTGATTTGATTTGAATATATTTAATTTGATCTCTCTCTCTTATACATACTCGTTGAAGGAATTATTTGTTCAAGAAAGAAAAAGAGGTGACTCATCCTTTAATAAAAATTTTAAAAAAAAACACACAACAAACTAGGGCATAAATCGCATGTGACCTGATACAGCATGTTCCACTTCTGTTCTTGGCATTATTCCTTTTCTTATCTCTCTATAAACGCATACGAAGTCAACAACAGCGAGGCAGAATTCACTGTATTGGCAGACCTCGATGACCACCATGATGGTGCATTTTGTATTTCCCACTGTGTTGGTTTTGCTGGCTGTTGCTAGCGGTAAGTATCTTTGACGTCTAATTGTTGTTACTGGAGAAACTCCGTTCGTCTCCTTATAAAAAGTTACAGTCAATGTAGAAACATAAAACAAAATATCAAGTAATCACCGTAAACTCACAATCCCGCCCCCAAGATATCAGTCGACCTTATGTTCAACTAAATACTCCACAGGGCGAATTTAATCCTTAATCGTTTGATTACCTCCTTGGCCGTATTGCTCAAGTTTTCGCGATTTCAGCAAATGCCTCCTTTTTTTTTACTCACATGCGAAGCAAAAGTGAGTCTATGTACTCACCCGAGTCGTCCGTCCGTCCGTCCGGCCGTCCGAACTTGAAACTTTAACGTTGGATATTTCTTGGACACTATTCAGTCTATCAGTACCAAATTTGGCAAGATGGTGTATGATGACAAGGCCCCAAAAAGCATACATAGCATCTTGACCTTGCTTCAAGGTCAAGGTCGCAGGGGCCATAAATGTTGTCTAAAAAACAGCTATTTTTCACATTTTCTCTGAAGTTTTTGAGATTCAATACCTCACCTATATATGATATATAGGGCAAAGTAAGCCCCATCTTTTGATACCAGTTTGGTTTACCTTGCTTCAAGGTCAAGGTCACAGGAGCTCTTCAAAGTTGGATTGTATACATATTTTGAAGTGACCTTGACCCTGAACTATGGAAGATAATTGTTTCAAACTTAAAAATTATGTGGGGCACATGTTATGCTTTCATCATGAGACACTTTGACCCTTATGAAATGTGACCAAAATAAGGTAGTGAACCACTAAAAGTGACCATATCTCATGGTAGAAAGAGCCAATAAGCACCATTGTACTTCCTATGTCTTGAATTAACAGCTTTGTGTTGCATGACCTTGGATGACCTTGACCTTGGGTCAAGGTCACATGTATTTTGGTAGGAAAAATGTGTAAAGCAGTTCTTAGTGTATGATGTCATTGCTAGGTTTAGTTAGGTCAAGGTCATGTAAAGGTCAAGGTCAAGCATGTGAGTCGTATGGGCTTTGCCCTTCTTGTTTCTCTCATTTTGTTTTTTCATGCTCTTTTGCTGTGATTTCAGCTGTGGTTTTTGAGGTCTGGATCAACTTTCCTCGGTAAAATCTGGGTTCCTGTCTAGTGAATAAAAAGTATGTTTCTCTGTTAAATAACACCAGCCTCGAGTACAGGTGCAGAAAGGTATGACGTCTTTCCGTATGGAAATGAAAGCAAATGAAGTCATACACGATTGATTTGAACATCACGATTCAGTGCCCCCCCCAATTGTAATTGTGAGACAGGCCTAAAGGCAAGTTTCTGTTGTGTAAAGACAGACAATCAAGTATTTGTTCTTGTTCTCAGTCAAATCCATCGATCAGTCACTACTGACTGCCAAAGTTTACAACCAACTAAACTGTTGACCAATCCACTGGGTAACAGGGTCTGATGTGCCGTGTCAGAACGCTGGCGGCACCTGTCAGGATGTCTCCAACTCTTGTTCTGGCCACTACCAGAGTGGATTGTGTTCTGGCACCACTAGCAGACGATGCTGCCTTCATTCTTCTGGTAAGCAAGAGTGGGAGGGAGACTGAGAGAGCGAGTGTGTGTGGGGGGGGGGGGTCGGTGTGGGCGTGTTGGTGTGTGCGTCGGTGTGTTTCGGTGTCAGTGTGTGTTTATTCTCAGTACCTAGTTACACACGGATACATAAACAAGCACATAGTGACATAAACAAAGACACCGAGATAGTACAGAGACACAAAGTAAGAGGAGTCACAGAAGATAGCATCCTAGCAGGGAAAGGAGGGGGAAGGGGGTATGAATTATTATGCTAAATCTTCTCAACGACCCGCCCTCACGGCTACTTGTTTGAACTGTACCGTTTGTTGTTGTTGTTGTCGTTGTTGTTGTTGTTTTTGTTGTTGTTGTCGTCGTCGTCGCCGCTGTTACTGTTGTTGTTGTTGTTGTTGTTATTGTGTTTATCTATCTTAGTTAATTCTTTTTTTTTGTAATTCCCCATGCGATCAGGCGGTTCAAGTTCTGTGGACTGCCATGGCTTTGGCCGCCATAGCTACAGTGCCCGGGGCACGGCCTACTACCCTGACAACAGCGCGCTGGAGGGCGGCTTCGTGGACATGAGGGACCACAAGCTTCACACTCTGCAGGTATGTCAGGTATCTGCACGGCTCCCCAAACTGGCCGTCCCCGTGTCCTGTCCGCACTAGAAGCTATAGGGCCGCCGAGGTACACGAGAAAGTAACAAACTGGTCGGGAGCCAGCCGCGGTGTTGGATTGGTTGATTGAGATACGTTGTAATTTCAACGAATCAGGCCCCGCGGTTTGTTCTCACACGTTTGGGTGGCACCCACTTTTGCTTCGTGCACCTTAGCCCAGATGTACAAGACGTACAATAAATTCTTGGAGTGGGTCCCGCGACTGATCGACGCACTAAACGTGAAAAGAGCGGGCCACTAAAATGTGTGTTATCAGGCGTACCGTCGGCACTGATGTAATTGTCGGCTAGGTTTTATGAACGAACACTCTTGGTAAAACATCTGTGGGGAGCCCTGTTTCAGTGTTATCTGTTTGTGCAAACATGAGACAACATAAATTGCAATCAAAGAGTGTACTATACTAAATACGATTCTTCATTGTGATGGTGAGCCGGTCACTGAGACTCTCCGGTTTCAGTGTGTGTTTCAGGCTTTAGTGTGTGTGTGTGTGTGTGTGTGTGTGTGTGTGTGCGTGTGTGTGTGTGTGTGAGTGTGTGAGTGAGTGTGTGTGTGTGTGTGTGAGTGTGTGTGTGTGTGACTGTGTGTGAGTGTGTGTGTGTGTGTGTGTGTGTCTGGAAGCATATCCGCGAATCGACGCTTTCATAAAGTTATTCTGGAAGCATATCCGAATCGACGCTTTCATAATTATGCTTAGTTTGAGTTACCAGTGCGATGTACTGATCGCTTTAGCTTTCTGTGGGAGCCATTCTCCGAGTGGGTCACCCTTTGACCGATTTGTAAACTGGCGAGCGCTCTTACTGATAAAACTGTATTTTGATAAACGCCTGCGGGCCAATCAAGTCTTGGCTTTTACAGATTAGTGAGTTATGCGGCCAAAGGTCTGCAGGAAACAAGCAACACTATACTTTAGTCTTTGTGGGAAAATAGTATATTTTTGGGAAATGGTTGTAAAGCGCGATCATATATATACTAGAGGAATACCCGGCTTCGCCGGGGTGAATCGCGAGACAGAGACAGACAGCGTGGCGGTTCACCACATTCACCTTTGAAGGCGAAGTCCTGTCAAACGGGATTGAGAATTTTAGAGCTTATTTCTTAGCCCTATATTATCTGTTGTGGCTTTTCAAATGCCAGAACATACACACAGACAAAAGCCGCTAGACCCCCATCACAAACAGAACTCTACAATCCAGAGGTTTTGCCCACACACACACACAAACACACACACACAGAGAAGCTGTATATATATATGTATATCTATATGATAAATATATAGAGATAGGTGACAGTGTATTTTTTGCGTGGCTATAAATTGATTCGACCTTTTCACTTTGACAGTAAGAACAACTTACGGGTGCAAGGGAAGCGTTCTGGACAGCGCAGTGACATTCTAAAAATAGTAACGTAGAAACGGGAATATGGATTGAAGCCACACGAAGGAAGGGAGATAAACGCAAAACACTGGAGAAGATAAGGAAGAGTTACTGGGAATGGTGAAATGAACAGAAAAACCAAAATCGGTTCAGCGCTGCGCGCTGAGAGCACTTGTTGAAATATCTCATCGATGATATTGTGTCCGGGGTGTAGCTGAATACGGCAGGGGCGGATCTGGGGGGGGGTGCAATGGGTGCAATTGCACCCCCCCCCCAGCGGGACACAAAAAAAAAACAAAAAAAAAGAAGAAAAAAAAAAGAAGAAAAATGTATCACCTGAAAATAGCACTTTACACGCTCAGATTGCACCAGATTGCACAATTTTGCTTCCTTTTAAAAACAAAATGTCGGGGGGGCATGCCCCCGGACCCCCTAGCATGCTCGGCGCTTCGCGCCTTCGCTGATAAGATACACACAAAAAAATAAGAACTTTGCACCCCCCCCTTTCAAAACCCAGATCCGCCCCTGCACGGTGTCCAAATTCGAAAAAGATCCACCGAGAACTTTGGCTTTGGTGTGTCGGTATGGGGGCCCGGGTAGCTCAGGTGGAACCAAAATCGGTTCAGCGCTGCGCGCTGAGAGCACGTGTTGAAATATCTCATCGATGAGGTTGTGTCCGGGGTCTCTCTGAATAAGCCCACCAAATTTGAAGCAGATCCATCGAGAACTTTGGCCGTGCATGGCGATTACACACACACACACACACACACACACACAGACACAAGTCGTATATATATATATAGATGCGACTCAAGGACAACGAGCTTTTAAGGACACACCCGCTAGGTAGTATACAAAGCATGTAAAACCTCGACCGGTGATTCTCCTTGACATAAACCCCCCATCATGAACCTTATCTCCAATCAATAAAACATCAAATTCAAATTACGTGCATGCCCGATATGTGTGTCATGTGCTCTTAAACACATGCATCATGGTATTTTCAGGATTTCCTTGCTGGTGTCTCGTGCTGTTAAACATACGCATCATCAAAGTACGATGATGGTATTTTCAGGATTTCCTTGCTGGTCGCGCCCCCTATGTGAGCGTCGCCATGGACAACCACGCCGGTATCGCGTACGGTACCGCCATCTGCATCCCTCAGATCAACCGCAAGTACAACAAGGTCATCCGATTTGAGGTCAGTGCTGGTGATGAAATAAAAAAAAGACTGATCCATGTGCTGCGTTAGAGGTGGCCGGTGTAACACGAGAAAATTACTCCCACGAGATTTTTACTCCGGAGTAAACATTTCGTACGAAAAAGTTACTCCCTTTACGAAAAAAGCACTCCCACATTACACGAGAAAATTGCTCCCCAAGACAGGTGAGTTCCGAGTAAACATTTCGAACAAAAATGTTACTCCCCTGACGAATAAATAACGAATAAATTACTTCACCTCAACACGAGCAATTTAACTTCCTATGCCAGGTGTACGATATTTTTACTCCCTTGTCCCCTGTTAGTCTTGGTGGTGGAAGGGGTGGAAGGAGGGTAGCGCGACATTCGTGTGCGCGAGATCACTTATTGGCATTATCCCTTCGCCCGCATCCCATTTTTGCGTACGAGATTTTTACTGGAAGTGAAAAAAATGGGGAGTAAAAATTTCGTGGAGGGAGTAATTTTTTCGTGCCTTGGGGAGTTCTTTTCTCGTACGAAAAGTGTACTCGGAGTAAGAATTTCGTACGAAATATTTACTCCGGAGTAAATTTTTCGTGGAGTAAAAATTTCGTGCACTGGCGCACTTGTGATCCTAGGGTCATGGGTTGGAATCAGTCCAGGCCGGGACGGACACGGGTCAACTTTATGTGCAGACTCAGATACAATGTACATGCCCCGACCTCCCTGTCACCACTGTGGCATGTAATAGACCTCGGTCATTCTGCCATAAGTGCAGATGGCTAATCTCTTGTCTTATTGTTGTTTAGGCAAAGATTGCAGTCAAATTTCTGTGATTTACAGACGATGAAGTGTTTGTTCTTGTCCTTGCTTGTAAAACACACACACACACACACACACGCGCGCGCACGCACGCACGCACACACGCACGCACACACACACCCGCACACACACACACATAAAGACACACACAAACATACACACACACATCCACACACACACGAACACACACACACACAGACACACTCACACCGACACACGCACACACACACACACACACACACACACACACACACACACACACACACACACACATAAACACATACTTACACACACAAACGCACACATACACACACACACCCATCCACACAATCACACACACAATTACACACACACACACCCACACACACGCGCGCGCGCACACACACTCACACTACCATCCAGCAACAACACTTGTGCTATCGTTATGCCCACAGGTGGTGGACACTGGCGGTGCATTCACCGGCAAGGGTCACTCTCGTATCGACATCTGTGTCCAGGACCTCCAGCACTCATACGATTCCACCATCAACGGCGGCCTCACCCTCGTCTTCCCATAAATGATTGTGAATTGGTCTGAGCATAAACAAAAGAGAGGTGCATCTCCTTTTTTGTCTTGCGAGAAATAAAGTATTGATGAGCGTGAAATATTGAAAATATCGAGTTTTCCTCGATTGGGTCTCAAAGAACAGATTGCAACTGTGTGCTTTCTGGTGATGGTTTTATTGGGTTTTGGTTTGAGTTTTTCCCTTTGAATAAAACACGCGCCCACACCAACCAACCACCCACACACACAAACGCGCGCACACACATGCGTGCACAAACACACACACATACACACACACAAACACACACACATACACGCACCACGCACCACCCACACACGTAGGGGAAGGGCTCCTAATATGGACCGGCTCCTAATATGGACCACCTTCTGTTCTGACAAACTAACGGCGCTAGAGCGCTCAAAAAAGTTTTATTCGCTGTATTCACCCTCTCTGGATAACTTGCACATGTCAAAACAGTTGCAGAAACAGAAATCTCAAGACTGTTAGGCTTTTTCTCTTTTTTTCATTTTTGGCAGCGTTCACTCTAAATTTACCGCCTAAAACGGACTCGTTTCTGTCCACAGCCAAAGCTTTTGTCACACAAAAATTGCTATATATGACAGATAAAACCGTATTTGTTACATTTTAGCAGTGTTGACCCCGAGTTTCTACTGCAAACAAAAAATAATAGCAAAATCTCAAAGTATGTGCGAGTCCCCTAATATGGACCACCTTCAACAAATCGAAGAAAATAAAAGCTAAAGGCTATTTTCATTAATTCATTAAGAAGCTTGCTGGAAATAAGCTATAACTAGCCCTCGAGATTTAAAAAAAATGCAACAAAAAGTCTTCTTTTCGTGGAAGTTGATAATTTCACTTATTTTCACTCTGTTTTTGATAAGCTTCTTTAGTTTCCTGGTGTGCTTCAAATAATGCTCTCATCAACCCGAAACAGATAAATCTAGAGCATATTTTAATTAGGCTGACTTGTACACTAGATTGTATCATGTTATTTTGAAATATAGGGGGCTTTTTACAGTGATTCGTGAAGGCCGCTTCACTGGTCCATATTAGGCGCCCAGGCTCCTAATATGGACCCTTTGTGATTTTTTCTGTATTTAATTTTTGCTGAATGTCTATCAAAGCTATTTCACTCTTATTAGGCCTAACGGTTAACCTAAGAGAGAAGGACTACCAAACACAAAATGAAACTTCTTCGCAAGAAAACAAGCTATTTATCAGCATGAAACAAAAGGTGGTCCATATTAGGAGCCCTTCCCCTACACATGTCAACACCTTCCGACACACACCGGCACGGTTGGCCTAGTGGTAAGGCGTCCGCCCCGTGATCGGGAGGTCGTGGGTTCGAACCCCGGCCGGGTCATACCTAAGACTTTATAAAAAAAACGCTCGCGCTGGACCCGAGTACTCTTCAGACATTCACACACACACACACACACACACACACACACACACACACACACACACACACACACACTCTCTCTCTCTCTCCCTCACTCCTTCTCTATCTCCCTCTCTCTCTCTCTCACACACACACACACACACACACACACACACACACACACACACACACACACACACTACCACATCTCCATTCTAAAACACGTCACGTTCCAAATCAAAAGACGACATTCTATTTTCTTACGTCACTATTCTTGGTTTACGGTACCATTCGGCGGCTTTGCTACGAGTATGGCATAGTCTTGGTTTGCCGAGACCTTGCACCGTTCTATCAGACTGCCTGGCTGGCTGTTGCACCGCGAATTCCTCCCACCGCCAAGTCGGTTTTTTGTGGTTTATTTCGCATTTAGGTCCCAGGTAACATAATGAAGTTTTAATACGATCAATCGGACCTATTATCAAGTTAGTGTATCAACTTTTGAACGAACTGCGCCCAGTAGTTTCCCAGCAATAAGCTGTTAAGTCGAGACACACACACAGACAGACAGACAGACAGACACACAAAAGTCTGCTGGACCCTTGTACTAGCGTACTCGGGGAAAATTGGCAATCTAGTGGCTGCTCCGCCTGGCGTCTGGCATTATGGGGTTAGTGCTAGGACTGGTTGGTCCGGTGTCAGAATAATGTGACTGTATGGGTGAGACATGAAGCCTGTGCTGCGACTTCTGTCTTGTGTGTGGCGCACGTTATATGTCAAAGCAGCACCGCCCTGATATGGCCCTTCGTGGTCGGCTGGGCGTTAAACAAACAAACAAACAAACAAAAAACCTTCCGACACAAGCACTCGTGAACGCAAGCACGTTCGATTTTCTAAAACTTCCAGGTAAAGACGTCATCTAAATTTGTTTGACGTCATCCTTCTGCATTCGTTTGTCCAAAACACGTTCTTCACCAGTTCTTCTAAGTTCAGAATGTTAGCAAGGAAAAAAGCAACCAGCTTCAGTTAAAATGTCTGAAACTAAAAGTCAAAATACGAAGCCAAAATACGGTGAGTGTCCATCCTGCAAAATGTCATGTTTTGGGCTATACAATCTTAGTAAAATTCGTTCGAAGCTTCCGCCCATAGAAAAGGTGAGTGTGTGAATGCGTGCGTGCTTATTAGTCAGTCGGCTAAGGACCGTTTTGGTTACTTTTTGGCGTCACGTTAGCAAACACATTTTTCTGATAGATTTTAACACCACAACACTAAATCTAAAGTTTTGGGGCAATATTCCAAACCACCGGTGAGAAAAACGTTGGTTTGTGTGTATGTTTTCCTTCTTTGGCGTAACTATTCTTGTTTTGAGGGTTGGGTTCATAAAACGGACATAAAACTTAAACCGCTTGACAGAAATTCTATAACTGTACATCATTCGAAAGGGAAGGCATTCATGTACACGTTTGTGCCACTTAAAATGACGTCATTATCTGTTTGTTTTTGTGAAATTGACAAGAAGAGCGGGGTAGTAGTTGCGCTGAGAAGGATAGCACGCTTTTCTGTACCTTTCTTCGTTTTAACTTTCTGAGCGTGATTTTAATCCAAACATATCATATCTATATGTTTTTGGAATCAGGAACCGACAAGGAATAAGATGAAGGTGTTTTTAAATTGATTTGGACAATTTAATTTTGATAATAATTTTTATATTTTTAATTTTTAGAGCTTGATTTTAATCCAAATATAACATATTTATATGTTTTTGGAATCAGAAAATGATGGAAAATACGATGAACGTAAATTTGGATCTTTTTTTAAAAAAAAATTTTTTTTTACAATTTTTAGATTTTTAATGACCAAAGTCATTAACGAATTTTTAAGCCACCACGCTGAAATGCAATACCGAAGTCTGGGCGTTGTCGAAGATTACTTGACCAACATTTCAACCAATTTAATTGAAAAATGAGAGCGTAACAGTGCCGCCTCAACTTTCACGAAAAACCGGATATGACGTCATCAAATACATTTATCAAAAAAAAGAGAAAAACGTCTGGGGATATCATACCCAGGAACTCTCATGTCAAATTTCATAAAGATCGGTCCAGTAGTTTAGTCGGAATCGCTCTACACACACACACAGACACACACACACACACACACATACACCACGACCCTCGTCTCGATTCCCCCCTCTACGTTAAAACATTTAGTCAAAACTTGACTAAATGTAAAAAGGAGGAATAATTGCAATCACACACACACACACACACACACACACTTACACACACACACACACACACACACACACGCATGCACGCACGCATACACACACACGCGCACGCACTCACACGCACGCACGCACGCACGCACACACACTCACACACACATACACACACACACACACACAAACACAAAGACACATTCACAAACATACCGACAAAATGACAGACATACACACAGTGAGACAAACCGACACAGAAACACGCACACATGCACGCACGCACTTATGTACGCGAACAAAGACGTAGAGATGCTTATAGAGAAACAATTACGCAACCAAAAAAACACACAGACAGACAAACGTCATTCTTGGTAGAGAAATGCATTTCTTTCTGTATTGCTTTCTCTTTAAGTGCACCTACCTCGCAGAGAGAGAGAGAGAGAGAGAGAGAGAGAGAGAGAGAGAGAGAGAGAGAGAGAGAGAGAGAGAGAGAGACAGACAGAGAGACAGACAGACAGACACAGAGAGAAAGAGAGAGAGATAGACAGACTGATAGACAGACAGAGGGAGAGACAAACAGACGAACAGACAGACATAGACAAACACACAGAGACACAGAGACAGACTTCACTATTGTATGTGCAAGTAATTTTGTTAAACCACACGTTACGTTCACCACTGAACGTGTAACCATGTAAAACGTTACTATCTCTTTATATGTGTTTACTTGCATTGTAATCCTGGGGGGGGGGGGGGGGGGGTATAAATGTATGTAACGCGCAATACATGCCTTTTAACTTACTAGAATTGGAATTTTCATTTAAAGACTAGCATAAGAGTGTGACACGTGGTTCATTCGTTATTACCTTATTACAAAAAGAAAAAGAGAACGGCACTGACGCTACCGGAAATAGAATTTATCAGTGAAATTCTACCATCAATTTAGTAATCGATGCGATGTAAATTATCCTAAAACTGTGGTATGATCACGACATCGTTTAGCATTTAGGATCAAATGGTGCCAATGTGTCCACAATGCACTAATCACAGACAACAGTTATACGCTTTACGTACATGTAACTCTCCAACTGACATTGTCTGCCACTTGAAACAAATAACTTTCGAAGGAAAATTAACTCCAATATATAAATATTATGTATGATTTTTAATAATTACTTGCACTTTTTGAAAATAAAGCTTTTTCTACGATAATGTGTTTACCCCCTAAATGTATAAGTCATCCGGTAGAAAAACCGGAAGTATCGTGTACTAAGCATATGTATATGTTTAAAAAGTTAATTGTGTTAATGTAGAACATCTTGCCTATGTATATGTTTAGGTTTTGAATACTTTAGGGGAAAAGCATAGCCATTATTCAGTCATCTTTAACTAACACCCCTAATCTCAGGGCCCATTTTGTTAGTGGGGGTAGGGTTTCAATCAGTCAAAAATTACTTTCATTCAATATTGTCTGCCATTTCAAATACATACACGTAATTGCACAATTTCTTGAATTTTAAGATGCTTTAACTGACTATACCAAGAAAACCTGCACTTTTTGTAGAATTAGTTTTTTGTCCATGATTTATCTTTAAAAATGTCAATTCTTACGACAAAAAATGCTAACAGTTGCCTCACCAGACGACACGTACCTACGACGTGAATCGTGTCTGCCAATTAAAATGCATATATTTTGAAATAAGGGGAATCATAACATATTTCACTGTAAAGTGTCTCACTCTAATATCTTCTGGGTTCATGGTGTATTTGGTTAAGTGAATTGCAGATAAGGTTTTTTGAAAATGACAGCTATACATATATTTTATTAAAACTGAAACTGGTGGAGTGAAAAACAGACCTGTTTTGAAGAAGTCGTACTAAAATCATTTATGGCCTTGAACTTCACAGTTTGCGTGTTATCTTTTAAAGAAAACACGTTTTCATCACTAACAATGACCTAATTTACACATACATATCGGTCGGTCATAGTCGCGTTTTTTTTAGAGAGGTAGTGTACAAAATGTCGTTTTGTACGTTTAATTTTTAAATTACATGTCCATTATTTTAGTCATATATCAATCAATAAGTAAATGCGCATACTTTTATTAAACGTTACTTTCACTTTAAGATCGCTTCTAACATTTAGTATAATTTCTGACAAATGCACGCTATGTAATAAATTGATAATATTATGGACGCCATGTGGTAAAACCGGAAGTTGAATTATTTTGCGATAGCAAAATCCTTTTACAATGATCACTTTCCTTTTATATTGAGCTGATCTTTAACGTTATGGGTAAAAATCTAACAAATTGAACCAAATTATCCTTTTTCAAGCCTGTGTATGTGTAAACTCTTTTTTGCTTCGACCCGGTTCGGTTTTCGGAGTTGATTCAGAATCATCCATTATTTATCTTATATGTCTGTTGTTGTCCTCGGTAAATTAACAATTGTTGATGTAAAATAATTCTAGCTGTGAGAATAAACAATTTTCAAGATGTTTTTGATTGCGGTTTCAACCAGGCGTTCTGTTAGCTATACATATCGATTGAGAAAATGTCATTTCCTGTTTTGTCGTCCGCATGTTATACAGATGTTGTTAAAAATAAAACTGTGTATACGAATTAGGCATTTTACTTGCTGTCTGATGGCAAAAATCTTTAGCTTTCGTTTAAGGTATAATTTGCTTATATCCGTATGCAGTCAAGCGGTACATGACGTTTTTTTGTAACCTACCCCCTGCGTCATGGCTGCAGTTTTGCAGAATATGGGTCATGTTACAAAAACGCTTCTCATTCTTAGGTGGTTGGGTTTAGCCATTTGTCGTTTACCGAACTGTGGCTGCAAATAAAACGAACTTTCCAAAAAACATAATGTCTAATGTGACCACCAAAAGTAACCCTCCCACTATAGCCAGCCAGGTGACTATATGTGTCTGTGTGTGTCTGTGTGTGTCTGTGCCTGTTTGTGCACGCGCGTATTTTACTGTGTGCGTGCGTGCGTGTTTGTGTCGGCGTGTCTGTGCCTGGGTATATGTGCGACACAGAGAATACTCCATCGAGTCCATGGCTTGCTGTGTGATACCAGATTTCCACGAGTTGTTTTCTTAGATACTGAAATGCGAGCGAAAGCGAGCTGATCAATAATTGAAAAAGCAACGAGTGTAAACCTGGTATCACACAGTAAGCAGGGATGGACCATGAGTATGAGAGGGAGGGGCTTCCCAAATGAGGCAAGTGTACAGGGTTGGGGGTTTTGCCCTCCCCCCCCCCCTCCTCCAGCTGCTGTTGAAATTCAGCATTTGAAAGGCGTAATTGGGGCTCTCCTTCATTTAATAAAAGAAAGAAAGAAAAAAAAGGAACATTTCCAGATTTAAAAAAAAGGGGGGGGGGTGGGATCCAGCCATGTAAATTGTAATGTATTCTGTTTTTTCCCCTATTTTTAGGTAAATCCAGAAGAGCAGATTCAACCTTTGAAGACTCGATACAAGAGTAAGCAAACTCGTTCTGTGTCTCTCTGTCTCTCTGCCAGTGTCTGTGTCTGTCTGTCTGTCTCTCTGTGTCTGTGTGTGTCTCTCTCTCTCTCTCTCTCTCTCTCTCTCTCTCTCTCTCTCTCTCTTTCTCTCTCTCATCTCTCTCTCTCCCTCACTCTCTACCCAGCAACTTCTTGTCGATTAAATGATATCCGGATTCAAAACAGCTGCCAGTATTATTATTCAAGAATAGTGTTGAATTGCAATCTTATTATCCTTACGTTCCGTTATTATATAAATATCAAGTGAGTTAGTGAAACTGAACATTTTGTGCTTTTACCAGTATCGTTCTGGTCGAACACTTGAACGGATGCTAAATGATTGGACTTCCCTGATTAATGGTCAAATTTATCTTAAACTAAATATTACATTTTGAGTGAGCTGACAAATAAAGTACACATGGAATGACAATTAAGTACACATGGAATGACAATTAAGTACACATGGAATGACAAGTTCACATGGAATGACAATTAAGTACACATGGAATGACAATTAAGTACACATGGAATGACAGTTAAGTACACATTGAAAGACAATTAAGTACACATGGAATGACAATTAAGTACACATGGAATGACAATTAAGTACACATGGAATGACAATTAAGTACACATTGAAAGACAATTAAGTACACATGGAATGACAATTAAGTACACATGGAATGACAATTAAGTACACATGAAATGTAGCTGACAATTCAGTACTATTTATAGTCAATGAAGTATTATGTTGTCTGTACCTGCTTTATCAAAGTCAGCATAATATGTCCCTATGGTATTGAACTGTTCTTCGTTTCTTTTCAGCCTTTCCGAAAGGTAGGTGACAATTACATACTGACAGTAGTTCCTTCGGATAAGTCTGATGGTTCTGATGGTTGGAATCGTGACATGTGTTTGGGTTTTTTGTGGTCTCGACTTTTGCGATTGAGAATGAGAGAGAAATGGGGAGAGAGAGAGAGAGAGAGAGAGAGAGAGAGAGAGAGAGAGAGAGAGAGAGAGTGTGTGTGTGTGTATGTGTGTGTTTGTGTGTGTGTGTGGGTGCCTGTGTGGGTGTCTCTGTGTGTCTGTCTGTCAAGATTATGGGGAAAGAGAGGGACAGAGATACAGAGACTCTTCTCTTATATATATGTTTCTGTCAGAAACGTTTGCAACATGCGTTATATATACGCAGAGTAAATTCTGCAGTAGCGTTATTGCACCTAATTCTCGCTTTTCTTCAAATGTTCAAGATCAAAATGTGTCATCTGATCCTGTGTCGCTTTTAAAAGTACTTAATTTCAACAGGTCATGCACAGACATCCCCTTCTGCATAGTGTTTGCAATATGCATTTTGATGACTATCAGTTGCTCAATCGTTGGTAAGTATCTTTCTGTGGGATCAAAAGTTCAGTACTTCATGGTGTGCACTTTTCTTCTCGTAAAGCCAAGAAAATAATTCAATGTTCCCGATTCCCGAACCTAGAACTTTTTTTGAACCTTCGAAAAAAGTTTTAAATAAAAATGACAAAACTCGATTTTGCAAACTTAACTCATTGTCTCCAATGTACAGATATATCCGTACCCACTCATATGGCTCTATCTGACCAGGTACGGATATACGCTCAGACTGTTAGCTTCAGTCGCTTCCTGTAACGTCCATCTAACGCCTGCATTCCAGCGTGTTGATACACAGTTACTACATAGTTATTACAATTCTGAGTGACCTGCTGCAGGCACAGCTGGTCTCGGCTAAAAAAAAACCTTGGTCAACATAGGTGGTGTAGAAAGTGTTAACACTTAACTTGTTAACAAGGAAAGTTACCCTTCCCCCACACCCAAAAGACTCCGCTCGCACGATTTTCAACCAATAAAAAGTCACACGCGTCTTTAAAAAAAAAAGTTTCAATACACTTTTTTTTTTAAATAACCCTATTTGTTTTTTTGTTTGTTGTTTATACCTTGTCATCGGATACAAACTTTTTTGGCCTAATCAATAATATACAACGTCATAGAGCTGTCCAAGATGTTACGGGATCGCATCATCCGTCCACTTGGACACATGCCAAAACTCAACAGCCCGGCTGCTTTCTGTGTTGGCTTTTGTTGTTGTTGTTGTTGTTGTTGTTGTTGTTGTTGTTGTTGTTGTTGTTGTTGTTGTTGTTGTTGTTGTTGTTGTTGTTGTTGTAACGAATTGATGTCGTTATTGACACCTCTTTCAATTTGGTGAAATTAATTCGACACACACAAAATTCCAACTCTGTGAAAGGAGCAGTAAGGATGCTGATTTTCAGTATGTGTTCCCGTGGAAAGATGCTCTTCTCACGTGTGAATGTCCGAATAGCGGCTGTGTGGTGGTGAAGTTGACCGCTTACACGAGAAGGACTGCACCTTTACAGTGCTGTTCAAATGTTCCCATGGCAGACTTTCAACCAACTTTTCAACGACTTTAGTCCCCCCCCCCCCCCCCCACCACCCCCCCCCCCCCCCCCCGATTTACTGAGGCCAAGTCGACGAAAAGCGTGCCACGTGAACGGGCCCCAACGATTTAGGTTCGATTAAGGACAGATTTACCCGCGACTCCAAAAACTCAGTAGAGGGCAGCTCGACTTGTCAGGGACTTGCCGATGATTTTGCGGAGACTTGACTTATCGCCCTTACCGATAGGTTAGCTCTACTCTTCTAGCCAATCCAAACGACGTTTGCATTTGATCCTCGTTATTAGTGCAAGTCTGGCCAAAATAGCCGCTAATAACTAGTTTGAGCGTTTGCGCGGTTCACATGGGCAGCGATTGTCAACAGACTTGGTGCCGATAAAAATCGCTTGAAAGTTTGGAAAATGATGATTGAAATTTTGCAATCTGAACAGCACTTAAGACAAGACCGGGCCTGGTGTGCACGAAGCGAAACTGGGTACCGCCCAAATGGGAGGTAGGCAGCCGCGGGTACGGATTAGTTGACATAGAGATTGGTTGTGGTTTCAACAAGTCAGACCCAGTTCCCACCCAGTGCGATGGGACCTAGTTTCAATACGTGTACCTCGGCCCAGTTCTCGTCTGCCGATCAAGACACTGAATTTCAGTGGCCATAATCTTAAATGTTCGATGTGACGTGTGGTTTTTTTTAGAATGTAGAAGTTTCATAACTAATCTGCTATTCGAATGCATTACATATCACGTGGAAAAGGTTAGCAAGAAAACCTTCCTTGACTTCCTTATTCTGGTTGCAGCGGCTTGGATTTGAACTCATAGGGTCCAAAAGTAAGAGCAATGTTCAATTCATTTTGAATTGTGCGTACATTTTTACAGAAAAGAAATGCAAGCTGTCAGCAAAGAAAAATAGCTTTCTTTAATTTTGAATCTTGAATTAACTGACAATCTTCTTCGGCGTTCATGTGCTGCAACTCCCACGTATACTCGTGATCTGCATGAGCGGGTTTTTACATGTATGGCAGTTTGTCCCTGCCAATTAGGAAGTGATACTCCGTTTTCGGGGAATGCATAATTTAAGAGTTCGTTTGTATCATACCGGGTGTACGGGAACCTGAAAATTGTTGATGACGGTTATGATTTGTGTTGAGTACAGCTATAGTATGGGCACCTGCATTATGTGTTGAGTACAGCTATGGTAATGACACCTGCATTATGTGTTGAGTACAGCTATACTAATGACACCTGCATCATGTGTTGAGTACAGCTATAGTAATGACACCTGCATCATGTGTTGGGTACAGCTATAGTAATGACACCTGCATCATGTGTTGAGTACAGCTATAGTAATGACACCTACATCATGTGTTGAGTACAGCTATAGTAATGACACCTGCATCATGTGTTGAGTACAGCTCTAGTAATGACACCTGCATTATGTGTTGAGTACAGCTATAGTAATGACACCTGCATTATGTGTTGAGTACAGCTATAGTTATGACACCTGCATTATGTGTTGATTACAGCTATAGTAATGACACCTGCATTATGTGTTGAGTACAGCTATATTAATGACACTTGCATAATGTGTTGAGTACAGCTATAGTAATGACACCTGCATTATGTGTTGAGCACAGCTATAGTAGTGTCACCTGCATTATGTGTTGTCTTCACCAGGCTATGTCCGTGGTGATCCCAAACGTCTGCTGAACCCCACAGACAGTGCTGGTCGCCACTGTGGTGAAGGAGAACTCAAGTAAATAGTGTCTGTCTGTATATCTGTCTGTCTGTCTGTTCGTCGGTCTGCCCCTTAAATACCCAGCAAAGGATTATTGTTGTTCGGTATCTTGGGTCAAACTCCCTTTCCATAACTCTGACAATACCTGACTCAAGACTTTATCAGCGGATTAACATCTCTCTCTCTCTCTCTCTCTCTCTCTCTCTCTCTCTCTCTCTCTCTCTCTCTCTCTCTCTCTCTCTCTCTCTCTCTCTCTCTCTCTCTCTCTCTCTCCCTCTCTCTCTCTCTCTCTCTTTTGTTAGATCGTTGTGTAAAACCATGTCGAGGAAAATATATTTGTTGAACAGAATAAAACACTTTCTTGATCCACACTCAAGGTTATTATTTTATAATGCATACATACAAACCTTCACGGATTATTGTTCGACCATCTGGGACTCAGCCAGTGCAAACATTTTAAAAACACTGAGAGTCTACACAGACGAGCACTAAAATCAGTTCTATTAAAACAATCCAGTCTTGTTTTCGACGATTATAAAAAACTTAAGATTTTGCCCTTAAAAGAAAGATTTAAATCAAATAAAGGCGTGCTCCTTCACAAAATCCGTTCCGGCCATGCACCGAGTGCTTTCATTACAAAATTTACAGCCAAACCAAGCCGAAAATTCAACGTCCCCATTCCGCGGATAGATCTCTTTAAATCAAGATTAGCTTATTCTGGCAGCGTTTTGTGGAATTCTCTCCCGGAATCAGTCTCACTACTTTCAAAAAACACCTCTCATTACATTTAATGTCAAATTACGAAAAGTCACAGTGATGGAAGACTTCGTTCTGATTATTTTCATATTGATCATATCTGTCCATAAAGCATCAGTGTTTCATAAGGCCTAAAAAAAAAATAAGTGTGGTTACGGTAACCCGACCTACCCTATTTTTAGGGGCCGATCCTATAACTTTTTATTACATTTGTAAAAAAAAAAAAAAATAAAACGAGTGCAGAAAACGCAATGAAAGCGAAAGCGCCCGAGTCGCACACTTATTTCCCTGTCAAGTAGGTTTAATTTGTACACATTAGAAAAAAAAGTTTTTAAAAAAAAAGTGATTGCCTACCTACCTACCCTATTTTTTTTGGCTATGTTACCGTAACCACACCTATTTTTTTTTTTTTTTTGCCTAACGCAAGAATGTATGTATAGCCTACAACGTGTATATAGTCATGTGAAGAGTTTCTCTGCCTTTTCTTTATTCTTTTTGTTTGTTTTGTTGTTGTTGTTGTTGTTGTTGTCATGCTTATCTTTTGTAATTGTTTTACGTGTGTATATATATATATATATACGACTAGTGTCTGTGTGTGTGTGTGTCTGTGTGTCTGTGTGTCTGTGTGTCTGTGCGCGATGCGCGGCCAAGGTTCTCGATGGATCTGTTTCAAATTTGGTGATCATATTCAGGTACACCCTGGACACAACCTGGTCGATGAGATATTTCAACACGTGCTCTCAGCGCGCTGCGCGGAACCGATTTTGGTTCCACCTCAGCTATTTTGGTTCCACCTCAGCTTACCCGGGCCCCCATACCGACACACCATAGCCGCTACACCACATCACAACGCCAAAGTTCTCGGTGGTTCTTTTTCAAATTTGGACACCGTATTCAGCTACACCCCGGACACAATATCATCGATGAGATATTTCAACACGTGCTCTCAGCGCGCAGCGCTAAACTCATGTTCGTTTTTGTGTTCATTTCACCATTATAAGTAACTCTTCCTTATCTTCTCCAGTGTTTGGCGTTTATCTCCCTTCCTTCGTGTGGCTTTCCCGTTCAGTTGTAAGTTACTATTTATTTTTAGAATGTCACTGCGCTGTCCAGAACGCTTCCCTTGCACCCGTAAGTTGTTCTTACTGTCAAAGTGAAAAGGTCGAATCAATTTATAGCCACGCGAAAAATACACTCTCACCTATCTCTATATATTTATAGATACAGATATGCATATATATATACGGCTTCTCTGTGTGTGTGTGTGTTTGTGTGTGTGTGTAGGCAAAAACCTATGTATTATAGAGTTCTGTTTGTGATGGGGTCTAGCGGCTTTTGTCTGTCTGCATGTTCTGGCATGTGAGAAGCCACAGCAGATAATATAGGGCTAAGAAATAAGCTCTAAAATTCTCAATCCCGTTTGACAGGACTTCGCCTTTCAAAGGTGATTGTGGTGAACCGCCACGCTGTCTGTCTCTGTCGCGCCGTTCACCCCAAATTCCCGTTTCTGAGAGTGACTATTTTTAGAATGTCACTGCGCTGTCCAGAACGCTTCCCTTGCACCCGTAAGTTGTTCTTACTGTCAAAGTGAAAAGGTCGAATCAATTTATAGCCACGCGAAAAATACACTCTCACCTATCTCTATATATTTATAGATACAGATATGCATATATATATACGGCTTCTCTGTGTGTGTGTGTGTTTGTGTGTGTGTGTAGGCAAAAACCTATGTATTATAGAGTTCTGTTTGTGATGGGGTCTAGCGGCTTTTGTCTGTCTGTATGTTCTGGCATTTGAGAAGCCACAGCAGATAATATAGGGCTAAGAAATAAGCTCTAAAATTCTCAATCCCGTTGGACAGGACTTCGCCTGCAGAGGTGATTGTGATGAACCGCCACGCTGTCTGTCTCTGTCTCGCGATTCACCCCGGCGAAGCCGGGTATTCCTCTAGTATATATATATGTATTTAAGATTAGAATAGTCCCTCTCTGGGCGAGGGCTGGTTGAAAAGAAGCTCGTTTATATTGCTTATGCCACAACCCTCGTAAAATAAAATTTGCTTTGATTTGATCTCTCTCTCTCTCTCTCTCTCTCTCTTTCTCTCTCTCTCTCTCTCTCTCTCTCTCTCTCTCTCTCTCTGTCTCTGTCTCTCTCTCTCTCTCTCTCTCTTTCTCTCTCTCTTTGTCTCTTTCTCTGTCTCTGTCTCTTTCTCTGTCTCTGTCTCTCTCTCTCTCTCTCTCTCTCTCTCTCTCTCTCTCTCTCTCTCTCTCTCTCTCTCTCTCCAAGTAAGTATAATTAATACGGCTCCAATGAGCAATCTCTGCACGCGCTCGCTCGCGCGCGTGTGTGTGTGTTTGAGTGTTTATATATTCGTGTGTATATATGCGGGTGTATATATGCGTGTGTGTATGTGTGCATCTATTCGTGTGTAAGTGTGTGTGTGTGTGAGTGTGCCAATGCGCGTGTGGGTTCTGTTTTCGTTTTCAAAAGTGGTCCACTTAGCTCCGCCCAAGTCTTCATGCAATTCCTCTGATTGTTTCTTGTGCAGAGACAAAGACTTCTTATTTTTCTTTGATCTTCTGCGGTGTTCCGAAGTCGTACAAGGAATTCTACATGGATGCGCAACTCCGATGGTCAGTTTCAGCCACACGCGATAATCTGTTCTAGTTCTACTCGATTTTCATACGTTAGAGCTCTCCGCCCCTTCCTCTCCCGTCAGTGTGTCGTATGTTTGTGTGCCTGACTCTTTGTCTGTAGGTCGGTCCGTCTGTTTGTCCGCCCGCATGTGACTTGAATGAATTACTGTTTAAATGTTGTTTAAGTGATAGTGTTACTGAATAATAATAATAATAATAATTGTCAGTAAGTACTGGTGTCACATGACTGATGTGAACCAGTTGATTGGCTAATGGCGATGCGCTAAAACTGTTAGCGCACTCTTAGAGTGCGCTAACTTTTCCACAGAGCGTATTCTTCCGCCCTTTGCCTAAGCGACAGTGTACTCTCATCCTCAGAATTAATTAATGACATGTAGCTTATATTCTCCACAATACCCATGATTATGACCATACATTTCCTGCTTCTCAATTAAAGCAGAAGTGGGTTTTTTCTGACAGATTGCATGTGCCTGTGCCACAGTTGCCACTGATCTAAAAATAGAACCCGCTGTGTCTAATTTTTCAGTTTCGACTTCAATCAATCAATCAATATGAGGCTTATATCGCGCGTATTCCGTGGGTACAGTTCTAAGCGCAGGGATTTTTATTTTATTTTTTATTTTTTGTATGCAATTTATATCGCGCACATATTCAAGGCGCAGGGATTTATTAATGCGTGTGAGATGGAATTTTTTTTTTACACAATACATCACGCATTCACATCGGCCAGCAGATCGCAGCCATTTCGGCGCATATCCTACTTTTCACGGCCTATTATTCCAAGTCACACGGGTATTTTGGTGGACATTTTTATCTATGCCTATACAATTTTGCCAGGAAAGACCCTTTTGTCAATCGTGGGATCTTTAACGTGCATACCCCAATGTAGTGTACACGAAGGGACCTCGGTTTTTCGTCTCATCCGAAAGACTAGCTCTTGAACCCACCACCTAGGTTAGGAAAGGGGGGAGAAAATTGCTAACGCCCTGACCCAGGGTCGAACTCGCAACCTCTCGCTTCCGAGCGCAAGTGCGTTACCACTCGGCCACCCAGCGAAGATTCCTCTCATAATTATGCCATGTTAGTGGCATGTAGCTTATTATCCACATTACCAAATGATGAGTTAGTATACAATTCCCAGCAGCTAACAGAAAACACAAGTGTTATTCCGATAACGTAGCAGCTAGATCAGCACGTAGCAGACTACACTGAAATTTATACGACTGCATCTGTTCAGTAAATGAATGTTTTCCGAATTATTATTTCAAGGTAAGAACAATCGGAATCGAAAACGTGTAGGGTTTAGAACGTTCTTACCATATATAAGACTTATTACCAGCCTGCCTCATGCGTGCAGACTCAGTGCAACGTGACGAGCAATTTTTGTTTTTGAAATGAGACTCAGCAGTGCAGTGGTTTGATTGCCATAGCATAGCAGACGACATAAATCCCGCTCAGCAAATTAACATGTTGGGCAAATGTGAACGATAAAACGATGGGGATATAATACGTGTAGGGTTCAGAGCATTCTTACCGTTCATATTTAGTACCAGACTCCCCGATGAGTGAAGATACCACACGAGAAACATGCCACATTTATTTTGAAAATGTGCTTACCGTCGACCTTGGCAAGGGGCAACACTCTGCACAGTCAATCTGTCGAAGCTCGATGAAGGTTTCGAATCGCAAATAACTAAGAGCACAGTCCTTTCTCCGAGTTTAAATGAGGTCTCTATGAAAGATCGTCACTTTTTAGCTTAACGCTACACTGGAATTTACCAACAGAAATTAAAACAAGAGTTTGCGTGTGACGAAAGCACGACACACTTGAGACAGCCCACACAAAAGTAGATCTGACACAAACCTGACCACACAGTTACGCCTATCCAAATGCGCGTTGCAAAATGTGCGTTTTGAATCTTCTTTTTTTCTCTGGCGGTACTGACAATATCGTTATTGAAACAATCCCAGTGCACTAAGGGATTTATAGAGCAAATCTCGAAAATAATTATTGAACTCAGCGCTATGCGCTTCGTTCAATAATGAATTTTCTCGATTTGCTCTATAAATCCCTTAGTGCACTGGGATGTCTCAATAACTTAAATAATAATAATAATAATTGTCAGTAAGTACTGGTGTCACATGACTGATGTGAACCAGTTGATTGGCTAATGGCGATGCGCTTCAATCTGTTAGCGCACTCTTGGAGTGCGCTAACTTTTCCACAGAGCGTATTCTTACGCCCTTTGCCAAAGCGAGACTGTACTCTCATCCTCAGAATTAATTAATGACATGTAGCTTATATTCTTCACTTTACCTAATAATAACCATACATTTCCTGCGGCTCAAAGCAGAAGTTTTTTTCCTGACAGATCGCAGGCGCCTGTGCCACAGTTAAGCCCACTGATCTAAAAATAGAAGCGGCTGTGTCTCTTCCACAAATGGTCTCTTCTCGTTTTGACTTGCAAAGATTCTTCTCATATGCCGTGTTAGTGGCATGTAGCTTATTAACCACATTACTAAATGATGAGTTAGTGTAAAATTCCCAGCGGAAAACAGAAAACACAAGTGTTATTCCGATAACGTATCAGCTAGACCAGCATTTGAAAGTCGACTCTGTTATAGTACGAGACTACACTGAAATACGACTGCATCAATTCAGTAAATGAATGGTTTCCGAATTATTATTTCAAGGCAACAACAATCGGAATCGAAAACGTGTAGGGTTAAGAACGTTCTTACCATGTATAAAACTTATTACCAGCCTGCCTCATGCGTGCAGACGAGCAATTGTTGTTTTTGAAATGAGACTGCAGTTCAGTGCCGTGGTTCGATTGCCCTAGCCGCCTAGCAGACGACATAAACCCCGCAGCAAATTAACATGTTGGTCAAATGTGAACAAACAAACGATGGGGACATAATACGTGTAGGGTTCACAGCATTTTACGGTTCATATATATAGTACCAGTCTCCCCGATGAGTGACGATACAACACGAGAAACATACCACATTTACTTTGAAAATGTGCTAACCGTGGCCGTGGCTGAAGTCAATTCAAGGGGCAACACTCTGCACAGTCAATCTGTCGAAGCTCGATGAAGGTTTCGAATCGCAAATAACTAAGAGCACAGTCCTGTCTCCGAGTTTAAATGAGGTCTCTATGAAAGATCATCACTTTTTAGCTTAACGCTACACTGGAATTTACCAACAGAAATTAAAACAAGAGTTTGCGTGTGACGAAAGCACGACACACTTAAGACAGCCCACACAAAAGTAGATCTGACACAAACCTGACCACACAGTTACGCCTATCCAAATGCGCGTAGCAAAATGTGCGTTTTGAATGTTCTTTTTTCTCTGGCGGTACTGACAATATCGTTATTGAAACAATCCCAGTGCACTAAGGGATTTATAGAGCAAATCTCGAAAATAATTATTGAACTCAGCGCTATGCGCTTCGTTCAATAACGAATTTTCTCGATTTGCTCTATAAATCCCTTAGTGCACTGGGATGTCTCAATAACTTAAATTATAGCTATAATGATAATAATCAGGTTTACTCTAAATTTTAGATGTTCTTACTCCCCCAAGAAAGGAATATGACTGCATGCCTAAACGACGAGGGAAAGCCACTCGAGCAAATTAACCCACGAGTGTACGTGGGAGCTGCAGCCCGTGAACGTAGAAGGAGAAGAAGATGTTCTTAAAATGTATGTTTAGGATTATGGTAAAAGCTAAGCATTTTCACACTCAAAAAAACCCAGCTCAGGTTACAATTAGACCTAAGATCGAGTTGAAAGGGCCGCTGGTTTGAGATGTGTTTGGTGTTTTGCTAGGTGTGTGTATCAAAATGCCCTACGGAGTATTTCACCCACACGGCGAGCGAGGCGGCAGGAAAGGTGGGACTGCTAAACGACACCAAGATCCGCGAGAAACTCATCTGTACACTAGGAGTGCAGCCTCTCACCTCCACCGTCAGTACACTACATTCAATGCTAGATTTAAACACATATGTTTAGTAATTGTCAGTTATAACTGTAACCGAGTGCCGAAACACAACAATCACTCCTTTGGAGGCAAAGCCAGACAAAACAAGGTTGATCTTTTTATAGCCGCCCTTATATATAAAGCGGCTATTAGGTTTCACTGTGTCTGTTTGTTTGTTTGTTTGTTTGACCGTTTGTCCCACGACAGTTTAGACTTGTATCTCTGGTACTCGGGGGTCAATTGAGCTTGAAATTGTGGGGCCTAGGGTGTGTGCAAAAAATTAGGTTCCTAACTTTATTCAAACTTGAGATATTAGCTTTACACGCCTTTACGCTCCCAGCCAGGGAACTTTTTTTTTTAAAGGATTTAAAATGAAGATGCTCGTCTCAACGTAACACTTGACGTCGAAGAAATGTGCTAGTGAGACTTGAGACCTTTATTCACGAAGTATGGGTGCTTGTATAGCTAACTTTAAGCCATTCACTGAACGGTGATTGTTGTGCTTCGGGCACTCGGTTGCATAAACTAAGTTGATATATCTTGTTATGATGAGTAGTGTACGTTTGCCAAGCCGGTGTGAATAATGAAAGTACAGTCGAACCTGTCACACAATCCGACGTTTATGATATTCGTAAGGAATATGGAAGCAGGACTCAACACTGAGAGAGTATTTACATTCACGCCGAATTTAGGGTGAATCAGCAAAAAAACTGTCGAGCTATGAGGGGAGGAAAGCAGCCGCAAAGGCTTTAAGCGCATGTAACAGATGTGTTTGTGTAGTGATTAGCTACAATTTTTCGCCATATATATATGCCAAAACAGGGGCATGTATGTGCCATGCCAAATTCCAGACAAATCGGCCCATATACACCGTAGTTGTAAACGATCAAAAGTGTGACTGACAGACATATTGATAGACGGACGGATGGACGGTCAGAGGCATACTATAGATTGTAGTGTTAACGGCTGCTTTTCTTTCACTTTTGGTCTTGACAAAATTGTATGATGTCACGCCTGATAAGGATTTATTGAAAATAAATGTTAAAAATGTAAAAATTACAGTTTCATTGCATGTGGGAGTAGAACTCAGATTACGAATATTACCTGACTTGTTTGCAGGATTCAGTGACGACTCTAGTCTTGAAAGGGAAATGCGCACCCTACTACGTTCCGAGTTCACCTGGTAAGATACAACGAAACAAATTGGGGATATACGAATTCATTTAGCATAATTATGCACTTGTTTAATATCGAGTTTTATGCCCCAGTTAAGATCAAGCCAGAATGATTGATATCCAGCATAAATCTGCATTATTTGCAACAAAATTGCGTGGTGCTCTCTGTCTTAACGCTTGAATAACTACAGCCTGCTTTAAAGGCACAGTCAGCCTCCCGTAAACCATCACAGACACTGTCAGGCTTTTACACACAGTACAAACACCCTTTTATTTAAACACTCACCGCTTGAGAACACCCTAGGTGCCCTCCGTAAAGAGCGAGCAATTTTCAAAGAATTTATTTTTTCGTGGTTTATCTTACCCCTGAGCCATCGTGAACCCGTGTGATCCAGTTTCCTTTTTTTCACAATTTAGTCGTCAGTTTGTGATTTCAATGCGACTCGCTGTAAGCTTATCTGCAATAGCACGTTATTGTGTACCTCTGAATCTAAAACGAAACAAACGGCTGCAAGTCATACGAACTAGAGCGGTGGCGGATGACCGTTCAGAGGAACTGGCGCTATGCAGAACCGTCGTCTGCTACGAAAAAGACGTTTTGCGTGAAACGTTTCCGGGCTTTTCTTTTTTTCAAACTTTCAAAACTTCGAATTGTACTGATCTTGTCTTGGTGGAAAAAGAATTCTTTTATGATCTAAGAATGTGTTTGTAACAAGCTGTCAATTTATTATTTAGATTTTAAAAGTTAGGTCTAGCGTCAAAAGGAGGCGCCTGATAGTCCGTTCGGATAGTCCACGAAAATAAATTCTTTGAAAATGTCTCACTCTCGACAGAAAGCAGCCAGGATGTTCCCGTTCGGTGAGCGTTCAAATGGAAGTATGCTTGCACTGTATGTAGAGGCTCGGGGAGCTCAGTGATGGTTTACGGGAGGCTTACTGTGCCTTTAATCTGAGACATTGACTTTCAATGTAAGTGTTACTTCCCAACACCGAACAAAACGGGCTCAACTTCAGTGTCCCGAGTCCTATGAAGCTGCTGCAAGGTATCTATTTTTTTTTTAGCTTTGTAGTCGTAGATAACCATGCAGTGTTATGGACAGTTGAAACCGAAGCAAAACGACACTTTTGTTTCTGAAAAACGATTCTTTCCGTAAACCTTATTTTCATGTTCAACGGACGTAACTAAACATAGCATATTTTTGGCGGAGAGTAAAATTGAATTTACCTAGTTTCGTATTGCTCATGCGCGACAGTACCTAACAATAAAACCAATATGGTCAGATGATTATCTTTCGCCAATGTTCCGACTCGTTCCCTCAGTAACTATTCAATGTTTTGTGTCGTCTGCGACATAGCTGAAAATAAAGTCTCGCGAGATCTTAGGTTCGCCACAGGTGATCAAAAACACGTTGGTTTCTGTGCGTGCATTTGTGTCTAACAAAACGTGAGATGCTAGTATGCCAGCTGAGCGTGTGTGTTTTTGATCATATGTGTGTGTGTGTGTGTGTGTGTGTGTCTGTCTGTCTGTCTGTCTGTCTGTCTGTCTGTCTGTCTGTCTGTCTGTCTAAGTGTCTGTGTCTATGACTGCGCGCGTGTGTGTGGGGGGGTGGGGGGAGGTGTATTTGAATATTGAGTACATCTAGCTACGTGTTTGTACATTATTTATCAAATTATATAACGCACATCTGTTCGTGTGATTGCAGTGCTCAAGCGATGCATTCCGTCCATATTCCTGGAAGTTAAAGACTCTGCCGAGAAGCTTGTAGCATCGAACTTCTCTTTGAAAACAGCTTTCGGCGAAGACGTTACTTACGACAATTTGGAACACGGTGCAAAGTGAGTCCCGCCAACTAACTTTGCCCACCCACGCATTATGTATATAGATATGGATAGATAGATACCGAGCAACAAAAGAAACGCGAATTCTCTTCAGAAATAAGTTTAAGTTACATTTGAAAATTGCATGAATAAAAAACCTGACATTGAAAGGAATCAAAATAAATGTGAGATGTTCTTCTAACACTGCACTTTGGCATGGCATCGTCTTTTGTTGTCCTGGGCAACGCAAGCCTCGCTAGAAGGTCATTATGGCTTAGGACCCCCACCGGTGAACACACTGGATGCGTTAGTTGATACCATTTTCCGACCAGGGCCAAGAATAAGGAAAAACACAGGTCCAAAAGTTTGGTTTGAGGCCAATTACACCCCGCACCATCACGTTTGGTCCACCCTGCGCATTGTGTTCCATGATGCAGCCATCAACATAACACTCACCTCTTCTTCTCCACACTCTCACTAGCTTATTCACATGATTAATGCAGCAAGGGTCATCATATCAGTGAAAACAAAGTGTTTCGTTTTTGCCACCAGTTCCAGCTTTGTGATTCTGGGTCAATTGCTGGCACTCCACGCCATGTCTTCAAAGAAGGACTTTTCCTCTAGCTGGACAACAGTGTTTGAGGTCTCGCTTAGTCGGTCTTAATCGCGCTGTCTGGCCACTGGTTGGACTCTGGTGGTTCCCAATGATGCTCCCGGCAATGTGAGTGGTTGTATGGAATCGATCTCGAAGACGTTGTCGCAGGATCTGGCGATCTTGTCTTATTGAGGTACCGCGAGGTATTCCACTGCGTTGCGTTACTACAGTGCTTCCAGTGTCAGCAAAACATTGCTGAAGGTGATAGACTGTTGACATGTGAACGTTTAAAGCATCTGCCACCGCTTCTGTGTCTACCCCAGCTTTAAGTCGACCCGCTGCTCTCTGGCGTTTTGCTGGTGTCAATCAGTCTTGACATTCTGGCCGTTTAAAAAGTCAGACTGACAGCAAGGGTGCCAAAGTCTCTTTTGACTGCTAATGCATCAGTGAGCACATATCATATCATATCACACATCAGTTTTCTTCTGCTACGCTTGCACGTGCTACAGGCGCGCATCATGTGTTTTACGTGAAACCTGCTTGTCTCGTGTGTTGAGACAGTCGCAGCCTGGAAATAATTACACAACAGCTTCGTTACACATGCATGCATAACACGTTTGTGGTTTGATAATCCTAACTCTCAAATTGTTTGAGTTTTTTTCAATAAAAATATGCAGAATATTTTCGCGTTTCTTTTGTTGCTCGGTATATATACAGGAGAACGCCTTAGAAATACTCGTGTAGTTAAATAAAGGCTGACTTTGTGTAATAATTGGAATACCATGTTCCATCTGTGCACAGGCTGCTGGCAGAACTCTTCAATTTGCATGGATACGCTGAGATACTTTTCAGGGACTTTGCCTTCTCCTGGCCAAACATTATAGCGTAAGTACAAGTGCTGTCTGCATATGTCTATGCTCACTCAAATCATTGGTGATCGCCAAATGATTGCTGATGTACAACATTAAGCATGACGACAACAAAGACGACGACGAGGGCGGCGGCAATGATGATGAGTCTGATGTGGTATGAGTCGTAATACAAAAGGAGGAGGTGTAACAGGACGATGATGACGATGTTGCTGCTGCTACTGCTGCTTCAGATGATGATGATGACGACGACGACGACGACGACGACGACGATGATGATGATGATGATGATGATGATGATGATGATGATGATGATGATGATGATGATGATGATGATGATGATGATGATGATGATGACGCTGCTGCTGCTGATGATGATGATGATTGATGATGATGCGGTTTGGAATAGGATTATGTTGGCTGGTGATGATGATGTTCCTGCTTCCGCTGCTAATGAGAACTGGAGAAGGCGATTGCAGATTATTGGTAAAAGCGGTTGCAATGTCGTTGTTGCTAATCATCATGACCGTTGTGTGGGTGCTAGTGCCACACTGGTTCTGACATCACCGGACACCAAAGTACCCGCGATGATGAACACCGTGATGTCGTCATTTCAGGGGCCTGGCGATTGTGTTTGTGGTGTCCCTCGTGTGGATTTTTCTCCTGAAATGGCTGGTGGAGCCAATTGTGTGGTTCAGCTTCGCCGGCCTGGCCTGCGTCTTCATTTCCAGTAAAGTTGACCTAACTGTCTGTCTGTTTGTTTGTCTGTCTGTCTGTCTCTCTCTCTCTCTCTCTCTCTCTCTGTGTCTCTCTCTCTCTCTCTCTCTCTCTCTCTCTCTCTCTCTCTCTCTCTCTCATTCTCTATGTCTCTCTCTCTCTCTGGTTTTCACTAAGACCGCATACTCGCTGAGAAGGATAGCACGCTTTTCTGTACCTCTCTTCGTTTTAACTTTCTGAGCGTGTTTTTAATCCAAACATATCATATCTATATGTTTTTGGAATCAGGAATCAGGAACCGACAAGGAATAAGATGAAATTGTTTTTAAATCGATTTCGGACATTTTATTTTAATCATATGTAGCCAAGTGCACTTCGCCACCCTAAACACTCTAATCATCGCATAGCGAAACAGCCTTGTGTACAAACGGGATCACCCACCCCATAGCAGACGATACGATGATGCGCGCGCACCTTGCCGGCGCAAATTCTAATAAAAATACCTTTCTTTATATATCTACCTAACTTCTATCTTTCAAAGTCCCCTTTTTCTTTGATATTGTCTTAATTATACTTAGGTTGGCATAGAAGTCACTGATTAGGCTGGATGGCTGCATATTATTGTTTTATTTACGATAATGCTTCGAACTGACCAAAGCGTCACTTTGACCGTGACCGGTTTTCATGTATCGTCGAGAGAAATTGATTCTCACAAACTCATCTTTGTCTTTTCAATCATTGTTTTGTCATTTTTGTATCACTATTACATATCCCGTACCTATGTTGCATATGATTTTAGTTTGTTTATATAAGGATTTGGTTGTAATGAGTGATGCTTGGTTTCTCTGCAAAGATTCCTAATTTATGCAGATATACTCGCGCCGGAATTTAGCCGATTCCATTTACTTTCGGACTTTGCCGCTTCGTACTAAGTCACTGCATAATTTTCCCCCAAGTAACGCATATCATGATGTTTGTCTAGGGTTCTTCTTTTTATCTGTATGATTTATGAGTTTGTCCATTATTCCAGTTTAGAGAGTTTTGTAATTTTCCGCACTGAAGTTGGTTCAGTGCCTTCACTAGGACCATTGGTTTTGTATCCTACTAAATAAATATAAGTTTTCACGAAATGTTATTTATTGTAACGGAAAGATAAAGGTCGTAGCTTTAATCTGATGTATTGTTTGTTAGGATTGGTTATGTATTTGTTTAAATAACGTAGGGTAAAGCATGTGTAAGAAACACAGATTCCGTGTTTCTGGCCGTATTCAAGCGATTTTTATTCTCGCCGGACGGCGCTTTCGATGCGGTCCGTGCCGGGGCTATAAGTATAGACCGAACACCGGCATAAGTATTAATCCAAAAAATGAAAAAAACCATCTAAGGATATCATACTCAGGAACTCTCATGTAAAATTTCATAAAGATCGGTCCAGTAGTTTACTCTGAATCGCTCTACACACACACACACACACACACACACACACACACACACACACACACACACACACACACACACACACACACACACACACACACACACATACATACACCACGACCCTCGTCTCGATTCCCCCTCTACTGATGTTAAAACTTGACTAAATGTAAAAAGCGTGCAGAACACAGCAACACTGAGGTCAGTAATACTCGCAGTTGACAACACAGAGACAGAAACACCTGCCCATTACGCGAAATCGGCAGCGTTTTGCCGAAAATGCGGTAAGGCTTCTAAAATTTGCCCATTTCGCACAAGCGACAGCCAGTCTGTTACTTTTTGTGTCACCAGAGCATTGCATTAACATTGCTTTACCCCCCTACTATGTTTTGTATGGTCTATGTTGGTCTGTGTCGAGCGGCATAACTCCGGAAATGCACAACTACACTTTCTGCAATAACTTGCCATAACTTATCGATTATTGCGATATCTATCCATTGGAGTACTAGTTGTCTAAGTGTGATGATATCCCAGGCATATGAGAACTTTAAAACCAAAAAGTGGCTGCCGATTTCACGTATTGGGCAGCGTTTTGCCGATTACGCAAAATGGGCAAAAATGTTGCCCATTACGCGGAATCGGCAATTACGTGAATTCGGCACGACAAATGGGCAAAAATGTTGCCGATTCCGCGAATTCGGCAATTCCGTGAATTTGGCACGACATATATATATATATATATATATCTCTCTGAGTCTCTCTGGGTTTTTTTCTCTCTCTCTCTCTCTCTCTCTCTCTCTCTCTCTCTCTCCCTCTCTCTCTCTCTCTCTCTCTCTCTCTCTCTCTCTCTTTGTCTCTCTCTGTCTCTGTATCTCTCTCTATTTCCCTCTCTCTGGGCCTGTTTATGTAGTCTAACACAGTTGAAAGTCCTGTCTTGTCTTGTTATGTCATTTCTGTTCTTGTTTGCTTGCACGAAAATGTCAACATGTATCACTATTCCACGGGGCTGTGACCTTTAGACTGTCTTGTCTTGTCTTGTCTTGTCTTGTCTCGCTGCTTCCCTATGTCCACACTTATCACTATTCCTTGGGGCTATAGCATGACACAGGGGGCCCGGTAGCTCAGTTGGTAGAGCACTGGACTTGTGATCGGAAGGTCGCAGGATCGAATTCGGGCCGGGACGGACACGGGTCAACTTTATGTGCAGACCCAGAGACGGAAGCCATGTCCCACCCCCGTGTCATCACAATGGCACGTAAAAGACCTTGGTCATTCTGCCATAAGTGCAGGTGGCTGAATACACCTAAACACGCAGACACCTGGGTAGCGCGACTCCGTTGCTGCTAGCTTTCCACTTGGAGGAAGCGACCCGAATTTCCCAGCGATGGGACAATAAAGTAATGAAAATGAAAAAAAAAAAAATCTACCCTCAGATGTCTTTACTTATCACTATAGCTCATGGGGCTATGGCCTGGGACTGTCTTGTCTTGTCTCCGTGCCCTGAGATGTCCTAACTTATCGTTATTCCATGGGGCTATGGCCTGGGACTGTCTTGTCTTGTCTCCCTGCCATCAGATGTCCTAACTTATCGTTATTCCATGGGGCTATGGCCTGGGACTGTCTTGTCTTGTCTCCCTGCCATCAGATGTCCTAACTTATCGTTATTTCATGGGGCTATGGCCTGGGACTGTCTTGTCTTGTTTCCCTGCCTTCAGATGTCCTAAGTTATCATTATTCCATGGGGCTGTGGCCTAAGACTGTCTTGTCTTGTCTCCCTGCCATCAGATGTCCTAACTTATCGTTATTCCATGGGGCTATGGCCTGGGACTGTCTTGTCTTGTTTCCCTGCCCTCAGATGTCCTAACTTATCATTATTCCGTGGGGCTGTGGCCTGCGATTGTCTTGTCTTGTTTCCCTGCCCTCAGATGTGTCCTTACCTATCACTATTCCATGGGGCTGTGGCCTAAGATTGTCTTGTCTCCCTGCCCTCAGATGCCCTTACTCATTACTATCCCATGGGGTGTGGCCTGAGACTGTCTTGTCTTGTCTCCCTGGTCTCAGATGTTCTTACTTATCACTGTACCATGGGGCTGTGGCCTGAGACTGTCTCGTCTCCCTGCCCTCAGATGTCCTTACTTATCACTGTACCATGGGGCTGAGACTGTCTCGTCTACCTGCCCTCAGATGTCCTTACTTATCACTGTACCAAGGGGCTGTGGCCTGAGACTGTCTCGTCTCCCTGCCCTCAGATGTCCTTACTTATCACTGTACCAAGGGGCTGTGGCCTGAGACTGTCTCGTCTCCCTGCCCTCAGATGTCCTTACTTATCACTGTACCATGGGGCTGAGACTGTCTCGTCTCCCTGCCCTCAGATGTCCTTACTTATCACTGTACCATGGGGCTGTGGCCTGAGATTGTCTCGTCTCCCTGCTCTCAGATGTCCTTACTTATCACTGTACCATGGGGCTGTGGCCTGAGACTGTCTCGTCTCCCTGCCCTCAGATGTCCTTACTTATCACTGTACCATGGGGCTGTGGTCTGAGACTGTCTCGTCTCCCTGCCCTCAGATGTCCTTACTTATCACTGTACCAAGGGGCTGTGGCCTGAGACTGTCTCGTCTCCCTGCCCTCAGATGTCCTTACTTATCACTGTACCAAGGGGCTGTGGCCTGAGACTGTCTCGTCTCCCTGCCCTCAGATGTCCTTACTTATCACTGTACCAAGGGGCTGTGGCCTGAGACTGTCTCGTCTCCCTGCCCTCAGATGTCCTTACTTATCACTGTACCATGGGGCTGTGGCCTGAGACTGTCTCGTCTCCCTGCCCTCAGATGTCCTTACTTATCACTGTACCATGGGGCTGTGGCCTGAGACTGTCTCGTCTCCCTGCCCTCAGATGTCCTTACTTATCACTGTACCATGGGGCTGTGGCCTGAGACTGTCTCGTCTCCCTGCCCTCAGATGTCCTTACTTATCACTGTACCATGGGGCTGTGGCCTGAGACTGTCTCGTCTCCCTGCCCTCAGATGTCCTTACTTATCACTGTACCATGGGGCTGTGGCCTGAGACTGTCTCGTCTCCCTGCCCTCAGATGTCCTTACTTATCACTGTACCATGGGGCTGTGGCCTGAGACTGTCTCGTCTCCCTGCCCTCAGATGTCCTTACTTATCACTGTACCATGGGGCTGTGGCCTGAGACTGTCTCGTCTCCCTGCCCTCAGATGTCCTTACTTATCACTGTACCATGGGGCTGTGGCCTGAGACTGTCTTGTCTCCCTGCCCTCAGATGTCCTTACTTATCACTGTACCATGGGGCTGTGGCCTGAGACTGTCTCGTCTCCCTGCCCTCAGATGTCCTTACTTATCACTGTACCATGGGGCTGTGGCCTGAGACTGTCTTGTCTCCCTGCCCTCAGATGTCCTTACTTATCACTGTACCATGGGGCTGTGGCCTGAGACTGTCTTGTCTCCCTGCCCTCAGATGTCCTTACTTATCACTGTACCATGGGGCTGTGGCCTGAGACTGTCTCGTCTCCCTGCCCTCAGATGTCCTTACTTATCACTGTACCATATGGTTGTGACCTGAGACTGCCTTGTCTTCTCTTGTTTTGTCTTCTTGTCCAAAATATCCGCACTTGTCATTTGTTTTATAGCGCTGTGGCATAAGTCTGTCTGGTCTGTCTAACCCGATCTTACCTTGCCTTGACTTGCCTTTAACAAGCATTTGCCAGTTTCGTCTGGTCTGGTCTGGGTCTTGCCTTGCCTTGTTTGGCATTGTGTTGTCTTGTACCCTAGCCCGAAACTGTGCCCACTAGACTGACCGTTAGATCAATGTCGCTTATGTTGATTTTTCTTCAGCGGCATTTATCAGTTACCGTGAATATTACGCGATGAAAGTGAACAAGAGGTCAAGCAAGTTGGGATTACCTGACGCCTTTATGAAACAGTCAGAGGAATACAGCGTTGGAAAGTACATCTGGCTGGGTTTTGGTAAGTAGACTGATTATGTTTTTGCTTTCGATAGAGCTGTGTATACTTTGCCCTCAGTTCGCGCGTGTACTAGAACGACATTACATAACATAGGAAAACAAATGCACAAACTCACAAGACGGTATACATAGTTAGTGCCAGTGATACGGAACCAGCGTCTTTCATTGTGCAGGTTATCTCAAATAAGTCGAATAAGTAAGGACATTACAGTGTTAGACATTACAGTGTTAGGGATTTAAAGCGAGCACTTAATATCATTCTGTCTCTTCGAAATGGAATATCGATTTAAAAGGCTGATATTTATAGGCACTTGGACACACATAGAAAATCAACAGCTTACCGGGTAATTTTTGTGTGTGCATTTTTATGAATGATTTGTTTGAAATAGCCACCATCTTCTCCTATGTAAAAAGCCTGAGCAGATCTGAGGTGATGAGCAGAACTGTTTTCACGAGAAGACTGTGCGGTTAAGTTCTACTATAATGTTAAATCAAGTTTCATCATCATCATCATCATCATCATCATCATCATCATCATCGTCATCGTCATCGTCATCATCATCATCATCATCATCATCATCATAGCAGCAGCAGCATCGTCATCGTCGTCGTCCTCCTCCTCATTATCTTCACCATCACCATCATCGGCATCCATATTATGTGCTTCTCCTTGTTACGATCATAACATCAATACTGTATATTGTGTTATTGTATTTGTCAGACTTGATTGTACCAAGTCCCTACACATGTTGTAATGCGCTTAGAGCCAAATATTTTTGTTTTTTGTAAGGGATAGGCGCAATATAAATACACTTTATTATTATTATTATTACTGCGTGCTGCAGGAGCTCCCTGAGAGACACTCCAAACGACCAAAACAACATCATCATCATCAACTCCGTCCTCGTATCATTATGTCATCATCATCAACCTCTTCTTCATCATCATCATCTTTTCTACATCACAAAGAGTGTTTCGTCAGTCCTTTGTCACAGTCGTCGGACGTCAGGACAGAAGGGGAAGAAAGCCTTCTCCAGACTGTCCTGTATGGGGCCGTCGACAGGAGGTCAGGGAAGCTCATCTGTGTCCATTCTTGAACGTTGTCGGGACAGCTCTTTCGTTGTCTCCCGAGTCTTAGTCCCCCTATGAAGGTGCCTTGTAGAACGGGTTCGGAGAGAGTGTCAAGCCTCGTGACGTGGCCGAATCACGCCAACTTCCGTCGTTTAACGGTTTCAAGGAGAGGTTCTTGGCAAGCAAAGTTTACCCTTGTGAAATTAATCCGACGCACGAATTTATATTTGTATTTGCAAATGTAATCGTATCCCGTCTTTTCTTGTGTTCTTTTTCAGGTTGTTCCTCTGCTACGGTATTAGTTTTGCTGATCTTGGTACTGGTGTTTTTGGGGAAAAAGATCCATATCGCCTGTGAGCTTATTTCGGAGGCCTGCACGTGAGTTTGAGAGTTTGGTGTGTGTGTGTGTGTGTGTGTGTGTGTGTGTGTGTGCGTACGTGCGTGCGTGCGTATGTGTGTGTGTGCGTGCGTGCGTGCGTGCGTGTGTGTGTGTGTGTGTGTGTGTGTGTGTGTGTGTGTCCGCCTGTGCGTGTGTGTTGTGAATAGTGATGATTGTATTTTAATTATTAATTGTATTTGAGTGTATGTGTGTGTGTGTGTGTGTGTGTGTGTGTGTGTGTGTGTGTGTGTGTGTGTGTGTGTGTGTGTGTGTGTGTGTGTGTGTGTGTGTGTGAGATATACACCGACAGACAAACTGAAAAGGAATGTTGCGCCCACATGATATGTGTGTGGGCGTGTGTCTGTGTGTGTGTCTGTGTGTGTGTGTGTGTGTGTGTGTGTGTGTGTGTGTGTGTGTGTGTGTGTCTGTGTGTGTCTGTGTGTGTGTCTGTGTGAGTGTCAGAGTGAGAGTGAGTGTGATATTGTAGAGAAATACACCAACACACAAACTGAGAAGGAGTGTTGCGCGCACTTGCCATATGTGAATGTGTGTTTATATATGTGTGTGTGTGTGTGTGTGTGTGTGTGTGTGTCTGTCTGTCTGTCTGTCTGTGTGTGTGTTTAAGTGTGTGTGTGTGTGTGTGTGTGTGTGTGCCTCTGCGTGTGTGTTCGTGTTTATGCATGTGCATGCGCACGTGCGTTTGATAGTATATCCGTATCCGTATAAATTGCATTACTCCTCACTGGTGTGTTTCTAGCTTCCATGTCTTTGTGTTTGTGTGTATTGACAGTGCAATCGCCAAGATGCCGCTTGTGGTACTCGCTCCCGTCATCCCGTGCGGGCTTCAACTGGTCATCGTGGGGAACTACGTGCTGTCAGTACTGTATCCTTTTTGACTCGCATGCGAAGCAAAAGTGAGTCTATATACTCACCCGAGTCGTCCGTCCGTCCGGACATCCGTCCGTCCGGACATCCGTCCGTCCGGAAAACTTTAACGTTAGATATTTCTTGGACACTATTCAGTCTATCAGTACCAAATTTGGCAAGATGGTGTATGATGACAAGGCCCCAAAAAACATACATAGCATCTTGACCTTGCTTCAAGGTCAAGGTCGCAGGGGCCATAAATGTTGTCTAAAAAACAGCTATTTTTCACATTTTTCACATTTTCTCTGACGTTTTTGAGATTGAATACCTCACCTATATATGATATATAGGGCAAAGTAAGCCCCATCTTTTGATACCAGTTTGGTTTACCTTGCTTCAAGGTCAAGGTCACAGGAGCTCTTCAAAGTTGGATTGTATACATATTTTGAAGTGACCTTGACCCTGAACTATGGAAGATAACTGTTTCAAACTTAAAAATTATGTGGGGCACATGTTATGCTTTCATCATGAGACACATTTGGTCACATATGATCAAGGTCAAGGTCACTTTGACCCTTATGAAATGTGACCAAAATAAGGTAGTGAACCACTAAAAGTGACCATATCTCATGGTAGAAAGAGCCAATAAGCACCATTGTACTTCCTATGTCTTGAATTAACAGCTTTGTGTTGGATGACCTTGGATGACCTTGACCTTGGGTCAAGGTCACATGTATTTTGGTAGGAAAAATGTGTAAAGCAGTTCTTAGTGTATGATGTCATTGCTAGGTTTAGTTATTTGACCTTGACCCTGAAGGTCAAGGTCATGTAAAGGTCAAAGTCAAGCATGTGAGTCATATGGGCTTTGCCCTTCTTGTCTATTTATAGTGCTTTATACCACCCCAACCCCCACCTGTATTGCAGCTTTAGCCTCAATCAGATTCTGTGTGGGAAACCATTGTGGTGAAACGGAGGATTGAAGTGTTTCAGCATGGCAGCGTGTTTACTGCGAATTGTTAACGATTGCAAATATGTCCTTAATGTTTCTTGCTCACAATTGCCGGTTGTAAAGGGGTTCGTTTACAAAAACAAAAACTTATCTTTATGGGTCTAGTCCCATTTTGAGTAAGCCACGAACGTCTGATTTTTTCCAAACCATCCCGATTATCAAGGTCATAAAACTTCAAGATTAAATAATTATTCTGTTGAATACTTTGAAAAAGAAGTAGAACGAGGAAGCTGATGTAAGTCCAATCCATTCTATACAAGAACCTAATTTGAACGAACATTTACCCCCCGCGGGTTAGGGGGAAGAATTTACCCGATGCTCCCCAGCATGTCGTAAGAGGCGACTAACGGATTCTGTTTCTCCTTTTACCCTTGTTAAGTGTTTCTTATAGTCAATGTTTGTAAAGATTTTAGTCAAGCAGAATGTAAGAAATGTTAAGTCCTTTGTACTGGAAACTTGCATTCTCCCAGTAAGGTAATATATTGTACTACGTTGCAAGCCCCTGGAGCAATTTTTTTATTAGTGCTCTTGTGAACAAGAAACAATTAACAAGTCGCTCTATCCCATCTCCCCCCCTTTCCCCGTCGCGATATAACCTTCGTGGTTGAAAACGACGTTAAACACCAAATAAAGAAAGAAAGAAAGAAAGAACGAACATTTCATTTTTTCTTTAAGAGTGTTAGATATATCGCTTCAATTGGAGAACCAGAATTCTCGACTGGAAGTTACACGTAAGTCACTTTGATAATCTGTTATTTTGGTATGTGTTGTTGTATATGTTCTTGTCTGTTACGTACTAGACTGAAAGGTTTGTCTTTTGTGTATCTATAGACGTAACACAGAGGACACTTATACACTGAGCCCAAAAAGTTAAGGATATTTTTTCAGTGGTATCCCAGATGTTAAACAGCAATTTTTGGGTCAGAAATATACGAGTATTTGAAGATCAGTCTTTCTTCTGCTTAAAAATGTGTTTCTTGAATCTGAGCAATATTTGGGTATGACGTCACATTTCCGTGACCACGCATACCCTAAAAAGGCGTTTTTTGACGGCATGATTCACCTTCAACTGTCGAAACGGTTGAATAATATTTTGCATTTTTTACACCAAAAGGTTTATTTGGTGTCTTACCTGACAAGTCATACAAATTTCGTTCAAATCCGCCGCGCAGTCAGGCTGATCCAACGTGTAAAGGAAAGCGACAACAATCCTGAAAAACAGCAAAAAAATCCAGGGTTTTTATGGTGTTTTTGTTGGGTAGCCGCAGTTGATATGCAATAAATCTAAAACTACAAATAGCAGCCTCTCCAAATTTCACAGAGCGATGACAAAAACTCTCATCTGGATATGTTCCAGTACTTAGGTCAAACAGAACCCAAGAATGGACATTGTAACGGTTTTCCGTTAAAAATTTGGAAACGTTTGTAACGTCTAAGAAACAAATGTAACATGCACGCAACTTTGTATACTTTGCAAAGAATGGTGCCATTACATGTGTGCCAAGTTTCAAAAACATTCTTTCATGTGCTCAAAAGGTATGATCGTTTGAAAAGAGGTGAAAAATACTGCCCCTGGTGTCTTTCGCGCAACTTTTTTGGGGGACTTTTTCTATAATTTTGATTCTCGTTCTCCGATATAGGATGCGTATAGCCTTTCACGGATGATGCGAATCACTTGCTCGGTAGAAGTTGCAGAAAAGAACTGTTCGAGTGTTTTGAACACAGCTGTGCTGTATAAGAAAGAAGTAAAGAATACAAAGAATCAAATAACAGAAGAATGCAAACATGACGTCATATAATTCCAAAAATATGACGTCAGATAGAGGCAGCACTGGTTTTTGGCTCACGTAAGTGTAGCCTATGCGATGCTAACTTTTGTCTGTCTGTGCGTGCGTGCGTATGTATGTATGTATGTCTGTGGTAGAAACTTTAACATTTGACTGAACACCGAAATACTAATTTTACCTGGTTATTATTCAAGCAACAGCTTCAAAGTATTGAAGCAATGATCAACATTTCGTCGGCACGTATGTAGTTAAAGTGTGTATCCAAAGAAAACGGGTGGTGGGTGTGTTTTTGACTCACATGCGAAGCAAAAGTGAGTCTATGTACTCACCCGAGTCGTCCGTCCGTCCGTCCGTCCGGAAAACTTTAACGTTGGATATTTCTTGGATACTATTCAGTCTATCAGTACCAAATTTGGCAAGATGGTGTATGATGACAAGTCCCCAAAAAACATACATAGCATCTTGACCTTGCTTCAAGGTCAAGGTCGCAGGGGCCATAAATGTTGTCTAAAAACCAACTATTTTTCACATTTTCCCCATTTTCTCTGAAGTTTTTGAGATTGAATACCTCACCTATATATGATATATAGGGCAAAGTAAGCCCCATCTTTTGATACCAGTTTGGTTTACCTTGCTTCAAGGTCAAGGTCACAGGAGCTCTTCAAAGTTGGATTGTATACATATTTTGAAGTGACCTTGACCCTGAACTATGGAAGATAACTGTTTCAAACTTAAACATTATGTGGGGCACATGTTATGCTTTCATCATGAGACACATTTGGTCACATATGATCAAGGTCAAGGTCACTTTGACCCTTATGAAATGTGACCAAAATAAGGTAGTGAACCACTAAAAGTGACCATATCTCATGGTAGAAAGGGCCAATAAGCACCATTGTACTTCCTATGTCTTGAATTAACAGCTTTGTGTTGCATGACCTTGGATGACCTTGACCTTGGGTAGGAAAAATGTTTAAAGCAGTTCTTAGTGTATGATGTCATTGCTAGGTTTAGTTATTTGAGGTCAAGCATGTGAGTCGTATGGGCTTTGCCCTTCTTGTTTTTTTTTGGGGGGGGGGGGTAAAAACAGGTGACTGGTTTGTGTCGTGTGTGGTATGTAGACCAGGTCAGGGGTCAAGGTTAGGTCAGATCGCGTGAAGGATTGTGGTATAGATACAGTTATCACCGAGCTGCAGTTCGCCGATTCGGAGAAGACGACTTCACATTGTTCGGTTTCGTAGCTCCAGAAAAATAGATAAGGAAGATACCAAAAGAGATTTCCTACAGGTTAATCTGCACAGCGTGTTTCCAGTGTCTGCGCGAGGAAGCGCTGTCGAAAGCGCAGTGTCGATCTGGCCATCTGGCAGTCGTGTCCCCGTAAGTAGGCTACAGACAGACAGATCTAGATCTAGTGTCTCGCACTCTTGCACCGTGTCACCGCTATGCTTACTGTGTGTGTGTATGTGTGACTGAGTGATTGAGTTTGTGTTACTGTTTGTCGATTTCTTACCTGAGCCTTGAAGGCTTCGCCTCTTGTTTTCATCGTCGTCTTGGTTTAAACAAGATTTTATTAAAGAAATACAGGGTGGCATGTATATGCGATACAGACATTTGTGACCACACAACAAGCTAAGCTTATCGTCGTCTTGATAGCGGCGAGACACAATCTGGCATTTGCTGTGACGAATCAGAC
>NC_090256.1:30564837-30827431 GCF_037325665.1 Littorina saxatilis
GCGCAGGACCGTGATTGTGGACAAAGTATCGGATTTCATAATGATCCTGAGTAGACTCCTTCTGACTGGTGCAGCCGGTGAGTACAACATTCACCTGGCTTGTTCTTCACAGTTGGGGGTCTAGTGGGTTCCATGTTACGCCAGTGATATTTTCATTTTCGACAAAAAGGTTAAACTATTGTATTAATGAATCACGGTGTGGGAAACGTTCCATCCGTAAAAAGCTCTGAGGCGCTATTGTTGCAGCTGCGAGGGAACAAGTTTACACAGTTGTCTAAGATTGCTCACGACGATAGATGTGTTAAACGGAGGTCATTAACATTCTCAAATGCTTTGGGTATCACCACACGTAGACAGCTAGAGGATAGAATTGATAGATATCGCAATAATCGGGAAGTGGGGGTGGGGTTGTCCACTGTTTTACCCATTGAAATTGCGCCTGTCAGTCACGTGACTACACATTTTGTTGTTGCAGCGACTGGGTCCTACATTTGGTTCCATCAGAGACTACAACTTGAAATGATGGAAGACTCTCCGGACTTTGACCACGCTCTAGTGCCGGTCATTGTAAGTCGCCTTTACTTTTCTGCCCATAAACTTGCTATCTTGTCCATTGTAGAGTGAAGGTATTTGACCCACTAGCCTGGTGTAAAGGACGTCGGTCTTCACACTTGAAGCTCTTCCTACCTTGTCCATTGTAGAGTGAAGGTGTTTGACCAAACAGCCTGGTGTAAAGGACGTCGGTCTTCACGCTTGAAGACTAGGGGTGGATCTCCCAGGTCGAATTACGTGGCAGTGCCTTATCCCCTCCGTGTGTACACAATAGCACAAGATTTCGTCATCACCATGGGCATCATCATCGTCACCATGGTCATCATCATAATCGTCGTCGTCATCATCATCATTATCATCACCATGGTCATCATGATCGTCACCACGGTCATCACCATGGTCATCATCATCATAATCGTCGTCGTCATCACCACGGTCATCATCATCATTATCATGGTGATCATGATCGTCACCACGGTCATCATCATCCTCGTCATCATCATCGTCGTCACCATCGTCTTTGTCATTACCACGGTCATCAGCATCACCATCACCATCACCATCATCATCATCATCATCATCATCATCACGATGGACCTGTCCTCTTCAAGCCCCTATGGTGTGCAGGTGATGGTGTTTGGAACGATCCTGTTGACCGCCAACGTCTTCAGCGTGTACGACATGGCAGTCAACACGCTGTTCCTCTGCTTCTGTAAGTGTCAGCTTGCTTGTATACATGTATATGTGCACGCCTGCACGACTGACTAAGGGATGGAGAAACGTGTTTCAACGTTACCCGCATTCTTTTGGTACAATGTAATTTATTTACAAATCAAAACCCAGAGAGAAAAAATGTTGACACAGTGACTGAGTTTGCTGATGTGTTGCTTGAGAATGAAGATGTACGACCCTAAGCTAATGTTCTTTCAGTAAACACTTTATTGGGTCCGGTGGCACCGTATTTGCCAGTTATTGGTTTGTACAAAGCTGTTGGGAAAAAGTAAGCGGTTGTTATGTCTTGAGTGCTGACAACCGATCATATATGATCCGCAGTGATTCTGTGTGGTCCTGTACTTTCGTGGCTACCTCCTCACGTGACGGCCCCGTATCCCTTACCCGGGATGCTTCTCCTGAAAATGCCCCGAAGAAACTGCATGGCTGCCTATATGAGAGTGTCATACATGTGTACTGTAATAACACAAGGTCGTCCTGTCAAGATTTTATCTTACTTTTAAAGTTCAAGCATAAAATGCATTAGATATATCTCTTTGTGTATAAAATATGCATGATTGTTTAAGCCTATGTATTGGCCTGAGTGTTGCAAGCTTGCTTAAAACTGCGTGCGGTAGAAAAGCCTCGAAAGAAAAATGCACTGATCTTTAGATACACCTTTCTAAGGATCACTTTGAAAATATCACGATGATTTTAATGTATGCATGCCTTTTGTCTTGACTTTGATCAAGTGGAAGACCTGGAAAGAAACAATGGTAGCGTGCAGAAACCATACTACATGAGCAAGAGTCTACTGAAATTGCTCCGAAAAGGTAAAACGATGAGAAACTCATCCAAAAAGTCTTTTGTGTGACTGATTTCTAAGTGAAGTATCTTATCTAACATGAACATTTCGGGTGTATGGTAGATTTGCGGAAATATCGGTCGCATACAATGTTCCCTTGAGAGCCCCGTGTTTAGAAAAAAAAGGGAAGGACAGGCGGATGGGTATAGGGAGAGAGAGGCTGTGTGTGTGTGTGTGTGTGTGTGTGTGTGTGTGTGTGTGTGTGTGTGTGTGTGTGTGTGTGTGTGAGTGTGTTCTGCAATTTTTAATCTTGAACATCAGCAATACAAATACCACGTTAAACTTACCGGCACGGTTAGCCAAGTGGTAAGGCGTCCGCCCCGTGATCGGGAGGTCGTGGGTTCGAACCCCGGCCGGGTCATACCTAAGACTTTAAAATTGGCAATCTAGTGGCTGCTCCGCCTGGCGTCTGGCATTATGGGGTTAGTGCTAGGACTGGTTGGTCCGGTGTCAGAATAATGTGACTGGGTGAGACATGAAGCCTGTGCTGCGACTTCTGTCTTGTGTGTGGCGCACGTTATATGTCAAAGCAGCACCGCCCTGATATGGCCCTTCGTGGTCGGCTGGGCGTTAAACAAACAAACAAACGTTAAACTTAACCTTGTTTGGAACATTAGAACTGGTTGTGCAACTAAAAGAATGAGTGTGGGCAGCAACAATTTTTTTCCTGTTAGAACTACTTAAGTGAAGTTTAATAATTTACGTCAAAACAACGGCATGCCAGAATTCTGAGCTTCACAATATCTACTGAATAGTGGCACAGGTTTTTAATACATTTTGTTGCCCAGAACACAAATACAGCTATTTTCTTTAACATTTAATTTTGATCTGACCCTTTGTAGTTTGGATCAGCGTTTTATTTGATTGTGCCTTCAGTAAACGATTTGAACAATCCACCCCCCCCCCCCCCCTTTCTCTCTCTCTGGCAAAGGAAATGGAAGTGTCTGTTGTCGTTCAAAATAATGTGTTAGATTGTCTTTTTAAACTTGAGATTGGCATCTTATTTTGTTTTACTGTTTAATAAATTTTGTTATCTCCGTCTGTCGGTCTGAATCCCTCTGTCCCTCCCTCCCTCCCTCCCTCCCCCCCCCCCCCCTCCCCCCCCCCCCCCCCTTCACCTTACTCTCTCAAATATCCTTCTTTCTTTGTTTATTTTATCATTCCCTTCTGATTTCCTTCTTTTTACATTTAGTCAAGTTTTGACTAAATGTTTTAACGTAGAGGGGGGAATCGAGACGAGGGTGTGGTGTATGTGTGTGTGTCTGTGCGTGTGTGTGTGTGTGTGTGTAGAGCGATTCAGACCAAACTACTGGACCGATCTTTATGAAATTTGACATGAGAGTTCCTGGATATGATATCCCCGAACGTTTTTTTCATTTTTTTGATAAATGTCTTTGATGACGTCATATCCGGCTTTTCGTGAAAGTTGAGGCGGCACTGTCACGCTCTCATTTTTCAACCAAATTGGTTGAAATTTTGGTCAAGTAATCTTCGACGAAGCCCGGACTTCGGTATTGCATTTCAGCTTGGTGGCTTAAAAATTAATTAATGACTTTGGTCATTAAAAATCGGAAAATTGTAAAAAAAACAAAAAATGTATAAAACGATTCAAATTTACGTTCATCTTATTCTCCATCATTTTCTGATTCCAAAAACATATAAATATGTTATATTTGGATTAAAAACAAGCTCTGAAAATTAAATATATAAAAATTATTATCAAAATTAAATTGTCGAAATCAATTTAAAAACACTTTCATCTTATTCCTTGTCGGTTCCTGATTCCAAAAACATATAGATATGATATGTTTGGATTAAAAACACGCTCAGAAAGTTAAAACGAAGAGAGGTACAGAAAAGCGTGCTATCCTTCTAAGCGCAACTACTACCCCGCTCTTCTTGTCAATTTCACTGCCTTTGCCGTGAGCGGTGGACTGACGATGCTACGAGTACGAGTATACGGTCTTGCTGCGTTGCATTGCGTTCAGTTTCATTCTGTGAGTTCGACAGCTACTTGACTAAATGTTGTATTTTCGCCTTACGCGACTTGTTACATTTAGTCAAGTTTTGACATAGAGGGGGAATCGAGACGAGGGTCGTGGTGTATGTGTGTCTGTGCGTGTGTGTGTGTGTGTGTGTGTGTGTGCGTGTGTGTGTGTAGAGCGATTCAGAGTAAACTACTGGACCGATCTTTATGAAATTTGACATGAAAGTTCCTGGGTATGATATCCCCGGATATTTTTTTTCATATTTTCGATAAATGTCTTTGATGACGTCATATCCGGCTTTTTGTAAAAGTTGAGGCGGCACTGTCACACCCTCATTTTTCAATCAAATTGATTGAAATTTTGGCCAAGCAATCTTCGACGAAGGCCAGACTTTGGTATTGCATTTCAGCTTGGTGGCTTAAAAATTAATTAATGACTTTGGTCATTAAAAATCTGAAAATTGTAATTAAAATTATATTTTTATAAAACGATCCAAATTTACGTTCATCTTATTCTTCATCATTTTCTGATTCCCAAAACATATAAATATGTTATATTCGGATTAAAAACAAGGTCTGAAAATTAAAAAATATAAAAATTATTATCAAAATCAAATTTCCGAAATCGATTTAAAAACAATTTCATCTTATTCCTTGTCGGTTCTTGATTCCAAAAACATATAGATATGATATGTTTGGATTAAAAACACGCTCAGAAAGTTAAAACGAAGAGAGGTACAGAAAAGCGTGCTATGCAGCACAGCGAAACCACTACCGCGCTGAACAGGCTCGTCAGTTTCACTCCGTTATGCACAAGCGGCGGACTAGGGTCATTGTGAAAAAATGCAGTGCGTTCAGTTTCATTCTGTGAGTTCCACAGCTTGACTAAATGTAGTAATTTCGCCTTACGCGACTTGTTTTCTTTTCTTTCCATCCTGGCTTCCGTCCTTCCTTCCTTCTGTTCTAATCCTGTCCTTTCTGTGACAGGAAAAGGAGGGACTGAAGTGGAAGGCTCCATGACGATCCTGGACGCTTTGAAAGACCCAGGCAGATTACGCCGCCCTTCCGAAAGGGCGGATCATACCGCGGCTTCCACAAGGATCAGTACTGTCTCGCGCAGGCAGAAAGCACTCGAAGGCCATAAATCCTCTGATGGGAGTGATGTCGATGATACTCGATACTAGGAAGATAATAATTTGTTTTAAGGAAGAAAAAAAACGTCACTTTGCACAGACTGAGCATTTTGGGTATGCGTTCAATTGAAGGCATGTTGTCCACATAATTATATTATCGTATGTGAAAGCCCAGGCACCTCTTATCTTTGATGTCATTCCGCAATCATTTAGACAAATGTCAACACTCATCAACGATGGGAAGAGATTGAGTAGCAACAGAATGATCTCACTTGTAAGACGAGTTCCTTAAACGTCGACACTCGATCAATAACGAAACGAAGAAATAATTGGGGGAACAAATCTTAAAATTCCAATGTCAGCACTCAAGAACGAGAGAAAAATAACGAGTAGGAAAAGAATTATTTTAACGTCTAAGTAAAATCTAGAGTCGATGACGGTAGACGTACAGGTTGCCGTGCACGTTCTGAAACTGAAAAGCCTTTTCTAGACTTCTCCATTAAGAAGCACAAGAATGATGACTTGCAAGTAACACTCACTAAAGAGTGGGAACAATCTTAAACTCTAATGGCCTGTCCAGACACTCCCGGCAGACCCTGTCCACATTTGACTTATGCTCAAAACGGCGCGCCGCAGCGTGCTATGATCGCGAAGCGTTATTTGCAGAAGAATAGCGCGTGTTCTAATTTCTATGACACAGACATAGAACGACGGAAATTTGACCAATCAGAGCAAACCAGAGCGATGACGTCAGCCGCTCGCGGCGCGGCTGTCGAATGCAACTGAACCTTCTTGTCAGGTGACCCGCTTGACTGATACCGCGTTGTGAAAAGAATCGTCGATGTGTGGCCACTCGGCAAATCCCGCGCGACGCACAAAACGGCCTGCGGCGCATAGAGCGTAAAACGGCGGCCAAGTCTGGACAGGGCTTAAGGAAACATTCTCTAAGTGATACTCACCAAAGAATGATCACGTTCGTCTCAACCCTGAGAATGATAACTTCTAAGTAACAAATAAAAAAAAGAATGATATATGATTAAAAAAAAAAGCACGTTTTTGTAACATTTGTCTCCTCTTGAGTTCGGTTGTTTCAAAACATTTGTTCACTATTGTCGGTTGTTTACTATTTCTAATTAACCTTATTAAAATTCTTATTCATGAATAATCATTATTCAATGTATGAAAACGAAGAACCGTCATCTTTTTCTTTCCATTTGTGCGTATCTTTGCGCTCGAGTGTGTGTGTGTGTGTGTGTGTGTGTGTGTGTGTGTGTGTGTGTGTGTGTGTGTGTGTGTGTGTGTGTGTGTGTTTTATAGACCCACATGATAAGAGAAAACACAAAATGAAAAGTGTCATGCAACAGTTTCACCAGTCACGCTCATAACTTAAACCGTAAAATTAAAGCGAATATCTGGATTATTCCCACATTTACTTATGTATTTTTACTGCCCAAGCCGGCACAATACAAATCAAATTAACACCGCACACTTCATTGAAAATATCACACAATTTTGTATACAATGCGATCAGCGCTGGTGCAGTATGAAAATTAGAAAAAGATTGAAGATGTGTGCTTGCCCCACAGTACGAACCATGGTGATGCTTGTCATCGGTGCGTATAAATTTATCCAACACAATCTCAGTAAAAAAAATTAAAAAATAAATAAAAAAGCCAATCCGCGGCGTTGTCTTTGAAATTAATGTGTTTCATGTCACACTCACAAACTCAGTAACTCGTTCATAAAAACGCTGGAAGAAATGATTACATTTTGACAAGTTTGATACCCCATAATTATGTTTCAGCCGTTCTATCAGAAATAAGCACGTTAAGCCCTTGTCGTCGTTTTAGCCTTATAACTCTTTGAACTTCCGACAAATGTAAATTTTTAAAAAGAATCTTCACTTTTACAAGATGGTATACGCAGGAAGGATCTTTAATGCATCACTTTAAAACATCTGTATAGCTAGTTACTGAAGAATACACGTGAAAGAAATCAAACCACTCTGACATCTTAATAGTGATAGTGTTTGTATGCAGCGAGGTGTTCAGTAACTTACAATTTGATTAGCTAGTACATATATTTAAATGTTCATAATGTTGTAGCGTCTCGTCTGTTTTATGCAACACCACAGTAATGTCTCATGCTTGAGATAATTAAGTTGATTTGATTTGAAATATTGCCTCCCGTAAATCATCAGTTTCTGATCACTGAGCTCCCCGAGCCTCTACATACAGTACAAACATACTTCCATTTGAACGCGCACCGAACGGGAACATCCTGGCTTCTTTTTTACATTTAGTCAAGTTTTGACTAAATGTTTTAACATAGAGGGGGGAATCAAGACGAGGGTCATGGTGTGTGTGTGTGTGTGTGTGTGTGTGTGTGTGTGTGTGTGTAGAGCGATTCAGAGTAATGAAAGTTTTCATGAGAGTTCCTGGGTATGATATCCCCAGACTTTCATTTTTTTGATAAATGTCTTTGATGACGTCATATCCGGCATTTTGTAAAAGTTGAGGCGACACTGTCACACCCTCATTTTTCAATCAAATTGATTGAAATTTTGGCCAATCAATCTTCGACAAAGGCCGGACTTTGGTATTGCATTTCAGCTTGGAGGCTTAAACATTAATTAATGACTTTGGTCATTAAACATCTGAAAATTGTAATTACATTCTTTTTTATATATAAAACGATCCAAACTTACGTTTATCGTATTCTTCATCGTTTTCTGATTCCAAAAACATATAAATATGTTATATTCGGATTAAAAACAAGCTCTGAAAATTAAAAATATAAAAATTATGATAAAAATTGAATTTCCGAAATCGATTTAAAAACAATTTCATTTTATTCCTGGTCGGTTCGTGATTCCAAAAACATATATAATTATATGATATTTTTGGATTAAAAACACGCTCAGAAAGTTAAAGCGAAGAGAGGTACCGAAAAGCGTGCTATGCAGCACAGCGCAACCGCTACCGCGCTGAACTGGCTCGTCAGTTTCACTCCGTTATGCACAAGCGGCGGACTACGGTCATTGAGAAAAAATGCAGTGCGTTCAGTTTCATTCTGTGAGTTCCACAGCTTGACTAAATGTAGTAATTTCGCCTTACGCGACTTGTTTATTTTCTTGTTCTTTCTTTCTTTCTTCCTTTTTACATTTAGTCAAGTTTTGACTAAATGTTTTAACATAGAGGGGGAATCGAGACGAGGGTCGTGGTGTATGTGTGTGTGTCTGTGTGTGTGTGTAGAACGATTCAGACCAAACTACTGGACCGTTCTTTATGAAATTTGACATGAGAATTCCTGGGAATGATATCCCCGGACGTTTTTTTCTTTTTTTCGATAAATGCGTCATATCCTATATTCTTTTTTGCGATAGATGACGTCATATCCGGCTTTTTGTAAAAGTTGAGGCGGCACTGTCACACCCTCATTTTTCAATCAAATTGATTGAAATTTTGGCCAAGCAATCTTCGACGAAGGCCAGACTTCGGTATTGCATTTCAGCTTGGTGGCTTAAAAATTAATTAATGACTTTGGTCATTAAAAATCTGAAAATTGTAATACATTTTTTTTATATAAAACGATCCAAATTTACGTTCATCTTATTCTTCATCATTTTCTGATTCCAAAAACATATAAATATGTTATATTCGGATTAAAAACAAGGTCTGAAAATTAAAAAATATAAAAATTATGATCAAAATTAAATTTCCGAAATCGATTTAAAAACAATTTCATCTTATTCCTTGTCGGTTCCTGATTCCAAAAACATATAGATATGATATGTTTGGATTAAAAACACGCTCAGAAAGTTCAAACGAAGAGAGGTACAGAAAAGCGTGCTATGCAGCACAGCGAAACCACTACCGCGCTGAACAGGCTCGTCAGTTTCACTCCGTTTTGCACATGAGGTCAACTCCAATCAAGACCATTGAGTCCCTGACAGGAGTCCAACCGTTGATCACTCGAAGAGACACAAAGACACTCATCCAAGCAGAGAAATACAAAAGCCTACCAAAGCACCCAATGAACAGCAGAATGGAAAAACCTATCAGGAACAGGCTGAAACGCTCAAGCTTTGTGCACCAAAGCAGAAGCCTCAAGCGACAGTACCTACCCCACCTGTCGGAAAGCACTCTGCCGCTCGATGCCACAGGAACATGCCCAACACCTTGGGAATCCAACCAGAGGGTCCTCGAGATCAACACAACTGTGAAAGGCGTGACATCACGGGACATGAGTGACACCAGTAAGAAGGCGCTTACCCCTGGCCATGTTTGCAGACCACTACCCTGAAGAAGCGTGGATCCACGCCTACACTGATGGGTCAGCCACTGATGCCTTGAGAGATGAAGGAGCCGGCGTTCTAGTTCGGTACCCAGAGGGAGAGGCACAAACAGCGAGCATTCCCACAGGTTTGCACTGCACCAACTATAGTGCAGAAGTACAGGCCTTGAAAACAGCAGCCACAATAGTTGACGGATCAGACCATGAATGTCCTCAGGTCGTCTCTCTGACAGACGCAATGTCAGCACTCCAAGCTCTGTCTGTCAACAAAGAAACTGAGCTCAACAACGCCCTCCAACAGGTTGCTCAGAACCGAAGGGTCGTGCTTCAGTGGGTGCCAGCTCATTGTGACATAGCAGGAAGCGAGGCTGCAGACAAACTTGCCAAGGAAGGTGCCTCAAAAGAACAGTTCACGTCCCAGCTGCAGTACAAGGGAAAAAAGACAATCATCAAAAACAAGAGGAAAACCAGAGCGGAGAAAGATGACTACCACCTGCTCCAACGTGAAGAACAAGTCGCCCTACTCAGACTCCGCACAGGACATAACAGACTAAACCATCATATGGCCACAAAGCTGAAGCTAGTTCCCTCCCCCCTATGTCCGTGTGGCAAGAATCAGACAGCAGAGCACATCCTGCAGGCTTGTTCATACCACAGTGCTCTGAGGGACACCACCTGGCCAGAGGAGACAGCGCTACAAAAGAAGCTATACGGCCCCAAAGAGGACTTGGCGAGGACAGCCCGTTTCGCCCTGCAGTCCGGACTGACGATCTAACAGCGAACGACAAGAAGAAGAAGACTCCGTTTTGCACAAGCGGCGGACTACGGTCTTTGTGAAAAAATGCAGTGCTTTCAGTTTCATTCTGTGAGTTCCACAGCTTGATTAAATCATAGACCAAATAGCCTGGACCGCCAACTCGTCACGTGACCCTTCGAGGTTACGACGCTCGACTTTCAGGGGTGCTTAGCGTCCGGTTTGAAAGACAGTGAAAAGAAAGCACAAACTTAACAAAACTCATCGAAAAACATGTTCCATATGCACTTTAGCTGAGTTTATTTTAGCATTTTCAGAACTTACCTCGGCAACTTCGTCCATGTTTACAATCGACACCGGATATGACATCCCCCTGATTTCTGAAAGGCCAAGAAGAGCGGGGTAGTAGTTGCGCTGAGAAAGATAGCACGCTTTTCTGTACCTCTCTTCGTTCCTAAATGGGGGTGGCCGCTACCTCGTAATAGAGAGAAAGAGCGGAGAGAGAGCTAGTTGGCGGTCCAGGCTATTTGGTCTATGACTAAATGTAGTAATTTCGCCTTACGGGACTTGTTTCTATATATATATACGACTTGTGTGTGTGTGTGTGTGTGTGTGTGTGTGTGTGTGTGTGTGTGTGTGTGTGTGTGTGTGTTCGCGATGCGCGGCCAAAGTTCTCGATGGATCTGCTTCAAATTTGGTGGGCATCTTCAGGTACACCCCGGACACAACCTGGTCAACACGTGCTCTCAGCGCGCAGCGCTGAACCGCTTTTGGTTTTTCTGTTCATCTTCCCAGATCCATTCCCAGTAACTCTTCCTTATCTTCTCCAGTGTTTTGCGTTTATCTCCCTTCCTTCGTGTGGCGTGAATCCATATTCCCGTTTCTATTTTTAGAAGGTCACTGTCGACAACGCTCAATCCATATTCCCGTTATACTATTTTTAGAAGGTCACTGTCCCGGCGAAGCCGGGTATTACTCTTCCTTATCTTCTCCAGTGTTTTGCACGTTTATCTCCCTTCCTTTGTGCGGTGCGCCGGCTTCGGCTCGACTTCTTCCCGGCGCAGCCGGGTATTCGGCTCGACTTCTTCCCGGCGAAGCCGTACCCGGCGAAGCGGGTATTCATCTAGTTTTATATATATATTTGTACGTCCTGCAAAAGCCTTCAAATGCGAACATTTGACATCTGTGCAGATCTTTGTCAAGGTGAGTGAATATCTCTGTAGTTTTTATCCCACCAGCAGTCGACCTGATGATTGAACTTGCTAATTCCCGACAGAAGTTTGTTTTCAAGATTTTGACCATTTTTAATCATTTTGGGGGTATCTCCGAAAAAGGGCCATAACTCCGTACAAATCAAATTTCAAAGTCTGAAATTCTCAGATCACGTTCTAAATATAGCAATCTGTCAAATAATATCAAAAACTTCAAAATCGATAATTTTGTTCAAAGTGTCCCTTTTTGCAGAAATGGCCACCTGTAGACAAGCATCTACCTATATATCTTTCTGACAAATGAAGTTGTACTGTGCAATTGTTCCACCGCTCGAGCAAGGCACGTCGTTCCACTTGAAGCTGAAGAACCAGCCCATGTTGACGCACTGCTCCGTGGGGCTGCTTGGCTCGTTGTCCGCCCAGTTGAACCACGTCACATCACTCCCGTCCCGCCAAAGAGCGCTTCCCGTCTTTTCCGATGCGCCGATGGATACGTGTTTGGCCCTCGTTGCTGCACACACACACACGTACACACACACACACACACACACACACACACACACACACACGTACACACACACAAAGACAGAGTACATTATGTGTAGAGTACCGGTGTATTCAGGGGTAAATTTCAAGAACAATTAAGTGGCCCAAATTGAGTATCTTAGTCACCTATCCGCCATGTAGATCTGTACGTATCTTGAACATAAAAATAAGGTTTACGGAATTATAGCAGAAATTATCGCTTTTCATCACAATTTCATTTCAGTTTCAACACACGTTTCTCTCGTCTGCAAAGTTTGGTACCTCACAACATCTTTGAATTTGGACCACTTCTCTTAAAACTTTCCGATTTAGGTTTAGTATCCCAAGGAAACCATGCCACTGAAGCTATTGATTTGGCTTAGAATTTCGTCTAATTTCGTAAACATTCCGTAAACATTATTGCATGTGCAAGTAACGCACCTGTATGGCGTATTGTTGACAAAATGTTAATTAAGGCTTTAAACTTGAATGTTAGCGGGGTTGTCTTAGTTTATAAACCTTAGCAGAGATTAGACAAGGCTCGGAACTAAATAAGTCACTGAGGCGATTGATTATAAAAATCGACGGTGCAGTTTATTCGAGGTGATACGCAAAGCAGCACACTTTCAGACTCGGCGTTACAAACACCAATGGGGAAAAATGAGAACGTGACTTTGCCGACTTTTCTAATAGTGTGTTTTCTCGATTGTATGAAATGAGTGGTTAAAATGTTCAAGTACACCAAACATGTTGAATACACCCGTCAGAGAATTTCAATGTTCAAGAATTCTACACTAATCGTCATAAAAAAAACTAAACACATACATTTCGCTGTAGAACTTTGTGATGCGGCCAGTTATAGTAAAACCAAGTATATTGCCAGAAAGGTAAGTTATTCCCCTACCGTTTGAAACAAAGATTTTCATTTTTCATCAATTAGTGCTTATGCAGTGTACCGCCCCCAGGATACCCCCCAAAATCAAATTCGCAAAAGCAAATTTGCACACACTAAAATACACAAAAAAATCAAAATAAGCAAGAGTGACTCTGTTTTTGATCTCAAATTGAAGAACAACTCACACAAATTGATTTGGTTCAGCTGTTGTGCCAAGCAGTGTTGTTTTGCCATTGTGAAGAAGACTTTTGTCAGCCTCGTCAGAAGCCGTAAAAGGCTTGTTTTCGCGTCATTTTGTGTGGGCTATGTGGGTAAAAAACCCGTAGTTTGGTAATGGCTAGTTGTATTGTTTTAAATTTGACATGAATATTGTTTATACAATTGCAAAAGTGTGTGTAAAATATTATGGCGTTTTGATGAGTGTTTTGGACGAACTGGAACTTTTCAGAAAAGTTTGATTAAACTGTAATAACTCTTGTTAGTATAGTTGCAAAAATTCAGCATTTTGCACACTTCAACACAAATGCATATTACAATTACGGATCAATTTTGGTACAAAAGCAACAACGCGCTTGGGTGGTATGGAAATGTGAACGCGAAACAACAATTACGAAAAACAGGTCTTTCAACATCAAAACCCAGTCCAGCGCAGCAGACTGAACTGGCACGCTTCTGTGTCCCCGAACTAACATTAAATGGTAAAAATAGTCGGCTCTGAAACACACACACACACACAATCACACACACACAATCACACACACACACACACACACACACACAAAACACACACCCACAAACACAAAACACACACACACAAACACACACACACACACACACACACAGGTCTGCATAACGGTGCACATACCAGTGGATCCCCTCAGGAAGAGGTACATGTGTCGAAACTTGTCCGGAGTGTCGACCTTGAGGAGCGAGGTTCCTGTGGCATTGCACGTGGTTTCCGCCGTGTCCCAGTACACGAGCTGGTCGTGGTACTTGTAGCACAGCCCCAGCTCCCGGTACAGCACGAAGCCCTCGCCGCTCGGACAGTCGTCTGGCGAACAGAGAAGGGACACACAGAAAATGTCGGTGACTACTGCTTTACCTTGGGGAGCTTAGCTATCCCCCTGAACCCCCTATCCCCCAATCCTCGTACAAATAATCATGTTTTTTGACAGTGGGAGATTCTACAATATACCTGCTAGTTTGCTAAAATAAAAATATTAAAAAAAATAAAATAAATGCAAATAAGGTCCCCCAAAACTTTTATCAAGTTCTTTGAAAAGTAAGGTCGCCACAGTGCCACCTCCTGAAATAAAATCCCACTCTGCACACGAAGCATCTCAGCTTAATTTTGTTGGTGGGTGTCTAAGTGAAGGAATGCTCTCACTCCAGGTAAAAGCGTGTGGTGGCTTACATGATGGTTTACAGAGGAAGATGCTTTCAAAAATAGTAAAGCTTTCACCTTGAGTGAGCTGCCAGTACGTCGTCCCATTCTTGAGCGAAGCCTCGTCCTTTCCGAGGAAGAGAACGGAATGCATCAAGCACAGCCCGTCCCCTCTGTGGTAGAAGAACGAGCTGCAACTCTCCATGGTCAAACACTCTGCAGCACACTGGGATGAGGACGTGACGTTGAACCGCTGGGCCACTGTGGTGTCCTCCAGGTTTCCCCCAGGGGTGAAGATGATGTGGTCGTCCATGAAGGACAGGCGGTAGAACCTGGCTGAGCTGGCACCAGGCGTTGCGGAGGTCGCCAACAGAGTCACCATCAAGATTAAGGTCCTCAACAAGGAAGGTGCGTCTAATTGCATCCTGTGTTAGGTCAAAGACTCGATTGTTCTTTTAAGTTTCTGTGCAATTTGTACTTGAGTACTATTGGATTCTTTACTCGATACTTGTGTACGTTTATGCGAACCGCTTAACTTTAAAAAAAATTGTTTTCCTTTTTCTCTTTTTATTTGGTCAACGTTCGTAAATCAAATTTCACAGCTTCAGCGTCATTCTTTTATTTTCGTTCTGTCTGACAACTTTTCCCTCCTGTTGTCCATAAGGTTTTAGAACTACTTTTAAAAACCTATGTTTTATTTCCAAACCGAGACCCAACCTGGTCAGTTGTGTTGGTTGGTACGAACGACAGAACACCAGCTCTTACTGACCAACACTCAGCAAAAATACACATAGAGTTCAAAAATACTGAAGCGTCAGAAACATTGACAGACAACGGAGAGAAAATCAAGGTAGTCGTTCACGATATCAGGATTTCACCTTCTGGTAAAACATCTACTGAACAGTATGAACACTATGCTTTTCTGTTGAATGTATCACTTATCTTAACTGCGTCGACATGTGCACGACATCCATAACAAACTGGGACTGCCACCAATATAACGAACGTTTACTTCCGCATCCAGCCACGCCAAATAATATACAGGACAAAATAACATCACGATTCCAGAGAAGATAGCGAAAGGGTGTTGTTTGCTTCCAAATAATTTCTCCCCAGCAGCAATTTTCTTAACCTGCGACAGAAGCCTGAGCCGTACCTAGCTTGCGGCTAGTTCGTGACTCTGATAGCATCTTTGGTCGCGTGGCACGCGCGATTTCGGGATCAATCGTAGCCCCCGATTGTTGGTTAAAGATACCCGCCTTCTAGTGGAAACCATCGTGTCCATGGAGAATGCTACATGGCTTGCTGTGTCATACTAGGTAACGGTTTACACGAGTTGATTTTTTTTAAATATTAAGATACGAGCGAAAGTGAGTTTTTCAAAATTTAAAAAAGCAACGTGTAAAAATCCTAGTTTTTGTCCACAGACACAGCTGTTAACTCACAAAAGTTGCTTTATATGACAGAAGAGACTGTCATTATTAGAAACCTCGATCTCTTCTAAAGCCTCGTGCAATCTATTACGTCAAAGTAAAGAAACGTCACTCTGAAAGTGTGGCGTGACGTGTTAGTTCTAAAAAGTCATCGAGGGTAATTAGCTAGCGCAATTTTTTTCTTCTATAATGACGTTTGTCTCGGTGACTTTGGCATCATAAGCAGTGGAAAAACATGTCCCTGCCAGACTTGCTTGACATGACCTCATTTACATGATATACACACGCGTGGTTTGAACGATTATTATCTCACGAGTGTCTCTCTCACGTATGTAGGATAAAAACAGAATACTACATGGCTTGCTGTGTCATACCAGATTTACACTCGTTGCTTTTTCAAATAGTGAACAGCTCGCTTTCGCTCGCACTTCAGTATTTAAAAATACAACTCGTGTAAATCTGGTAGTCCAGGGCCGGACCAAATGAGTTGTAAGGGGGGGGTTCCTCCTTTTTTTTGGGGGGGGGGGGGGGGCAAATTAGCGAAGTGGCGAAGCCACAAGCGCGCGCCTACTTTGCAGGCGCGCGAACTAGCGGGGTCCGGGGGCATGCTCCCCCGGAAAAATTTTGAAAAACGGTTAAAATCTGTGCAATCTGGTGCATTCTGGGCCTTGTTTTGAGGGTTAAGAGCAGCATTGTTTTGGTGCTAAAACTAGTAAAAAAAAACAAAAAACACTCAAAGCAAGGTACATGCTTTTTCCAGGGGTGGGGTTCCGGAACCCCTGGAACCCCCCCCCCCCCCCCCCCCCCCTGGGTCCGGCCCTGGGTACGACACAGCAAGCCATGTAGTATTCTCTATATAGCCATATTGCGTGTCTGATCCTTCTCTTTGGGAGACAGGGTATTCCATTTCTGTGGTGTCAATACTTCGCGAAGGCCGGTCGTCATTTCAACCTTAAAACAAGCACTAGCACGCAAAGGTATTGCTTTCTCCAGGAAGCCCTGGCTTAAACGACATGACAAGTCACCCTCCGCGGGGGGCACTTTCTGGCAGGTAACAACTGGTAGACTGGAGTCTGGAAACGGTCAATAGTCGCTGGCTTGTTGCTTTTTTTTAAATTTTATATATACTTATTTCGATAATCAATGCAAATGAATAAAACACGGTTTAAACCAAACGTTCAATATAAAACCTTCAAGGATAGAAATGGTAGTGCAGCTGGAAAAATAAAACTTCTGAAAGAGTGTAATTGCTTTTTGACTTATTTCAAATTCTTCATCAAAACAGGCAGAGCGCTGTTTTAAGATCCGAGAAACAAAGGGACGTAAGCGTTCTAAATCATACAAACGACATGCGCGACAAAAGTAAGTGAGAGATGTACGGCACCAATCTTATGGCACCTGAGCAACAAGCATTAAAACGAACAAGCGACTTTCATCCTGGCATCAAACGATACGATGATGTGTGTGTGTGTGTGTGTGTGTGTGTGTGTGTGTGTGTGTGTGTGGTAAAGTTGTTTGTTCAGGAAAACACACAGATCCTTTTCAAAATCAGTCTGCAACATTCAGGTGAAATTGAACCACATATTATCAACGCAGTACACCGCCACAATGTTGATATTTGACGTCTGAAAAATAGTTCAAAGGAAATGTCAACTTTGATGTTTTTGATATTAATTGATGGTGCTTTCAGGGCCGCGCTTACAAAGGGACAGACACGGATCAGATAATGTCAGCGCTAAAAGGCTTTGCCAGAGACTCGTTCGGCAGCTCCGGCTCTGTCAGCCCCTTTTATCCGTGTGTCTTCTATAAAAGCATGCACATGATTGCTCAAAGAATCATTTTGAATCCTAGAAACTGAAGGTTTGAGTAAATATGCGTTTTAATGACTGCTATTTGGCACGTAGCAAACTACGCAGAAAATAGTGAAAACACAGATCCTGAATGTTTGGTCACAGTGTTGATGTTCATGATATAGAGCTTTTCGGATATATTGCCCTATGTCTTTCTCCTATCCTGTGCATCTGATGGTCCAGGTTTTATTTCTGTTCGCATTGTACAAAGCGCTGTTCGTTGTGCGAATGCAATGGGTCCTTAATTTATTTTCTTTTATTCAACGTTACGTCTTTCATTCTTTCTTTTTCAATCTTCTGTGTTCCATTAAATGGTAACAAGTCGCGTAAGGCGAAAATACAATATTTAGTCAAGTAGCTGTCGAACTCACAGAATGAAACTGAACGCAACGCAACGCAGCAAGACCGTATACTCGTAGCATCGTCACTCCGCCGCCCGTGGCAAAGGCAGTGCCCGTGGAATTGACAAGAAGAGCGGGGTATTCGTTGCGCTGAGAAGGATAGCACGCTTTTCTGTACCTCTCTTCGTTTTAAATTTCTGAGCGTGTTTTTAATCCAAACATATCATATCTATATGTTTTTGGAATCAGGAACCAACAAGGAATAAGATGAAAGTGTTTTTAAATTGATTTCGAAAAAAAAAATTTGATAATAATTTTTATATATTTAATTTTCAGAGCTTGTTTTTAATCCGAATATAACATATTTATATGTTTTTGGAATCAGCAAATGATGGAGAATAAGATAAACGTAAATTTGGATCGTTTTATAAATTTTTATTTTTTTTTACAATTTTCAGATTTTTAATGACCAAAGTCATTAATTAATTTTTAAGCCACCAAGCTGAAATGCAATACCGAAGTCCGGGCTTCGTCGAAGATTACTTGACCAAAATTTCAACCAATTTGGTTGAAAAATGAGGGCGTGACAGTGCCGCCTCAACTTTCACGAAAAGCCGGATATGACGTCATCAAAGACATTTATCAAAAAAATGAAAAAAACGTTCGGGGATTTCATACCCAGGAACTCTCATGTCAAATTTCATAAAGATCGGTCCAGTAGTTTAGTCTGAATCGCTCCACACACACACACACACACACACAGACACACAGACACACGCACATACACCACGACCCTCGTTTCGATTCCCCCTCGATGTTAAAATATTTAGTCAAAACTTGACTAAATATAAAAATAGTCGGCTCTGGAAACTAATTGACCACATAACAGGGCAGAAAATAAATACAGAAAAGGAAATCTTTTTGCTATTCATGTGTAACTTTCAGCAAAGAAATCTTGTGGACAAACCAACCGGCGCACGCAGAACACTGTTAGCTTATATATAAAAAAAATTAAAAACAATAAAAAAAAAGGACTGATCTATCGACGTCGCAGAAGCGGAACTATAACTGAGGATAACAAGACGTCCATTCGGCACAACAACACACAAACATCGCGTGTAGGTAATAGGGGAAACGGGGGCAACACCAAGCAATTTTTCTCCCTCCTTTCCTTCCTGTGCCGCAGGTAACTTTCGCTCCACTCTTTTTGGTCCGATGATCTAGGATGGGTTCGTGCTGTTTGCTGCACGCGACTAGATTGCCCACCTGCATTCAACGTGTGCTGTTACTGTTCGGTTATTAAGGTAATGGTTGAAAACTGCCCCAATTGATCACATAATTGTAAGAAACGATTGGTTACGTGGTGGGTGTTTGTATAGGGTAATGCGTGCATTTGCTAGATTACAAAATTTAGAGAACATAACTTTACACGGGTTGCGTCTGCTGGGGTTATGGATAACTGCCAGCACACACAAAATTGGAACTGTGGCACATAAGAAAAGCGGAGCATTTTCGAGTTTATCATTGCAGGTTTGTCTTAATTACAGCAAATGGGTCATTATTCCACGTAGGCCTACTCACATTCCTGATGCGCTCTCTCATTCTCTCCCTGTCTTGTGGACAAACCAACCGTCTTTTCCTCTGTTTCACTGAAAACAATTTTATTTTTTAATAATGGGTTCGGTTTGCAGATTAACATCTGATGGTATGGACACTGCTCTGCAGTGTGTTACCTGTTTGTGTGTGTTAAAGGCACAGTACGCCTCCCGTAAACCATCACAGATACGGTCAGGCTTTTACACACAGTACAAACACCCTTTCATTTAAACACTCACCGATTGAGAACATCCTAGGTGCCCTCCGTAAAGAGCGAACAATTTTCAAAGAATTTATTTTTGCTTGGTTTATCTTACCCCTGAGCCATCGTGAACCCGTGTGATCCAGTTTCCCTTTTTCACAATGTAGTCGTCAGTTAGTCATTTGAATGCGACTCAATGTGAGCTTATCTACAATAGCACGTTTTTATGCACGAAACAAACGACTGTGGTTCACAAGAACACTAGCGATGGCTTTTGACTGTTGAGAGGAACGGCGATATGCCGCGTAAACCCAGCGTCGTCTGCTACGACCCTTGCGTGACCCTGCTTCCGGGCTTTTCTTTTTTCAAACTTTCACAACTTCGAATTGCACTGATCTTGTCTTGATGAAAAAAGAATTCTTTTATGATTAAAGAATATTTGTGTAACAAGCTGTCAATTTATTATTTAGATTTTAAAAGTTAGGTCTAGCGCAAAAACGCACCACGGTCCAAAAACATTCTGATAATCATCGATCCACGGCAGTTTGTTTTTGACCTGAGTTCAGGATGGGTCCAAAAAGTGTTCGAGACAATCTGCAAAATTAATTCTTTAAAAATTGCTCGCTCTTTACGTAGGGCACCTAGGATGTTCCCGTTTGGTGAGCGTTCAAATGGAAGGATGTTTGTACTGTGTGTAAAAGCCTGACAGTATCTGTGATGGTTTACGGGAGGCTTACTGTCCGGGCGTGATTTTCGGGATATTCACAACAGCCGTCTAGCACCAAAACGAGGCGCCATTGTTGTAAGGGCCAAGTCCACGAAAATAAATTCTTTGAAAATTTCTCACGCTCGACAGAAAGCAGCCAGGATGTTCCCGTTCGGTGAGGTTTAAATGGAAGTATGCTTGTACTGTATGTAGACGCTCGGGGAGCTCTGTGATGGTTTACGGGAGGCTTACTGTGCCTTTAAATTCGGGTGGATTATTCTTCTTCTTCGTTCATGGGCTGAAACTCACACGTTCACTCATGTTTTTACACGTATGACCGTCAGTTTTAGCCCGCCATTCAGGCAGCCATGCACCACTTTCGGGGGAAGGGTGGATGATTCAGGAAATATGTTAATGTAAATTGAGAAACTGATCTAATTTTAGCGGCCAACAAAACCTTCATGTAATTTCTCTATTTTCAGCCATATCGGAAAGACACGTTACAAAAATTCAAGTACATGACTGTGCCGGCAAGTTCAGTATACGTGCGGTCACGTGGTACGATACGGCCCCTCGAGTCGAAGTGTTGGCGGGCTGGAAGGTAGGATTTTCACTTAGTATTCAATATATACCAGCCATTCATAACTACTATTAATTAGATTATGTTTCTTACGATGCTAGTTTATCCCTCGGTCATTTCTGCTATGCTCAGTTCTTTGGTTTAGCAAGAAACGTCAATGAAAAATTCGAATCGAATGCTAAGGTCAAAGTGCACCCATGCTAAGGTCAAAGTGCAATTCTTGAGGCAGCTTTTTGTGCATTCCCTCGATCTATTGTACACTCTGAAACATTTCGAGAGGTTACAAGCTACCCTTTTTGGCTCACGTAAGTGTAGCCTATGCGATCGTAACTTTGTCTGTCTGTGCGTGCGTGTGTGTGTGCGTGTGTGTGTGATAGAAACTTTAACATTTCCGAGTCTATGGATAAAGCTCGCATAAGAAGATTACGTCTCGGTCAAAAGTGTTTGACGTGTGTGATAGAAACTATTTGAAGACGTCACATTATGACGTAAGAGGGTTAGACGTCACGCAAAGGAATTACTGAAAGTCTCGGTCATTGTTATTGTGAGCGGGCCGAGACTACTTGGCAGATCCAGGGTCTCGCTTTCTTGCACAGTTTCACCTATGCTTACTGTGTGTGTGTGTGTGTGTGTGTGTGTGTGTGTGTGTGTGTGTGTGTGTGTGTGTTACTGTGTGTATGTGTGACGGAGTGATTGAGTTTGTGTTACTGTTTGTCGATTTCTTACGTGAGCCTTGATGGCTTCGCCTCTTGTTTGTATTGTGAACAAAAACAAGAATGTGGAGGTTCTTGATCGACTAAAAACAAAAACGTGTGTGGGGTCCCAGTTTTTGCTAAGATCAAAGTGCACATGTCTGTACATTGCAGAAATGCTAAGGTCAAAGTGCTTTTTCAGATCATAGAGACTGCCCTCCCAATTCTAGTTTTTAAGACTGCAACATTGAAAATATTGTTGTAGAGGCTTCCTTGTAGCCGAAAATGTGTGTGGCGTCCCATACTATGGCACAGGCAGTCAAGAGAACTATGTTACAAAATGTTTACGGTATGCGAGGTTGTGCTTGTTACAGATGGACAGTCTTTCATTTGAGACTCTCGATAGCATTCATGAAATCAGTCATGAAGTGGTGGTGGAAGCCGGTGGGGATCAGGAGGAAGTAGAAAAAGTCGACCCAGTGAAACCCATGGCGTCAACCTCAATGTCCCAGGAGGTCGGTGAGGAGGAGCAGCACGAGGAGGTACTACCAGGACAACCATTGGCCACTTCCACCCCCACGAAAAACTCACATCTGGACAACACCTGCGGCAATATGTATGCCAGAAAGTGGGCCCTGGTAGAACATGAGCGCCATTATCACGAGATTGGCGGTGGCTCGAGGTACACATGCCCGTATTGTGACAAGGAGCTCATGGCCAAGTACGCATATCAATGGGCACGACGGAAAGAAGCATTTTTCTTGCTCTACCTGCAACAAGCATTTTCGCAAAACACTAAGCCTGCGTAGGCATAGAGCCACATGCCCCCTTGTCCAGCCAACTGCAGTGTTGCAGTGTGAGGAGTGTGAAAAGTCATTCACACAGAGAAAGTACCTTATCTATCTATATCTATATACGGCTTGTGTGTGTGTGTCTGTCTGTCTGTCTGTCACTTCGCGATGCACGGCCAAAGTTCTCGATGGATCTGCTTCAAATTTGGTGGGCATATTCAGGTAGACCCCGGACACAATCTGGTCGATGAAAATTTTCAACACGTGCTCTAAGCGCGGCGCGGTGAACCGATTTTGGTTTTTCTGTAGATCCATTTCCAGTAACTCTTCCTTATCTTCTCCAGTGTTTTGCGCGTTTATCTCCCTTCCTTCGTGTGGCGTCAATCACGTCAACACGTGCTCTCTCGCGATCCACCCGGCGAAGCGGGTAATCATCTAGTGCAACATAAGCAAACGCACAAGACATTGACATTGTTTTGCTCATTTTGTTTTAAGGGGTTCCAGCACTCCTCATCATTGTCTCGACACAAGAAAGGATGTTGTGCCAGACCATCGCATTAGATCGGAGTCTCTTTTTTCCATTCGGCCTTTCTTCAGAGATTGGAGATATTTGCAGCGTTTGTGAAAATTACTTGAAGACAATAAATATGAATAAAACATATGTTCAATCTGTTTTTACTTTACACTGCTTTACAGAAGGAAAGACTGTCAGTTGCTTGTTTATGCATACTTATGAACTTTGGTTGCACTTATGCTCAAACACGTGACTGTTCAACATTACCAAGGCCAAGTTAACTGAAAATACAAATTCTCTCTCTCTCTCTCTCTCTCTCTCTCTCTCTCTCTTTCCACTGTTACCATGCCTTGTGTGTAATTGTATAAATCATAAGTGAAGCGTTTTCATTATTATCACAATAACATTTCAGGCAAAAAAAGTAGAGTTTATTTCAGAAACGAAAATGAGAATGAAAATGAGTAACATAAGTAAGTCTGAAGTCGTGATAAAACTTGGTCGGTAGTTTGGTACGGACCAACCTTGATTGTTTCAAATTTTCAGAGCGCTCTGGCAAGTACGTCATTGGCAACAGACCAAACCAAATGACTGGGCGGCGCAGCTCGCCTGAAGTGTTGCGTTCGGTCAAATTATGTCTAGTTTTACAACTATGTCATCAAACAGTTAAAACATGGTTACAAAGCATGCGTAATAACAAATACAGACTTTGTCGATGTGTGTTTTTCCATGGGGATAAACGGGTATATCTTCAGGAACTCACTTTTGAGAAACCAGCATTGATAGTAAAATGAGCCCAATCTGGGCAATTTTACTTTTTAACATTTTTGAGCTCTGGCGTGGGATAAATGTGCTGCAAGTCTGATAAAATGAACACCCTAAAAAGTGAGAAGAATTGGTGAAAAAATTATGGACATTTGTGACAAACGGATTTGCACATAGTGTATATTGGAGTTATGTGACGCAGGTGTACAAAGTTTCATGGGCCACGAACTTTGAGTAGACACCGCACGGTGAGATGTCGTTGACGCAATGCGGTATAGTCACGTGTAGGATGTGACCAATCAGAGAAGAGTATTGACTGAGGTCACGTTTGTAGATAGATTAGACAGCAGAGCTTTGCAGACCATCGACAAGAACAGAAGTGTCTCCTGTTAGCAAAGTTTCTCACCGGGCGCTGGGAGGTCGGTTAGACTCGTGCCGCGGTACTGAATCGGTAGATTCGACTGCTGTGTTTACAGGTATTTATTGAATTGACATTTTGCTCGGAGATATTATTTTGCTCGGAAATATTGACTTGAGAAATGACCGGGAGAGTCATGTATGAATTGGCTGAAAAGCGTGCGTTGATGTCAGCCATTGTTGAAAAGGGAATGTTTACATGTTTTTCGGAAATGAAGTCGCTTATGAGTAAGCGGGTGTATATACTGTAACCGCATAAGTTAGTTGACGGTAGTGATAAAGAATGTCATAAAAGTTTATTCAAGTATGGAGACTTATGGTAGTTTAAACTTGTGTATTTTAGCATCCCGGGCCGAGTGGGTCGCGGAAGTATCCCGGGCCGAGAGCGGTCGCGGAAGTTGGGGAACGAGACGGGAGGTTCTACCCTTACACCCGAGCCGTGAGCTGTGGGGAGTGCAGGAGGGGAGACAGCGGAAAGCGCTGTAAAACGGGAACCCCGTCCCCATTCCACCACACGAAGACGGTTTGTGTGGGTGGGGTGGAGCAGTGCGTGCCACTGAACAATGTGAGTACGACTGAGAGAAATTAACCAGCGTGATAGCTGTACAGAGATACGTTTCCCAAGTGAACAAACCATGAGACGTTGAGCGTCGTGGTTTTTGTCATCTGTGTGTAACAGAAGTGAATATTGACAGAAGTATTGCTTGAGACAATGACTTCGTGTGTATTGAGACGGACAGGTTCTCACGGAACAAAGCTTAAAGTGTTTTACGTGTGTGCACGGGAATTGTAGACTGCCTGACAAAATAACATGTATGTAATCTTGTGCAGTTAGATTTCTGTGTGTTAAGAGAAATAGAACTTTTATGTTGAGCGAAAGTGATCTGTAGAATGGATGAAGAATAATATGTTTATGTTGTGTTATTGAACATTCTAATAGAGGTACAGGGGCAAAGGGCTGTACTGTGTTCGTGTCTTTGTGCCTGGTTGGAATGTGTGTGTGTGTGTGTGTGTGAAGGCTAGATAGTAAACAGAGAGTAGCACGCACAATTTCTGATAGGAGTAGATATACATACATACAGACATACACACGTAAATTCCGGCCGTAACATTTGGTGACCCCGATTACTCTGTGTTAGTTAAAAATTTGTAATTGTTTCCCTGCATTAATAAATTTAATTTTGTCCCCTGTGTTGGATTTTCAGAACTTTTTGGCAGTAGGTCACGCAGACAGAGATTTTTCAGATTGAATAGTTGTGTCGTTCATGTCTTGTTTTGTATTGTTACCGTCTCCAGTTTTACGGTAGTGCTTACTGTACAGTTCTAAGCACTGAGGGAATAGCTTCATTTTTCTACCTGTGGGGTCTTTCATTTCTCTTTCCTTGCTCTTTTCTGTGCTTTCATTTTGTAAAATAGTTAGATCATCTTTTCTTTCTGCTTTGGAATAGGGATCTATCTGTTGTTTATTGCCCTTTGCCTTTGTTAGGTTGAATATCTTTGATTAATTTTGTTCTTTTGGACTTTGAAATTTTATGATTTGATTTTGAAATTTTTTTTTGTTAGTGTGATTGATTAGGTATTGATTTTGTAGGATTAGTTTTGTTGATTTTGTAAGTTTGTTGTAAATAATTAAGGTAATTAGTTGTGATATTTTGATATAGACTTTAATTAGTTAAGTTTTAGTTTATTTTTGATTTGTTATTTGCTATGGTAGTTGATTGGATACTTTGAATTTTTTTTTGTGGTTTAATTTAGTCTGCTGTTGGTGATTGTGTCACTTTAATATTTTTTTTGTGGAATTTGTTTTATTTGCCTCCAACTACATTTTTTGTTGTCTTGTTGATTTAAATTAAGTTAATTTCATTAGAAGTGTATACATATTAAGTATTTTAAGTTACTATTTAAAAACTTTGATTGATATGGATTGTTTTACTTTATAAATTTGTTGTTGGAACTTCGTTTTTATTTTGCTTCCAACTGCGTTTCTTTTAGTTGGACTTTATTTAGTTTGGCTTTGATTTTCTGATTTAGCACTTAGATTGTTGATTAGTCTTAAGTATTTGCTTATGTTTGCATCTTTGAACTTTGAATTTTTCCTACTATTTGTGATTTGGGGTTGTTGTTTTGTTTGTACTTGTATATATGTTTGAAGATTCGTTTTGACTTCATTGACTGAATATTTGACTTTAATTAAAATTGTTGGATATTGTTGCGTGAGATTTACGCCAAAACGTGTTTGGATATAGTCTTGTGTTGACTATTGTATCTGGTGAAATATTTTTTGTGGTACAGTTTTCAAGTAGATTGCTTGAACTTGCATTATTCTTTGAAACTTTTTCAAATTTGTTGTTTCTAAACTTGGACATATTTTGGTGTGATTTTGAAAGTTCAAAACTTACACAATGGAGGGCGAAGATGATTATGATGCGTTGTTTGACAAGTTTGTTAAACAGGCAGAGACTTTGGGTCTTGGTGCAGAGAAACGTGAAAAATATGTCAAAGAAAGTTTTGAGCGTTTGGAGAGAAAACGAGAAAAAGATGAAAAGCAAAAAGAAAGAGAAATGGAAGAAAAACAAAAAGAGAAAGATAGAGAGGAAAGACAAAAAGAATTGGATAGACAAAAAGAAAGGGAAGAAAGACAAATGCAAAAAGAAAGGGAAGAAAGACAAATGCAAAAAGAAAGGGAAGATGCACAAATTGAGGAAAGACGAAGAGAAAGAGAAATGGAACACCAGTTGAAACAAAGAGAACTTGAGATTAGGCAGGCTGAAATTGGTGCGGGTTCGCGTGCACCACAAAATGGTCGGGATTCTCACACTAATGTAGGTGCTCGCCCTGTTTACCCCAGGCTCCCTGCATTCAGGGAACAGCAAGATGATATAGACTCATACTTGTTCCGATTTGAAACTCATGCAAAATCTCTGGGATGGGAAGAGACAAGGTGGATCACGTACTTGTCTGCTCTTTTAGAGGGCAATGCATTAAACCTATACCATAGCCTTGCTGCTGCTGGTGAACTAACATACCAATGTTTGAAAGAAAACTTGCTGAAGAAATTTCAGTGCACGTCTGAAACATTTAGACAAAAGCTCCGAAATATCCGTCCAAGTGAAAAGGAACCGTTCCAAACTTTTGGGATTGAGTTACGACGACTGTTTGATCGTTGGGTTGCGCTATCTGACATAACCACAGATGTTGAGGGTTTAGTGAACTTGTTTCTGGGAGAACAATTCCTGGAAAGTGTATCAGCTGACTTAGCAACTTTCATTCGAGAACGAGGTCTAGTTACTTTGGATGAAATGGTCAAAGCTGCCGAAAGCTATCGCTTAGCGAGACCTGGGAAAAACTTGTCACGAAAGTCGGGACCAACCATTTTTTCTGCAGGTTCTTGTAGTCACGAAGAGTACGCTGCAGCTGCTTTTTCACAAAGCAATAATCGGAGAGGTGGTCCGCAGTCTCGGAGGTATGGTTCTAGTTTTGGTGGGCGTGGACAAGGTAACTGGAGCTATGGCAGAGGTGCGTCTGATGCTCAGGCACAGTCACACGGTGATACATACTATCCTCGTGGAGATAGACGCAGTCGTACTGGTGGTCGCAGAGGTGGTTTGTCCCGGAGCGGAGATACTTGTCTGTTTTGTCAGAAAAAAGGGCATTGGGCATCTCAGTGTCCCCTACGGACACACCCTCAGGACCCTTGTCTGATTTGTGGGAATGGTGGCCATGACAGGAGGACTTGTCCGACGTATCTGATTAGATCAGGTTTATACAAGCGGGTCGAGTCAGGAAATGCTGTTGTCGCAGACATTGGTTGTTCGGTTACTCAGGCTGTAGGAAGTCTGAATCTTGATCACGGTTGTGTCAACAACGTTGCTTGTTCGGTACTCCGTGACACGGGTGCCACGATTTGTGGAGTGCGCAGTCGGTTAGTGGCAAAGGACCAGTTTGTGGGTGGTAGCGTCGCCTGTAAGACGTTTGGCGGAGAGATACATACATATCGCCAAGCGAAAGTGATGGTTCAGTCCTCTTACTATTCAGGAGAGTTGCTTTGCTGTGTTCTGGAGGATCCTGTCGCAGACTTGATCATAGGGAACATTCCGGGGATTTCGGAAAAGGTGACAGAGTGTTCTCCTATTCTTGAGAGGGTCGCAGCTGTGACTACTCGAGCGCAGGCAAAGAGACAAGATCTCCCTCAGAAGCCTTTGGTAGAGGTAATTGAGGATTTGGCTGTGTCACGTGATGAACTCATTCGGTTCCAGACTGAGGATTTCAGTCTAAAGGGTTGTTTCTCACTTGCAGTGAGTGGGGAATCGAAGTCAGTAGGAACAGCGACATATTGTTTCTACAAAGAAAATGGAATTTTGTACAGGCAATACCAAGCTAAAGACAAAGTTTTTTGTCAGGTGGTGGTTCCAGAGAACTTACGTTCGTCTGTGATGGTGACTGCACATGACCAGTTACTGGCGGGACATTGTGGCGTTCGGAGAACGTTGTCGAGAATTCTTGGCAAGTTTTTTTGGCCAGGTGTTTCGGCTGACGTAACTAGGTATGTGAAAAGTTGTGATATCTGTCAGAAGACAGTGTCGAAAGGAAAGGTGTGTCCTGTCCCACTGGTGGCCATGCCACAGATATCAACTCCTTTTGAGAGAGTTGCCATTGACATTGTGGGTCCACTTTCTCCCCCTTCTGAAGGTCATAGATACATTCTAACCTTGATTGATTTGGCTACAAGATTTCCGGAGGCTGTTCCTATGAAGGAAATCACGTCAGTAGCTGTGGCTGAAGCTCTTCTGTCCATCTTCGCAAGGTTGGGTTTTCCAAAGGAGATTTTGTCTGATCAGGGTTCGCAGTTCAACTCTGAACTCATGAAACAGTTTCATGCGTTGTGCGGTACGCATGCTGTGCGAACTTCGCCATATCATCCACAGGCGAATGGGACTGTAGAAAGATTTCATGGAACTCTGAAAGCGATGTTGCGGAAAGTTGTCCATACGCAGCCGAAGGCATGGCATCGCTATTTGCCAGCGTTATTGTTCGCATGCAGAGAGCTTCCATCTGAAATTTGAGCTCATGTTTGGTCGTTCGCCCAAAGGTCCCATTTCTTTGATAGCAGATTCGTGGACTCAGGGTCCAAATGCTGAAGATGCTGAAGCAAAACCCATCTACACATATCTGTTTGAACTAAAGAACATCATTGCAGAAACGTGTGAGTTAGCAAAACAAAACTCAGCAGAATCTTCCAAAAGAGGGAAGAAATACTTTGATCAACGTGCGAGGCAGCGCACTTTTGATGTTGGGGACGAGGTGTTAGTCTTACTGCCTACAAATACCAACAAACTATTGATGACATGGTCTGGTCCATACCAAGTTCAGGAATGCTTGCATCCCGATTACAAGATCCTGGTGAGAGGTCGTTCAAAGATCTTTCACGCAAACATGTTGAAACAGTATGTGCGACGAGGCATGAGTGCTGTTGAGACAAAGCAAGAGTGTGATACGTCAGTGTCAGGGGGCAAGTGTGTTTCTTGGAACACTATCACGACTTTCAAGGTTGAGACAGTCTCTGATAGGTTCTCTGAAAAAGCAAAGAAGACTGTTCTACCAGTCTATGGACCGGAGAAACCTCCATTGGTGGTAGGTGATACCATTGCTGTGGTACAAGAAGAAGATGATTTTACTTCGTTACCTACCTTGTCGGCTCCCATGTCGTCTTCCATGAAAGATGAAGACATATCGTCTATAGACTTTGACAAAGGTCTCTCAGAGGTGCAGAAATCGAGTCTGCATGAGGTATTTTCTGAGTTTGCTCAGATTTTGACAACTTTGCCAGGTTCGTTCAGTGGAGATCTTTTTCTTGATGTCGATTTGACCACTGATGTGCCAGTACGACGACGTGCATATGATTTACCATTCTCTTCGAAGGAAGTCGTTGAAAGAGAATTGCAGACTATGATTGACTTAGGAGTGATTGAAAAGTCCAAATCTGCATACTCAGCTCCAGTTGTTTTGGTAAAAAAGAAAGATGGTGCTTGTCGATTTTGCATTGACTACAGAGCTTTGAACAAGGTGACTGTGTTTGACGCAGAACCAATCCCAGATGTTGATGAACTCTTTACGAGGCTTGCTCATTGTTCGTACTTCACTCGCATTGATCTCACAAAGGGGTACTGGCAGATTGTTGTAAACCCCGTTGACAGGCATAAAACAGCGTTTGCTACGCACATGGGTTTGTACCAATGGATCAGAATGCCTTTTGGGCTTGTTTCAGCTCCGGCAGTTTTCGCTCGCATGATGCGAATGTTGAGGCTTCAGGACGTCTCCAGCATGAACTTCTTTGACGACATTTTGGTGCACAGTTGCTCATTTTCTGCCCATTTAAAGCATGTACGGGGAGTTCTACAGAAACTGTCACAGTTCAACCTCACTGCAAAACCGTCCAAGATTTCGACAGGTTGTCGCAGTCTTGAGTTCTTGGGTCATGTTGTGGGAGAGGGAATGCTTCGTCCACAGGAGGAGAAGATCCAGAAGATTCTGGCGATTCCTACTCCTACCACCAAGAAGCAGGTTCGATCTCTGTTGGGATTGTTGAGCTTCTATCGGAGGTATGTGGCGGGATTCGCAACTCTCACAGCACCGATCTCAGATCTCGTCAAAGATTCGAGTGGTCGAACCATCCAGTGGACGCCTGCATGTGAGACTGCTTTAGCACGTATGAAGCAGATCTTTTCTGAGTTCCCAGTTTTACAATTGCCAAAACTGGACCAGTCTTTTGTTCTCCGGACTGATGCCAGTGGAGTTGGTTTGGGCGCGACTTTGATGCAGGACTTGGAAGGTACACTTCACCCAGTTGCCTTTGCGAGCAAGAAGTTGTTGCCACGGGAAACCAGATACAGCACGATTGAAAGGGAGTGTCTGGCAATTGTGTGGGCTGTTGCAAAGTTCTCCAAGTTCCTATGGGGAGTGGTCTTCGTCTTGCAGACAGATCACAAACCACTGGCGTACATTCAAACGTGTCGTTTCAAGAACGCGAGAGTTTTGCGATGGTCACTCTCGTTGCAAGAGTACAGGTTCACAGTTGAACCAATACCGGGAACACGGAACGTGTTTGCCGATTTGTTGTCACGTTCAAATCATGACCAGTCTGTTCCCTAGGGGAAACTGGTATGAAGATTGCAGTTCAGTGAAGTAGTTACCCTCTTTTACCTGTTAGCCTAAAGGAAAAAATAACCTTGGTCGGTCATTTTTTTTCTGGGAGGAGGGGGTAATGTGACAAACGGATTTGCACATAGTGTATATTGGAGTTATGTGACGCAGGTGTACAAAGTTTCATGGGCCACGAACTTTGAGTAGACACCGCACGGTGAGATGTCGTTGACGCAATGCGGTATAGTCACGTGTAGGATGTGACCAATCAGAGAAGAGTATTGACTGAGGTCACGTTTGTAGATAGATTAGACAGCAGAGCTTTGCAGACCATCGACAAGAACAGAAGTGTCTCCTGTTAGCAAAGTTTCTCACCGGGCGCTGGGAGGTCGGTTAGACTCGTGCCGCGGTACTGAATCGGTAGATTCGACTGCTGTGTTTACAGGTATTTATTGAATTGATATTTTGCTCGGAGATATTATTTTGCTCGGAAATATTGACTTGAGAAATGACCGGGAGAGTCATGTATGAATTGGCTGAAAAGCGTGCGTTGATGTCAGCCATTGTTGAAAAGGGAATGTTTACATGTTTTTCGGAAATGAAGTCGCTTATGAGTAAGCGGGTGTATATACTGTAACCGCATAAGTTAGTTGACGGTAGTGATAAAGAATGTCATAAAAGTTTATTCAAGTATGGAGACTTATGGTAGTTTAAACTTGTGTATTTTAGCATCCCGGGCCGAGTGGGTCGCGGAAGTATCCCGGGCCGAGAGCGGTCGCGGAAGTGGGAACGAGACGGGAGGTTCTACCCTTACGCCCGAGCCGTGAGCTGTGGGGAGTGCAGGAGGGGAGACAGCGTGAAGCGCTGTAAAACGGGAACCCCGTCCCCATTCCACCACACGAAGACGGTTTGTGTGGGTGGGGTGGAGCAGTGCGTGCCACTGAATATGTGAGTACGACTGGGAGAAATTAACCAGCGTGATAGCTGTACAGAGATACGTTTCCCAAGTGAACAAACCATGAGACGTTGAGCGTCGTGGTTTTTGTCATCTGTGTGTAACAGAAGTGAATATTGACAGAAGTATTGCTTGAGACAATGACTTCGTGTGTATTGAGACGGACAGGTTCTCACGGAACAAAGCTTAAAGTGTTTTACGTGTGTGCACGGGAATTGTAGACTGCCTGACAAAATAACATGTATGTAATCTTGTGCAGTTAGATTTCTGTGTGTTAAGAGAAATAGAACTTTTATGTTGAGCGAAAGTGATCTGTAGAATGGATGAAGAATAATATGTTTATGTTGTGTTATTGAACATTCTAATAGAGGTACAGGGGCAAAGGGCTGTACTGTGTTCGTGTCTTTGTGCCTGGTTGGAATGTGTGTGTGTGTGTGTGTGTGAAGGCTAGATAGTAAACAGAGAGTAGCACGCACAATTTCTGATAGGAGTAGATATACATACATACAGACATACACACGTAAATTCCGGCCGTAACAACATTCATTTGTCACCTTTTTGACGTCATTGTAAAGCTACAACTAAATAATTTGATGCCCATTTTCTTGAAACAACGAGCAGATCTCTCTTTTTTTAGAACTTGTTGAATAAAAACTACAAAAAGTAATTTTGCTGGCTGTATCTTGTGCAGCTTCAATTCCTCTTAATGCAAAAGTTTGCAACTCATTTAGACCTTTCCAGATATATACCCAATAATCCCGTAGACATACAAATAATTATACTCTTCTCACTTATTCATGATATTCCACAAGAAAGAACAACATGATTACATTATTCTACCCTAAGAAATAACATTATCACTCTCACATAATTATGATATACGTTTTACATGTATATGCATAATATACTAGTTGGCCGTCCCGCAATCCCTGATCCTTCAATCGACGGGCAGCCTGAGGCCATATTTTTTTTAATGCTTGCTCTTCACTTTGTTCTTGGTTGCATAGTTCCTTCTTTTCAGGTACACCAGTTTCAGGCTTTCGAAACTGCCTGGTAACTAGTATCTTTACTCCAGTCTTTTTACTGACAGAGAGTTGTCGAAACTTGAAAGGTTTGCCCGAATGTGTTGACAACAAGTGGCTTCTGATCTGGATGAGTGAGTTGGAGGAGACTTAACAATAATAGCACCTGTAGCCATCTGTAAAAAAACCGAATGCATACTCTTATTCTAAAAGTATTCAGTCATGCTTTAATAATAACTTTGTTTTTCAAAATTAAACTGCAATGTCTTATCTTTACTTCTTTGTTTAAATGCAACAGCTTTTAGTACTAATACCGATCATATTTTAACACTATTGCAACCAAATAAAAACTATAAATTGGAGGGCAGTCTCTATAATCTGAAAAAACACTTTGACCTTAGCATTTCTGCAATTTACAGACATGTGCACTTTGATCTTAGCAAAACTGGGACCCCACACACGATTTTGTTTTCATGCGATCAACTTTCTTTCTTTATTTGGTGTTTAACGTCGTTTTCAACCTCATGCGATCAAGAACCTCCACATTCTTGTTTTTGTTCACAATACGAAAAGGGTAGCTTGTAACCTCTCGAAATGTTTCAGAGTGTACAATAAATCGAGGGAATGCACAAAAAGCTGCCTGAAAGAATTGCACTTTGACCTTAGCATGGGTGCACTTTGACCTTAGCATGCGATTCGAATTTTTCATTGACGTTTCTTGCTAAACCAAAGAACTGAGCATAGTAGGAATGACGGAGGGATAAGCTAGCAAGCGCAACTGTTTTGAGATCACTTTATTATCTGAATCATAATGTTTGTCTCTCTTCCACGAATGTAACTTTTGTTTTGTCATAAGGCAAAAAAAAAAAATAGTCTGTTTACGGTAACCCGACCGACCCTATTATTTTCGCGCGACCCTAGACTTTTTTTTGGCATTTGGGAAAAAAAATTTAAAAAATGCAAAATAACGTAAAAATATGGTTTTTGGGAAGAAAAAAAATGGGGAAAAAAAAAATCCCGACCTACCGACCCTATTGTTTTGGCCTATGTTACCGTAAACAGACCTCTTTTTTTTTTGGGCCTAATAAAACGTTCTAAAAACCTACCATTTTTGTTTTGGATTCTTTTTACGCAATAATGAGCAAACGTGAGACAAAAAGATATTAAATATACAGATCACATTGTTTGAGCCTTCTTGTTTCCTTGCATAGCTCAATATGATGCCGGTATTTTAGCATTTGCGTAATTCATGTGTGTTTCACAGAGTAATGTTTTGAATACGGAAGCGCAACATATTTATAACTGATATTCTAAACCGGGTGCAAAAAAAAGAAAAGCACCTAATAACACCGGATGTTCACTTTTTCCCGCGAATTCTTTGTCGGCGGAACAACAAAGATATCAAGAAATAATTTTACGACAGAGAATTAATGTCGTGTCATCGACGGTCTTTTGGGCGGATGTGAATATAAGCGAAGTTGATTTTGGGGGTCAATCAGTAGAGCAATGCGTGAAAGTCTCGCCTCAAGATACCATCATTTGTATGTAACTTGGGATCATCACTCTTAGCTCCAAGCTTGTTGTAGATGCCGAAATGTTTACCCTGTATTGTATTATTCGATGATTAATTACTCAAAAACAGATGAGCGAGGAACGCGATTCTGACTGTGGTTTGGTAGAAATAAAGAGGAATCCCCATGTTTGTTTGAATGCGCGCGTGTGTGTGTGTGCGCGCGCGCGCTCAAGAGCAAGAGAGAGGAAAACACCAAATTATAACGAATAACTCAGTTTTGTTCGCTTGTTTTGTAAACAGATCTTTAATACCATGCAAAATAGGCCATACAAAAGTGCAACCAATATCAAAGGCACAATGGAATGTCAACAAATGGCCACATAGTATAAACAGCACCAGCTTAGTAATACAAATGAAAGCGCTTGTGAATGTACAAATTAATCCCAAATGCGTATTTTCATAATCACAATTTAAGCATCATTTCTAGGCACAGCAAAACATCACTGAACGCAGGTATGCCAGCAACAAAAAAAGACAAGATGAAAAGTCATCAAATTCTTTTAAAAGGCGATTATGTCCGTATCAAAATAAATAGAGGGTATCAAGATCCAAAGTCGCTGTACCTGCAATCTGAAATATAAAAGTATAAAAAGTTAGTACAGCTGCATTATTAAAAATGGCTGTCCAAACGATAGGCCAGAGTTGTTTCCTGCAAATATTTCTTTGGCATGCGTAGTTTGCAGAAAATCCATAACCACAAAGGCTTTTCTCCTTTCCTGTATAAAAGTAATAACTGGTGTGTACATGGTAGAATAAACGAAACCAGCGATCAATGTTGGCAAATTTACTCCTTCGGACACTCATTCAGACATTTTGCTTCAAGAAAAAGACAATAAACCTGAGAGAGTACTTGATGAGTCATTAGCAGGGAAACGGGTATTTAAAGCCTCACTCCGCCTCAGATGATGTTTACAGAACGATGGATTCTTTCACGAAATAAGCAATTCTAACCATATGGAACACACTTGCACTCGCATTTAACAGCAGGGGCGGACCTAGTTGTGGATAAGGGGGGGGTTCCAAATTGGAGCAGGGGTCCAGGGGCCGCTCAGGCCCCGGTGGGGTCCATGGGCAAAGCCCTGGTGGGGGGTCTGGGGGGCTTAGATGCTGAAGGAATTTTATTTTTTTAGGTCAATCGGAGGCCTCTCGTGGAAAATAACAAGGTAAAAAAACAAACGGATGGGGGGTGGGGGTTCCGGGCACCCAGGAACCCCCCCCCCCTAGGTCCGCCCCTGATACAGCATTCAATGACACAGTTCGTTTGAATGGCTATTTAGCATGCGTAAACCGCACACCACTTCTCGTGGTTTATTCAACCCCCCAGCGATCGTGGACCCGTTTGACCCACTTTCCCTTTTTCACATACGTGATGAATTAAGTCGTCAGTTTGTGGTTTCAATGCGACTCGCTGTATTAGCAATAGCACGTTATTGTGTGCCTCTGAATCTAAAATGCAACAAACGACTGCGTGTGGCACGAACTGAGCGGTGGACCGTTCAAAGAAACTGGCAATATGCAGAAAATTCGTTTGCTAAGGAAAACACGACCTTGCATCACCTGCTTCCGGGCTCCTTTTTTTCAAACTTTCAAAACTTCAAATTGTACTGATCTTGTCTTGATGAAAAAAGAATCATTTTATGATTAAGAATATTTGTCTCACATGCTGTCAATTTATTATTTAGATTTTAAAAGTTAGTTCTAGCGCCAAAACGAGGCTTCCGATTTGTTTTATAGTACATCCTTTTCTAACTGCACGAAATAAATTGTTTGAAAATGTCTCACTCTTAACGGAAAGCAGCCCGGATACTCCCGAGGGGTAAGCGTTCAAATGGAAGTATGTTTGTACTGTCTGAAAAAGCTCGGGAGGCTCAGGGATCAGAAACAGATGGTTTACGGGAGATGGAGGGTGGCTTTAACTCCAATTTAAACATTACTCTCATGTCTCAGTATTCACCATTTTAAATAGTGGTTTTTTTTCTTCTATTTTTTGTGCTTCTGCAAAAATGTTTCCATTATTTTATGGCAATCAAATGCGGAATTTTTTGTTCAACAAAAAAAACAAATGCTCTATACGACACCCCTTCGTCACGTCCCATTACAATGACGATTGATCTTTCACAGCAAACATTTTCATGTTGTGACCTTGAACTTTCACCAAAACAAGTGACATTTGTGTCATGTCTGGAGATCATGAATACCCACAAGTGTGTACAATTTGAAGTATCTAGCTTCAAAAACATCAGATAAATCCTCAATGTTTTGAGTTTAGGAACAGAATATGTTCCCGCTGTGACCCCAACATTTGTCGGGAGATCATCAAACCCTAGAAGTGTGCATAGTTTCGAAGCTCTAGCTTCAAAAACATCCGAGATAACCCCAACGTTATTTTTTATTGATGTATTTATTTATATGGGAGATTTATATAGCGCTTGACGTTCTCTAAGCGCTTTACATATTAATTTCTGCCGTTTGAGATGGAATTTTTTACAGAATGTATTACGCATTCACATCGGCCAGTAAATCTCAAGCCATTACGGCGAATATTTACTTTTTACGGCCTATTATTCCATGTCACACGTGTCTGGTGGACATTTTTTTTAATCTATGCCTACGGACGGCCGGCCGGCCTACTCGCTACTCATTTCTGCGATTACGCAGAGGCGTCAAAAAAACTAAGCCGCATTTGACCAGGAATTACTGTGATCCTCAAATTTGAAATAATAGGCCTTTGAACTTGGAGTGAACCAGCAAACGGAATAGCCGATGGTTAATCACTTCTTGATTGCATTCTGATAAGCAGTTGTCTCTCTGACCGGACGCTACAGTCCTACGCGAATCTATCAAAACAAGAATAAGAGTTATCTCCCATATGTTTTTCACGAGCACTGATCTAAATTTGAGATCAGTGTTCGCGAGACGAAAATGATTGCAGATTGGCCGACTTCGACAGTGATCTTCGTTCTGTTCTTCACAGTCATGATAAAGACATCGTTCTAAGGTCAAAACAAGTCAAAATTTTGGGACTGCTGCCGGAAGGAGACCGTAATATATGGTTTCATCACTGTCAACTGGTTACAGACAAAATCGTCTGCTCCAGTGAGCGCCGAAACCAAACGGTTGATTATCACTTGACACTTTTGCCATATTTAGAGTTGTTTGCACAGTAAATACAGCCGCGAAAAATAGCTCGCTTGAAAATGTCTTGCATATCAATTCCTTTGTAATTTAAAAATTACAAAACACAATGAAAATCATTATCGACGATCGCGAATCTGCTTATATCAATAATACATTACAAAAAGCTCTAAATATATGTATAAAAAAAAAATCGGCCAGACAAGGAAACTCAAGGCATCCTGTCAGGGAGAGAATGAGCCGAACTCATTTTGACCTGGTTGGTTGGGTTTTAATGTGTGACTTGGAATAATAGGCCGTGAAAAGTAGGATATGCGCCGAAATGGCTGCGATCTGCTGGTCGATGTGAATGCGTGATGTATTGTGTAAAAAATTCCATCTCACACGGCATAAATAGATCCCTGCGCCTTGAGTCCGAGTCTGGAGATACGCGCGCGATATAAGACTTCATATAATAATAATGTCCCTTCAGCAGATCCTAGCTGCTATTCTTCTTCTTCTTCTTCTTCGGCGTTCCAGGATAGCTGCTATTCGAGACTGCATTTTGACCTGAGTTCAGGATGTTCTTGATTGGTGTGCCACGCGGGGAGTTTGCTAGATTACCCGGTGATGGCACTCTCCACTCGCCTACAGATCGTAATGCAGACCACAAAGGACTGTGTGCAAACTGCTGCACCCGACTCATTTCGCGCCTTTTCGGTAACACAAAGAACAGCAAAGATTACTTGTGAAGTCACTCAAAAACTCACTCGTCTCAAAGGTTCCAAGACGAGAAAATGTTCTGCAGTATCGGCAAGAATGCAAACTTAAGCAGTGGTTCGAATCGGTATCACACACACACAATCCGAAGAGTATTCCAGACTGTCAGTCACAATCACAGAGATAAAGACGGTCTATATCTCTGTGGTCACACCACAAAATGCAAAACTTAACCTCACAGACTTCCCCAGACTACACCTGTAACCTTGCTGTTATTCGTCATCCATTCGCATTCGTTATAAACTAAGCAAGACCAGTTTTCATCGAAGGAGTCATCCAGGAACCCCTGAAATCTTTGTAATAACACAACAAGTCCCGAAAGGCGAAATTACTACATTTAGTCAAGCTGTGGAACTCACAGAATGAAACTGAACGCACTGCATTTTATCACAATGACCGTAGTCCGCCGCTAGTGCAAAAGGCAGTGAAAGTGATGAGCCTGTTTAGCGCGGTAGCGGTTGCACTGTGCTGCATAGCACGCTTTACTGTACCTCTCTTCGTTTTAACTTTCTGAGCGTGTTTTTAATCCAAACATATCATATCTATATGTTTTTGGAATCAGGAACCGACAAGGAATAAGATGAAATTGTTTTTAAATCGATTTCGGAAATTTAATTTTAATCATAATTTTTATATTTTTAATTTTCAGAGCTTGTTTTTAATCCGAATATAACATATTTATATGTTTTTGGAATCAGAACATGATAAAGAATAAAATAAAAGTAATTTTGGATCATTTTATAAAAAAATAATTTTAATTACAATTTTCAGATTTTTAATGACCAAAGTCATTAATTAATTTGTAAGCCTCCATGCTGAAATGCAATACTGAAGTCCGGCCTTTGTCGAAGATTGCTTGGCCAAAATTTCAATCAATTTGATTGAAAAACAAGTCGCGTAAGGCGAAAATACAATATTTAGTCAAGTAGCTGTCGAACTCACAGAATGAAACTGAACGCAACGCAACGCAGCAAGACCGTATACTCGCAGCATCGTCACTCCACCGCCCGTGGCAAAGGCAGTGCCAGTGGAATTGACAAGAAGAGCGGGGTATTCGTTGCGCTGAGAAGGATAGCACGCTTTTCTGTACCTCTCTTCGTTTTAACTTTCTGAGCGTGTTTTTAATCCAAACATATCATATCTATATGTTTTTGGAATCAGGAACCGACAAGGAATAAGATAAAAGTGTTTTTAAATTGATTTGGAAAATTTAATTTTGATAATAATTTTTATATATTTAATTTTCAGAGCTTGTTTTTAATCCGAATATAATATATTTATATGTTTTTGGAATCAGTAAATGATGGAGAATAAGATAAACGTAAATTTGGATCGTTTTATAAATTTTTATTTTTTTTTACAATTTTCAGATTTTTAATGACCAAAGTCATTAATTAATTTTTAAGCCACCAAGCTGAAATGCAATACCGAAGTCCGGGCTTCGTCGAAGATTACTTGACCAAAATTTCAACCAATTTGGTTGAAAAATGAGGGCGTGACAGTGCCGCCTCAACTTTCACGAAAAGCCGGATATGACGTCATCAAAGACATTTATCAACAAGAAGAGCAAACGCTCGATCGAGTCACTTTCGCAGTTCTGAATATTATATGAGGCAATTTTTCCTTCAAGACATACCTGTGACCTTGAAAAAGGTCAAAGGTCACCAAAGCAGACGTCAAAGTGTAGAGGTCACTGGGAGTCACGTTCACATAAAATTTGAGCCCGGTCACTTTTATAGTTTCCGAGAAAAGCCCAACGTTAAGTTGTGTGTTGCCGAACAGAAAAGGCTAGTTATCTCCCTTGTTTTTCTGATAACGTTCGTAAAAGGCTACAGATGTAAATACTTTGATGTAAAGAATAATCCTACAAAGTTTCAATCACATCCGATGAACTTTGTCAAAGATATAAAATGTCTAATTTTTCCTTTGACGCTGACCTGTGACCTTGAAAAAGGTCAAAGGTCAACGAAACCATCGTTAAAGTGTAGAGGTCATTGGAGGTCACGACTAAACAAAATATGAGCCCGATCGCTTTGATAGTTTCCGAGAAAAGTCCAACGTTAAGGTGGTGTCTATGGACGGCCGGCCGGACAGACTAACACTGACCGATTACATAGAGTCACTTTTTCTCAAGTGACTCAAAAAAATGAAAAAATGAAAAAAACGTTCAGGGATTTCATACCCAGGAACTCTCATGTCAAATTTCATAAAGATCGGTCCAGTAGTTTAGTCTGAATCGCTCTACACACACACACACACACACACACGCACATACACCACGACCCTCGTCTCGATTCCCCCCTCTACGTTAAAATATTTAGTCAAAACTTGACTAAATATAATGAAGGTGTGACAGTGCCGCATCATCTTTTACAAAAAGCCGGATATGACGTCATAAAAGACATTTATTAAAAAAAAGAAAAAATGTCTGGGGATATCGTACCCAGGAACTCTCATGTAAAATTTCATAAAGATCGGTCCAGTAGTTTACTCTGAATCACTCTACACACACACACGCACAGACAGACACACACACACACACACATACACCACGACCCTCGTCTCGATTCCCCCCTCTATGTTAAAACTTTTAGTCAAAACTTGACTAAATGTAAAAAGAGACAGAGTGATATGTCGGCCTTTTTTCATCCAGCTGATTCAGCAATTCCTGTCCAGTTCTTAGTCTTCCGGGATGAAAAGGTTTCCCTGCACTTGTCTTCAGAACAGGAAACATCAGAACAGAATGCTGAAAGAAGAGGTCTCATTGCACTGGTCTTTGGAACAGGAACAGGAAACAACACAACAACATCAGAACAGGAAACATCCGAACAGCATGCTAAAAAAAGAGGTCTCCCTGCACAGGTCTTCAGGACAGAAAACATTAAAGCAGCATGCTGAAAGAAGAAACTGTGCACTGGAATTCAAGACAGGAAACATCTGGACTGTTAACATCAGAACAGCATGGCGAGAGAAGAGCTCTCCTTGCACAAAGCCTGCCATGGCAACACCGCTGTCACCTGTAATAAATAAATATATTTGATATAAAAATTAATGCACCATATTCCTTTGTGAAGCAACCTAGCCAGGAAAAAGAAAGAAATCTTGATAAATTAACAAGTAAACATGAGTATTTCCGCATCATCTCAGGGGGGACAATGTTAATAAATGCATGGCAGTTACATGTCAACATTTCAACAATCTAGTGAATACAAAGCTAAACATGTAACAGTACCACATCAGTGTCAAACCCTGAAGATATTAAATTACAAAGAATGCTTTGAAAACAGTTTTTTAATGCCACTATGGCATCAAACTTATGAAAAGAAACAAAATAAAGCAAATACAATCACGGCAATGTAAAATGTTGCCCAATTCGAACACGTCTGGATAAATAATAAACTGCCAAGAAGTTAAAAGATTGCATCCTTTAGAAACACTGGGTCTTAAAATTCCCCAATTCCATGTAAAGTCAGATTGAACAGTTGCTGCCGCCTTCATTCTTCCGCAAAACTATTTACACAAAAAGCTAGAGCAATTAAGAGAGATCCATCAAATTTCAACATAAGAATCAAGAAATCACATGTATCACAGTATGTCTGAATTATATCCATTACTACATCAGATATAATTGATTTTCCATTATCTGTGTGAACAGTAAAATAACTAACACGAAACACTGGCGCACTGACTTAATCCCAAATTTACTTGAGGGGAAAAATGCTGCCCTCACGTTCTTCATGTTTAAATGCCATCACACAAAAATGACAGAAAATCAATGCATAACAACTTGCTAATACAAGTTGTATTTTGTCATGCAAGATATCATTGATTTAACGATTTGGGAGTACCTGCGTCATTAATAAAGAAACAAAGAGAGAAAAAAAAGCTAAAACGTGTAGAACTGCATATAATGACATCACAGATCTATTCACACACTGAGGATAAACCATCTTTCTTTCTTTATTTGGTGTTTAACGTCGTTTTCAACCACGAAGGTTATATCGCGACAGGGGAAGGGGGGAGATGGGATAGAGCCACTTGTCAATTGTTTCTTGTTCACAAAAGCACTAATCAAAAATTTGCTCCAGGGGCTTGCAACGTAGTACAATGTATTACCTTACTGGGAGAATGCAAGTTTCCAGTACAAAGGACTTAACATTTCTTACATACTGCTTGACTAAAATCTTTACAAAAATTGACTATATTCTATACAAGAAACACTTAACAAGGGTAAAAAGAGAAACAGAATCCGTTAGTCGCCTCTTACGACATGCTGGGGAGCATCGGGTAAATTCTTCCCCCTAACCCGCGGGGGGGAAGGATAACCCATATCTTCTTGGTGAGAACACAATAGTTCATACTTACACCATACACAATGTGCAACAATGCCTTGAATGGGCATTCCACTGAAGTGAACTTATTTCTGGATATGTTTAGAGATTTGTCACATGTCAAAAACGATGCCAACATGATGTCTTCTGAGCAAAATGTCTGTTTTCGTATGAATGTTATCTGGTTGGCTGCAATATGCAAGTTGGAGATAGAAAATGGTGTTATTCTTGTTGGGTAGGGTATGGAATGTTATGTATGTGGCTTGATAAGGAGAAACAGGAAAGTGTATCTGCTTGAACTCTCAGATGCTGTGCTGACACACACACACCCACAACAAAAGATAAAACAATTCTTCGGTTTCGTTTTCTGCCAAAAAGCCTACCTCCTCACAACCCCAATCCCCCCCTTTATTCTCCAAGCCTACAATGCTGTTCGACATTTTTGCAAAAAAACAAAAACCCTCCACAAAACAAAAACAGAAAAAAACGTTATGCCGAAATCTGAGCAAAAGACATTTTCTGTAAAAAAACAAAAGTAAAGAAAAAAACAAAAAACCAATACATTTGAATACTTTTGTTTTTCATCATACTGCCTGCACCCCTCCCTCAACAGTAAGTATTACTTGCAATATTCTTGGCATTAGGATTAGCTGTTTTGTCATTGGCTCAACACTCATCTTTTAACTGAAACATCTTCTCTTTCAAAAACAAAACAAAAAACCCAAGCGCACTCGGCTATCGCTTTCCCCATTGATTCCCACCCAAAAGCAGTTTGACATATTTCCTTTTTTCCGTTTGAATGCACCCACTTTGACTATCCAGATCATTGCCAATATCTCCTGCGTCAGTAAGCCATCATAAAGGCTGTTTAAAGGCTGTTAAGTCAGGTTTGCCAATGCACATGCATCTCGTAGGCAGGAAATTGGGGCTATAACTAAAATGCTGATGGTAGAAGAAAATCTGCAGAAAGGTAAAGGTTATGTTGGTGCTTGTTTTTTGTATTGGATCACACCTTCACACAGACAACATTGTTGTTTCTTGATCTGGTTTTAAGAACCCAGGGGGTCAGGTAAGACCGGCTAACACAAAAATGTAGAATAAAAGAAGAAAATGTTTTTGTTTTGGAAACATGTAAGAAATAACTACAAAGCTGTGATCAATTAAAACTGCAGAATGATAGGAATTTCTGTGTAAACATGATACAGACAGTGAACAGCTCAACTTAGCCAGGTTTCCTTTCAAATCAACCCATATAATCCCTTCAGGTAAAGAAACAAAAACATAAAAGAAAACAAAAACGTCAATTTCATGAAATGAAAGAAAACGTTTAAGAAGTGCATTCTTGCACAATGAAGGCCCATACCCATGTATGGACAAGAGAATGAGATTGAGAGAAGGGGAAAGAGAGAGGAGAGAGAGAATTTTTAGACTAGAGAGAGACAGAGAGACAGGGGGGGAAAAAGAAAGAGAAACAGAGGGATTATTTTGCTGACAAATGCAACTGTAGAAGAATCTTAGTTTTGTCAAACGATACAATTATAACCGATACATGTAGTGTTCTTTGTATAACACTGTATAAGCTGTCATCTCCGATACTTCCGGCTCCTTTCACAGCACAGCAAATAATTACAAAATAATGGTACTGCTCTTAAAACAAACCTATGCACTAACAATTTCATTCCAAAGCTGCAGAATAAGATGCAGCATAAGACAAAACTTATATTGAACTATGCGCAATGCACAAGGAAAATGTCAAGAAACTATTTAACTCTTTAAAAACATAGAACTCCTTAATAAGAAGAAATCCTTGATCTTCAGGGAGCAGAATGTCAAGTTGTTCAACATTATTCAACTGGAAACTTGTATAAATTCAACATTGAAAATGTGTGTTCAGCCTGAAAGCCTTGACAAATGAAACAAACAAGGTATTCTTTGGAGAAAATGAACAGCTGTACTACTTCAATGGCTACTATTCATGTCACCACTTTGAACAACTAAGTAAATCCAAGCATTCTGCACCAAAAATAAGTACACTTGCACACATTTAAAACTACTCTTCTAAGAGACAGATCTGATTGTTATGTGTTTTGTGTGTGTGTGTTCTACGTCCCTTCAACCTATTTGGCTATTTGGGACAGATTCAGTGTTGTTGACCTTTAAAAATAACAATTTGGTCTGGGTGGAAGTCCTTGACTAAAAGAGAGAGAGAGAGAGAGAGAGAGAGAGAGAGAGAGAGAGAGAGAGAGAGAGAGAGAGAGAGAGAGAGAGAGAGAGAGAGAGAGAGAGAGAGAGAGAGAGTATGAAAAGAAAAGATTATAACCATTCTAACGTGGGCAAATTTTCTGCAATAAGAAAGCATTACATACGTAAAAACAAAAAGGTTTTGTACTCTCATAGCTTTGTTTTGAGGAAACCTGGCTACAAGTTGAGGTTTCTACTGAATGTGTCCTGTTAACAAAATGACACAATTTTTGACACAAATCAAAAGCGTGGACTTGTACAAGACAATAGTGTACAAGGGTTTCCATTTGTTACTAAAGAAATATCAAATACTTTCATTCCTACATGATTTCATATTCACACTGGCATCCTTTTCATATTGTATGTACATGTGTAACTGATAAATCATGGTGATATGTCAAACATCTTTTAGAACCAGTCAATTAGGGGTACCGGTAATTGTCTCATTATCAGCTGACCAAAAGATCACCGATTCTGTCTTTACAAAAGTGAACGTGCTTTTCTTCGACATACAAAGTTGTTCGGTTTAAGTTGTATGATTTGTTTGTTTATTTGATGTTTAACGTCGTTTTCAACCACGAAGGTTAAAGTTGTATGATTTTTGGTTGAGTTTAACATGTGACTTGTATTTCTGGGGGTATCTGCTGTAGGGAGTTAACTGATAAAACAATATCTCATGAAACATGAAGCTCCTTGTGCCATTTGGATGAGAAAGGAATATCTTTTTTTGTTGCAATTTTGTCAAAACAAACAGCATCATAAAAAACATATGCAAAAATGCACACGTTAAGTTCCTTTTCACCAGTATTGTTTAGCTCATTGCCTATCCCAAGTGTAAAAACTATCTATTTATCAAGGTATTAGTCTTGAATTTGAAGCTGTCAGCCTTATTTCAAGATTTCCAATGGAACATAGGTAAGCCATGACAATGCGCTTTGGAAGCGAGTATTGAAGAATTTAAAGTTCACAGACCATCATGAAAATTACTTGAACCACTGAGCAAAACTGCATAACTTTTGCAAACTGCATTTTGAGTTATAAAAAACAACACACACAAAACAACAAGAAGAGCAAACGCTCGATCGAGTCACTTTCGCAGTTCTGAATATTATATGAGGCATCAGATGGACAGGAAGAAATTGCTATTCACAACACAATGAGTCACGTTCACATAAAATTTGAGCCCGGTCACTTTTATAGTTTCCGAGAAAAGCCCAACGTTAAGTTGTGTGTTGCCGAACAGAAAAAGCTAGTTATCTCCCTTGTTTTTCTGATAACGTTCGTAAAAGGCTACAGATGTAAATACTTTGATGTAAAGAATAATCCTACAAAGTTTCAATCACATCCGATGAACTTTGTCAAAGATATAAAATGTCCAATTTTTCCTTTGACGCTGACCTGTGACCTTGAAAAAGGTCAAAGGTCAACGAAACCATCGTTAAAGTGTAGAGGTCATTGGAGGTCACGACTAAACAAAATATGAGCCCGATCGCTTTGATAGTTTCCGAGAAAAGATATAAAATGTCTAATTTTTCCTTTGACGCTGACCTGTGACCTTGAAAAAGGTCAAAGGTCAACGAAACCATCGTTAAAGTGTAGAGGTCATTGGAGGTCACGACTAAACAAAATATGAGCCCGATCGCTTTGATAGTTTCCGAGAAAAGTCCAACGTTAAGGTGGTGTCTACGGACGGCCGCCCGGCCATCCGGCCGGACAGACTAACACTGACCGATTACATAGAGTCACTTTTTCTCAAGTGACTCAAAAACACAATATTTTGTCTTCTGTGAGTCATACAAATGCCAGTAGATATTTATGTTGTAAAGTTCTGAAACAAGTGTTGAACCATGGATTTACAAGATTTTCTATCTAGTGTCAAAATCCATGTTGCAAATACATGTCATACTTTTCTCTTGTTTGAAAATGGTTTACCAATCCATATGAACAAGGCTTGAAGCTTGATATTTTGAACCCTTCTCGGTGAGTATTCACTCACATGAACGTCAATAATTAAAACCTAAGGCCAAAATTCTACTCTTTGGACCAGTGGAAGGAATAACTGAAGACATTGGTGAGAGCATCGACCTTTCCTGCCTTGATACACATGTCTTCTTTGGATTTAGTGACTTTGAAAATTTTTCTAACTAAATTCTAATTGTACTACATTTTCGGGACATTCAAACTTTCCAAAAACCTTTTCCAAATTTTCCCAACTAGGACAATTACTTTTCAATATTCATAAACCTTTTTCTTCTTCTATGCTGCTGGGTATTTTCGTGTTTCTATAACCCACCGAATTCTGACATGGATTACAGGATCTTTTCCGTGCGCACTTGGTCTGGTGCTTGCGTGTACACATGAAGAGGGATAAGGCACTAGCAGGTCTGCACATAAGTTGAACTGGGAGATCGGAAAAATCTCTACCCTTAACCCACCAGGTGGCCGCGGCCGGGATTTGAACTCACGACCTTCGGAGTAGGAGGCCAATGTCTTATCCACTAGGCCACTGCGCCTTTTTCAATTTTCCAAACTTGAAAAATAACCTTTCATCAACCCTGTAATTAACTTTGAACCTAATGTATCAATGTCTAAAAAAAAACGCAAGCCATGTGCTTCCAGAGATTTAGACAGTAGGATTTATTTTATGCAACATTTCTGGTCTTACCCATTTGTATTTGGGGTATCTTACATAAATATTTCATGACGGATTTGTGAAAAACTAGAGATGCGGACATATCACCACAATTTCACATAATATTCTTGTAACATGCTGGCCCAAAACAAAAGTTACAGCATAGGCATCATGACAAAAAATATTATGAACTTTCACATTTATATATTTCAGTTAACAATGATACCCACATTAAAGTTTGTTTTTTAAACTGACTTCATGAACAACAGTCTTATTTTCTTATAAAGGTAATATACAGTTACACAATTTTACACTTACAAAAAGGATGTACAATGTGAAAATATGGAAACATTTTCTTCTTTTCAGCTCACAAAACAAGGACAAACAAAAAACACAAGAAATATATTATTTGGTTGATTTGATGCACTACTTTTTATTGACTTATAATAGATTTCATGTGCAAACAGGAAATGTCATATATAGTAACAGGCTATGTGATTTCAAAGCAACCAACAAGTGTAGCATCTTAACCTTGAAGAATAAACATAAAAACACCATACTACAATGTACAATGCAAACATAGTATCTCACATTCTTAAGCGCACATACAAAGCATGTTTGCCGCTTGTCTTCAAGAAAGGAAACTGACTGACATATCTTTTCATAGCAACACAAACACAAAAGAAAAAAGAAAACAGATTTAAACTATGTCCATGAAAAACACACAGACTTTAAAAAAAAAGATATTAACACCAAGGTATGGTATGTCAATTGCACCTTCCATTTTTGCCTCAGAAAGGCAATCAAATCATTTTTGTAGATTACACCAATACACTCCCCACAAGCTCTGAAATATCAACTCTTTTTCAAAGCAACCGTATGTTTTATCTAAAGAAACATGAATCGGCAGTACTAACGGCTGCAATAGATGTAAAAAGAATAAAACTAAATGATTGTTTTAAGCTCCTGTAAAATACTACTTCCCTGCAACCTTCATACAGTATAAGACTGTAAACTGTTCTACTTCTGTTCATACAATTTTTCAAATTGGGATGATGACAATGGTGATGGTTTCTATTTTCATGTTGCATTTTTCTACCTGGTAAATATGCGATCTACTTTGTGTTATTTGCATAGCCACCTGAGATGGATGATTGAGTGGTCTTTAAAATAAACTTGAGGTAGTGGAATGGAGGACAGGAGGGCTGTGGAAAAGATGCTGAGATCAGAATTGTCCCTGTTTTCCAATAACACTGATCTTTCACTAAAAGAAAAAAAAAACCCAGAAAAATCTACCTGCATCCCCATTGTATTTTAACGAGAGAACAGATGGGGCTTCTGGGTGGGAGAGAGAAAAAGAAGTACCTGGTGACTATCTTTCTTCTCTTTCACGGTCAATTTACTTTGCACGGAATACCTTTTCGTGTTCAGAATTGAATACGTAATACATGTAGAATGAGGAAAAAATATCAAAAGAACTTTGTGTACTCTGTTGCAAACACTTTTACCATAATCAATAGCAGCTTTTACATCTGCATGTGTTTAAATTATTCATCCGGCAATAAAAGGACCTGCAATTCTTTTCTTAAAGCAAGTTGGAACCATAAACTACCAAATGAATGTGCCGTCATATTTGTGCAAAGCTTTCCCTGTCTAAATTTTTTTTTTTTTTAACTGTTCCCTTTAACTCTGTTCATTTAAGAAAAAAAAGAAGAAAAAACCACAAAACTACTGATTCTTGAATCCTTAGGATTATATCTGCAATGAACAGTAAAATGTTATGTAAATTGTCAAATAATGAATCTTATTTTTTTTAAATGGCATAAACTGCTTAAGTGGCCTTTTCACAACATAGTATACCCTTTATTGACCACAAAAACTTGTAAATCCTAGAGAGAAAAAAAAACTGGGACAAATATAAATGATACTCTGGGGATAGGAACAAATAATACAAATGAAATAATGTATTTCATCGATCTACTTTCAGCACTTAGTAAAGAGTGTACTACAAATTATTCATTGCCAAAACCCTGCATTGTCCCAAGAAAGAAAAGCTCTTATGCAAACTTTTTATCTGAGTGCTCTTAAGTTTGTGCTTGTTGGAGAAGTTGATAAAAATAGAAGGGGGAGGGAGGAGAGAGTAGAGAGAGAGAGACAGAGAGAGAGAAACAAAAAGCAAAAGTGAGATTACAAATATTGAACGTCAAAGTTTGAAAGTTTGGTTTCCATTTTTGGTTCACAAACATCCTCATAGCCGCAGCATTGCTTAAATTGGTTGATAGAGATAGATGGGGGAGGAGGTGATGAGGGTTTAGGTGGAAGAGAAACCAGAGGGGAAGAGTTCCCCACCTTTTGCAAAACTATGGCTGATTTCTGATTTCAGTTTACTGCTCTTTTGACAAAGCTGCATGAAAAAAATTCAGAAGAAAAAACTTTCTTTAAAAGATTTTTTCTTGAAACTTGCTAGCTATTTTGGAAAGCCTCATTTGATGTGCATGTATTTATAAATCAACGACTAACTGATTTCTACATGGTAAACAAAAACATAATTCTTAGGGCAAAGTACAGTATCTGTATAGAGTACTATAGAATCAAAGGGTGTTGGGAGTCAGACCGTAGCAAAAGCTCACTTGTAAACTTTGCATTAAAACTTGAGAGCCTCTCAAAACATTTTCTGTATATTTTGTTCAATTCTTTTGTCAGCACTAAACACTATTAAGGGTTTCAAATGTCGAAGCATTGCGTCGAAGGAAAATTTAAAAAACACTTTTGAACGTGACTTTGTATCTCTTTTTACGAATTCAGTTTGTATACTTACTTGTTCATTTAAAAAAATTATCTGATCTGATGACAGCTGTTCTGCTTTTGAATACATATCAGTAAAATTGCTTGACAATCTTAACACCTATTTTTAATCCTTGCTGTTTCAGTGCATGATTCAACAACAACAGCAACGTTTTTCCTTGTTCTTGTTTTTTTCTTCATACATGAATTATGTATGAGCAATAGTAAATCATAACTCCATACTACTTATATATAATTAAATAAATAGATAAATGAATTAATCAAAAAATAAAATATATAAATTTATAAAGAACTTGAGGTTGGTCTCTAATAAATCTGAAGAGAAAAAATACACACATCAAAACACACATACAGACACAGTGTAGAAAAAGGGAAACTTTTAACTAGCAAGCAGAAGATAGAATTGCAATCACTGAATCAGATAGAAAGTATTGAAACAAAAAATAGACACAAAAGGGCACACAGGTGTTTTCTTTCGAAGAAAGAAAGGAAAGAAGAAAAAGATGTGAAAGCTTAAGCCGGAGTATAAACTTGAATCTTCTTCGTAATGTAAAATGCTTTCATGATCTAATTCTTTCAACACAAAGACACAACAGACGCAAAATAAGGAAGAGCTTGTCATGGGAACGATATCAAAACGTTTTGTCAATCGGTCAGCCTGAAACCAAAACATAGACACTGAAAACCTGAGATCAGTCATCACCAAGACTACTAAGGCCTGGCTAGCTAAAACCTGTGAACCTAGACAAAGTAAGCTGGTCATGGCGAAGCATGCAAACATAGTCATAGGACCTAATTCGCATCAACTGATTTTAAAAAAAATTCTGAGTACATTTTTAGAGTAAACAAAACATATCTACAGATTTTTGGATTCAGGATTTGATATCTATAGATTTCGGATTGAGGAATTGATAAAGAATACATTGCAATAGTGTTTAAATCGGTTATTGCAATACATGTATTGTTTTCAAGCAGTATTTTAATAAGAAAATTAGTGACTTAATTTGACAGCTTCCCAGTTGAAATGAAATCCCATAGTCCAGACCAGGTCAAAGATTGTTTGACCAAAAATGTAAGTAATTCAATTAAAATATGCCACTATCACAATGCAGCCTCAACTTTTCTAAAAAGCGGGATATGACATAAAAAAAATGAGAAAAAAAAAACAGAAAGAAAAAAGTGTGGGGATATTACATGCATCTGGAAGAATTCATATCTAGTTTCATTAACATCTGTCCGTTATTTTTCCGAGAAGTGCTGTACACACACATACACACCGTGACACACATATATGGGTCATTCTCAGAAATGGTGGTCCAGTGAGAGTGAGTAGGGGTGACACATTTGAAATCATGAAAAAGTAAATTAAAATTATTTCTACCACGACTTTTTTCATCTGAATCTATTCCTGAGACATTAAAGCATTGTTGTATGTCAATAAAAATGGTTTCTATACGTTGATGTTGTTTTGTGTGCTTTTCAATTGCGAAGTTCGGCCGTTTCCGGATCGCCGAAGCGTTACACGACTTTCGTGATCAATCAATCAATCAATCAATGAGTCTTATATCGCGCATATTCCGTGGGTACAATTCTAGGCGCTCTGCAGTGATGCCGTGTGAGATGAAATTTTATACGGCCAGTAGATTGCAGCCATTTCGGCGCATATTTACCTTTCACGGCCTATTATTCCAAGTCACACGGGTATAGGTAGACAATTATTAACTGTGCCTAAGCAATTTTGCCAGGAAAGACCCTTTTGTCAATCGTGGGATCTTTAACGTGCACACCCAATGTAGTGTACACGGGGGGGAGGGTTCGGACACCGAAGAGAGTCTGCACACAAAGTTGACTCTGAAATAAATTTCCGCCGAACCTGGGATCGAACTCACGCTGACAGCGGCCAACTGAATACAAATCCAGCGCGCTACCAACTGAGCTATATCCCCGCCCACTAAATGCAAACATGCAAACACCAACAAATTACTGCAATCGACAGTCAGGAGTTCAGTCTTGGACGTAGCAACACATCTTTGCAAAAACTCACGCTGAATTTGAAGTTACGGGCTTCGAACAAAAAATTATGAATGTTGTAACGCATTGTATCCGGACTCGACGCGCGAACATCGGACAGCAATGTGCTCCATGACTTTGCCACATCACGGCTATTTTTAGCTCTTTGGCGCACAGGAAGTTCGAACAAGAAAATAGTCCTTTGAATCACAGCCAAATATTCACAGAAAACACCAGAATCATATCATTTGCTGAAACTCATGGCGTCGTTTCCCGACCTACGTTACGACTGAAGATGGTTTTTACTTAATTGTCGAGCCTGCAAAACTTTGTCACAAACTTACACACTGCGGATGGCGACAATGTAGTGTCGGAAGGATATCGAGTGCAAACAGTCTATCAAAGCGCGAAGTTTAGCGGAACAAAGCAGCCAAGAAGTTTTCGTATCCTCTGATCGTCGATGTTCGACATTCATCAAGTACTTAAAATGGGTAATCTGAACGCAACAGGAACTTTCAACAAATACAGCAAACTCTGACGAATTGTGTTTTGTGTAGTTATTTTGGGTCAGACGGGTTTTGCCGGCAGGAAAGGCCAAACAGTGCAGATTCATGTCTGTCGCACAGGAACCGAAAGTGGTTCAAGCATTTCGTTTCTGTGTTGCGACATTCACCTTAGTCAGTTCCAAATGTCATTTTTTTACCAATATTAGTTGAAGTCCTTACCTTTCATAACTAGAATGTGTTGGGTAGAACACAAAAATACTGCAGAACTGATAAAAAAATGCACAAAGGATTGAAGGCTTAGGTGGTTTAAAGTTGGAATTTGGTTTCCATGTTACAACATTCATCACGTAAATACAACACTTTAAAACGTCTCTTATTCAGCAACCAATTACTCTTTTTGTCTAATTTTTGCATTATTATGTATAGCAAACAATAGACTTCATAGTAAAAACAATTATTTTGTATTTCTTGACACTTTATTTTTTACTTTGTATGTAACACTTTGGACCACCATTTCTGAGAATGACCCATATATATACCATCACCTCGTCTCGATTGCTAGTATATCTAAATACATGAGTCAAAACTTGACTAAATGTAAAAACCGTATGCAATTATAATACAGCTGCAAATGCAATAAGCTTCTGAGAGAACAAAAATGGGAGGCAAAAAGAATTGGTAGCTTCAGGTAAAGTGTAGCAGACGAGTTTGGACAAAGGCAAAACATAAAAAAATACCAAGCAAGGGACCCCCCTGAGACAATTCCTTTGTCAAACGAGGTACCTATATAAAAGAACTTCAACATGTGAATAATTGATGTCACATTATGACCTAAAAGTGCAATCTTATGATGCATTGTAACTTTTTTAAATGTCTGGAAATTCAGCAGGACTGAAATCTGGCTTGATAATCTGTACTGGATTTCATTGGTTAACTAATTTTCTGTACTTTCTGTACACATGTAAATAATAATCGGATGACGTGGAAATTATTGCAGAAGAACTAAGCTAAAACGACTTGAGAATAGATCTACCCTACCTGATGTATGAATGCCACTAAAATTAAAATGATCTAAAAAAAGACCAATTCAAGCACCTGACTTTTTTTTAAGAGCCGCGGCTAACTGTCTTAATAAAAGTTTCAGTTGGACTCTGAAGTCACATAGCTCAAACGAGGGAAATTCAATGTTCAGTCGCCTTATGGGTTAGTTGGTCGTTGGTTTTTCATGTCCCTGTAAGTACCTATTTGGTTATTCGTGACCAATTAAATGTTAATTCCTTTCTCAGTTTACATTTAGATTCAGGTATATCACAGTAAAGTGAAGGTTCTTTCACACTTGTTACTTCAAACCTCATTAAAAAGCTGGATCTCCTTTGAAAGTTAAAAATCTTGTCAGGGGGGGTGAGGGGTGACGATCCCTCAACATATAATACTATTTATGGAATACAATTTTTTCAAGGAGTTATCCGGTAGAACTAACCTCACTAATAGTTATCTGAATCTACCTAAAGAAGATTCTATACTGATTTCTTAATGGCTGCTTAGTTCAGTATATGTTTTAAACAAGCCCCACCTCACTCCCTCCATTTCTCAACACACACACACACACACACACACACATAGAGACCAACCTCGTTAAAAAAAATAAAAAAATAAAAAATAATAATAAAAAAATAAAAAGTAGAATAACATAAAAATAAAAATAATAATGATACTGAATGAACAGAATACTTTTAACCTGCTAAACACCAGCTTAGTACTTTACCTGCTGAATCATACAAACCATGGGAAGATACACAAACTGTGTCTAGCTGTCTCTGTTCCTTGCAAGTTCTTTGGTCACAACACTACCAACCAATACTGTACAGCCTCAAATAGCATCCCTCTTGCACGCTTGCAAATGAATCAGATTACACATAAAGGTATCAGATGGTACCTTACTCAGTAAATCAAATGTGAACATGAAGACGTCTTGACACCCCATACAGCAGTCTGCTGTGTCCACAGAAGGTTCAAGTGTCAAAAACAGCACTCTTTTTGTTCATCTAAAAGCAAAATGCATAATCAGGCAAGAGATCTTGAAAACGTAAAAATAAACATTAAAAAAGGGAAATATTATGTGAACTCGTGCTGTCTGGTGATCTCTAGAATGATCTCTGAAGATTTCAAAATGAAAATCTCATGCCTGATGATATTCAATCCATGGTCACATTTCTGACTGAAGACACAAGATTCATAGGTACAATGTACCACCAAAATAAATGTTCAAGATGTGCGAGGCAGGCTGGATAATAAGTCATTGTTGGTGATAACACAGCCATCAATGATGCAAAAAGTGATGAAATTGCAGCAATGTCTAGTTTTGGAACTTTAGGTATCATAACCGCACACAAACATCAAAAATGATCCAAAAGAATATGGAGCTGGTCGTCATTGTTGACAGCTTTTCCTCCCGCAGCGAAGAACTCCTCCTGAAGTTTCTCACTGGTTTGAATAGTCTGGTATCCAGATTTGTTCAAGAATTGTTCATCGCACAAAAATGTTTAGAAGCTGATGCTTCTCACTCAAACACTTGTGACATAAGTATTTCCATAATGATGGTACAGTATTCCTAACGCAACGTTTGCTTGAAACACACAGACACAACACAGTAGTCTGGCTTCCAAATGTGTTCAACAATTGTTCACGATACAGAACTGTTTGAAGTTTTTACTCTAAACTCAAACACTGCTGAAAAAATTAATTTTCATAATGATTCCTAAAGCAACATCTGCTAACAATACACAAACACAGTTTCCTAATAGCGCAGTGACTTGCAGTAACCTTACTCACAATGCGGCAGTACCTCAGAAGCCTAAGTATATCACCATCATTTTAGTGATGAAGTGATGAGACTGTTGCTACCTCAACATCAATGACTCACGGCAGCAAAGTCACCGTCACAGGGACATTGCGCAGAGGCCGCCTGAAACATAATAAACATTCATCTCTGTAACTCGCAAAAAATACGTGTTGCACAATAACATCTGACTTGAAGTCAAAACATGTGTCAATTTCTGTCTAGATAAAGTGACCTTTGCCTAAAGTTATGAAGGTGACATTGGATAGAAAGACATTTCTGCCTGCTGCTGCTTTGCAGTTCTCTCCTCACTAGAAAGTGAAATCACCTGTGTCCATGTACATACAAATCAAAGAAAAGTCAAAGCTACTCAGAATTGTACAGTGCAGAGACCTACGTTCACTCCATAACTGTCACAAGACTGCATATAGGGTTAAAATCTGTGCTCTAAGCAGGGGTGGGCAAGGAGAGGAGTCTGAAACCCTCTAGGTCATCTTGTTTAAACAATCGATTGAACCACCACAGATCTGTCCAGGCATAAGAGCAGTCTTTCACTTAGTCTCATACCACAGATCTGTCCAGGCATAAGAGCAGTCTTTCACTTAGTCTCATACCACAGAACTGTCCAGGCATAAGAGCAGTCTTTCACTTAGTCTCATACCACAGAACTGTCCAGGCATAAGAGCAGTCTTTCACTTAGTCTCATACCACAGAACTGTCCAGGCATAAGAGCAGTCTTTCACTTAGTCTCAAACCACAGAACTGTCCAGGCATAAGAGCAGTCTTTCACTTAGTCTCAAACCACAGAACTGTCCAGGCATAAGAGCAGTCTTTCACTTAGTCTCATACCACAGAACTGTCCAGGCATAAGAGCAGTCTTTCACTTAGTCTCATACTGCAGATCTGTCCAGGCATAAGAGCAGTCTTTCACTTTGCCTCATACTACAGAACTGTCCAGGCATAAGAGCAGTCTTTCACTTAGTCTAAACTCTCATACCACAGAACTGTCCAGGCATAAGAGCAGTCTTTCACTTAGCCTCATACCACAGAACTGTCCAGGCATAAGAGCAGTCTTTCACTTAGTCTCATACCACAGAACTGTCCAGGCATAAGAGCAGTCTTTCACTTTGCCTCATACCACAGAACTGTCCAGGCATAAGAGCAGTCTTTCACTTAGTCTCATACCACAGAACTGTCCAGGCATAAGAGCAGTCTTTCACTTAGCCTCATACTACAGAACTGTCCAGGCATAAGAGCAGTCTTTCACTTAGCCTCATACTACAGATCTGTCCAGGCATAAGAGCAGTCTTTCACTTAGCCTCATACCACAGAACTGTCCAGGCATAAGAGCAGTCTTTCACTTAGCCTCATACTACAGAACTGTCCAGGCATAAGAGCAGTCTTTCACTTAGCCTCATACTACAGAACTGTCCAGGCATAAGAGCAGTCTTTCACTTAGTCTCATACCAAAGATCTAGAGCCTGGCTGCTTCCTATGCAGACTCAATTTTTTTTTTAAATTTCAGAATAATAATGGAAACAAATACTGTCATATGTTATTTGGCAAAATTCATTCAGCAAAAAAAATCTCTTATGCACTGGAAGCAGCCAGGCTATTAATTTCTAGCATGCAACAAAATGGAAGGATGCCCTTATCCCATGTAAAAGCCTCGACAGAACTGCGTTGGTTTACATGATGGGCTTACACAGGAAGAAGGGGAAATGGCTTTTTCATGCCATGTATGAGGGGGAAAGTGGGAACAGAGTACAAAGAATGCCAACTCTGTCACCAAAAGATCCTCTCTTACTCTTGCACACCGTCTTTACCACAGTAACATGGCAAGCAGTCACTGCAGTTCAGTTAACAGGTGCTGTTTTGCGACTGATATTTTCTAAACTCAAAACTATCTAGCTTTCAAAATCATTGTCCAGATCAAACAAAGTTAGGGGAATTCTACCTCCTGATGTCAGAAATCACATAAAGACGGCTAAGTCTAGAGGTATGAACAGGTACATGTACTATATTTTGTTTAGACCGTATAAACCTGTACAGGTGATCTAAGTCTAGAGGTATGAACAGGTACATGTACAATATTTTGTTTAGACCGTATAAACCTGTACAGGTGATCCCCTCTTTTAAGACCTTCACAAATCTGAGAAAATCGGGTCTTAAAAAGAGGGGAGTCTTAAAATGGAGCTAAAATGACAGACCTTATTCATGAACAGAAAATCGGAAAAAGCAAGGTCTTAAAAACAGCGGGAATTCATAAATTGGGGGGTCTTAAAAGTGGGGTTCCACTGTACCACAAATATGGTCAGAAGGTATAAAGAGTCAAGGCGATTACCGATCTCCCTGTCATGCTTTATGTCACTGTGATAGTTAGAGTTCCCTCAAAATAAAAGTATATTATTAAGACTTGATTTTTCACAGATTTTTGGAGGTCTTAAAAGGGGGGTTCTACTGTATTTTCCTTACAAAATACAGCTGGGGGTATGAGACAATGCCATGTGTGAGGGGGAAAGTGGGAACAGAGTACAAAGAATGCCAACTCTGTCACCAAAAGATCCTCTCTTACTCTTGCACACTGTCTTTGCCACAGTAACATGGCAAGCAGTCACTGCAGTTCAGTTAACAGGTGCTGTTCTGCGACTAATATTTTCTAAACTCAAAACTTTCTAACTCAAAATCATTGTTCAGATCAAACAAAGTTAGGGGAATTATACCTCCTGATGTCAGAAATCACATAAAGACGGCAAAGGCAAGAGGTATGAACAGGTACATGTGCTATATTTTGTTTAGGAGGTATAATAAATGTGTACCACAAATATGGTCAGGAGGTATGAAAGATTCAATGATCCCCCGCAGACATTCAGGCGATTATCGATCTCCCTGTCAATGTCATGCTTTGTATCACTGTGAACGCTGGAGTTCCCTCAAAATAAAAGTAATATTATTAAGACTTGATTTTTCACAGATTTTTGGAGGTCTTAAAAGGGGGGTTCTACTGTATTTTCCTTACAAAATACAGCTGGGGGTATGAGACAATGCCATGTGTGAGGGGGAAAGTGGGAACAGAGTACAAAGAATGCCAACTCTGTCACCAAAAGATCCTCTCTTACTCTTGCACACTGTCTTTGCCACAGTAACACGGCAAGCAGTCACTGCAGTTCAGTTAACAGGTGCTGTGCTATGAATGATACTTTTAAAATTCTGATCATGGAACTCACTACGCCTCACATGAGGTTTACAGAACGACGGAATCTTTCACAAAATAAGCAGTTCTAACCTTATGGAACACACTTGCAATAGCAATTAACAGCATTAAAAGACACAGTTCGTTTGAATGGCTATTTAGTATAGGTAAACCACGCACCAGTTCTCGTGGTTTATTCACCCCCTGAGCCATCGTGGACCTGCGTGACCCATTTTCCTTTTTATCACAATTTAGTTGTCAGCTTGTGGTTTCAATGCGACTGGCTGTGTCTGCAATAGCACGTTACTGTGTCCCTCTGAATCTAAAATGCAACAAACAACTGCGAGTCACACGAACTTATCTGCGGCGGTTGGTTTCAAAGAAACCAGCGATATGCAGAACATTTGTCTGTTTGGGCAAACACGACTTTGCATGACCTGCTTCCGGGCTCCCTTTTTTCAAACTTTCAAAACTTCGAATTGTACTGATCTTGTATTGATAAAAAAAAGAATTCTTTTTTGATTTAAGAATGTTTGTGTAACAAGCTGTCAATTTATTATTTAGATTTTAAAAGTTAGGTCTAGCGCCAAAACAAGGCTACCGATTTGTTTTAATGTACTTCCTTTCTAACTGCACGAATTAAATTCTTTGAAAATGTCTCACTCTCAACGGAAAGCAGCCAGGATGTTCCCGTTCGGTGAGCGTTCAAATGGAAGTATGTTTGTACTGTATGTAAAGGCTCGGGGAGCTCAGTGACCAGAAACAGATGGTTTACAGGAGACCGAGGGTGGCTTTAATATACATTATCTATGAGTATCAACTATCACCAATTTTAAGCCTCTACTGGTTTGTCCAACAACAACAAAATAACAAAAACAAATAGATTAAAAATGGTGACTGAAACCTCTGATTGAACATTTTTCCAAGCAAACAATACCATTACCAAGGTACAATTTAAAATCTTATTTAAGAAGTGCCTAAATAAATGAAACCGACAGGATTCAGGTTTCAGGCAATGCAACATATACCCATGCACATAATGAATAACTGCATACACTCTAATATTAAAGAGCATCACATAAAAGTCGACTTCAGCCTGTTATTTTCACATTCCACTCTGTTACACAGTAACAATTATCAAACCTTTTCTAATATTATTCTCTCTGTGAAATTTCTATTATCAAAGAATAACTAACTACCAAATTAAGGAAAATAGACTGTGTTTGTGTGAGGGGGAAAGTGGGAACAGAGCACAAAGCGCCAGCTCTGTCACCAAAAGATCCTCTGTTTTTTTCGCACACCGTCTTTACCACAGTAACGTCACAGCCACTGTGGTTTAGTTCAACAGGTGTTTTCAAATATTACACGACAAAGAAGTCAAATGGATGCACGTAAATCGAAAATTTTTAATTAAATTTTGATTTAATATAATATACTTACCCAATTCTTATGAATGCATTGACTTTAGTCCCACATGCTAGATGTCGAAAAACCTCTCAAATTACCTGCCCTTAGTAGGGTGGTAACCAAGCTAAAAGCGACGCCATAGCCGTTGCTATGGCCTGACCTTGCTCGGTTACCCATAACACCCTGCGCACCACGTGAGCGCCAGCATCCGTAATAATCATTCGAGACTATTAGTCAAACAAACCCCCAAGGACATAATCCAGCGGGGACGGATGGGAGGGTATTAACTATAAGAATTGGGTAAGTATATTATATTAAATCAAAATTTAATTAAAAATTTTCGATTTAATCACATATTCTTACTCCAATTCTTATGAATGCAGATTCCTCCTAAAGGTGGAGGGAACCTACTTATGTCCTTGTAAGAACCTGTCCTGCAGCCACTAAAACCAGCAATGAACTGGAGCCGTCTAGCCGCGTGCAGGAGAAATCCCAAAGATAGAAACCGATGAACACATCATCTGACCTCCAGTAAGCCGTTTGCAAAGCTTCGCCTAGGCGACCAGAACGCAACACGGCAATAAAATGTAGCAGAGCCCCTAGAGAGAGACAAATAAAAGATGTCTCTTTCGCTCCATTGTAAAGACATAAGAACCTGAGCTAAAGCTCGTGGTTCCAAAAGACAGTAACGTCAAAAAAGGGATTAAAAAAGTCTAACCAGACAGTTAGAAAATCCGAATCTCCCGGAGCGAAAATCCTCCCAAGAGGAGGGAATCAAACACCAGAGGATATTGACCAGGTTTCTGAAACCCCAAAACCTGGCCAAAAACCGTGAACAAACGGCACCAAAAGCCCTAAGGCTACATCCTCTGGCAAACCCCAAAAACGCATGCGCCTCACTGCCCTATAGGGCTGAGGCCCAGAGTAAGTAAAACAAAGTCCCACGCGCTAACCAAGGGGGAGCCTCTAAACCTCATAAAACAAGGTCCTTGATCATGCCCACAAGAGGGCCATGAGCCACAGAAGAGAGGCCTATTTGTTTCAAAACAGCTGAGATAGCCGAGACGCCGGAACCTCAAAGAAGAGGCCCAGCTGCCCAAAGCCAAAAACTGAAACAGAGGTGAAAAACCACCTGGCTTGAGAGAGGGGCGCTAAGGAGTTGCACCCCCGCTCTAAATCCCCAATTGGCCAAAGAGGCCAAACAAGGAGCATACACAGATAAAGTGGAGGAAATATATGCTTCGTGCCCAAAGAACAGAGTAAGAACCCATGATCTAAAACACAAACAGCACGCCTCCAGACCCGTAATCAGATGGGCCAACCCCTGAGCAAGCCCTGAGAGGACCTGCTGAGCGAGTCGGCCCGATCGCAGAGCTGGCCGGGGAGCAATTCCCCTGAGAAAATGATTTAGTGTGAAAACCCAATCAGAATCCCTTATACTCTGTCTGACAGGGAGTGAGAACTTGCTCACCCCAGCTAGTTCACATAAGAAGCAACAGACGAATTGCCCGAATGCAACAGGACCTGCCTGTAAATAGCCAAAAAGGAAAGGCTAGTAGACTAAGAGCTACTGCTCCTAACCTCAGGCAAAAGAGAAGCCCAAGGATTCACGTCTACATCACAGCCTCAAGACTGCAATCACCATTGCAGGCCCCATCTAGACGAAAACGCATCCAAAAAGCGGTCTAAGTCCAGGGGGAAACAAAGCTAGGGAAAAAAGTCCCCTGAGCGATCCAAAAGGATTCCAGCCACCTTCCCGCGTGGAGGAACCCACTCTGGAGGAGGACCCTCATGTCCCAGACCTGTGAGGCCGAACCCCCCAAAAAACTTGAGGAAAGACTAGAGGGCCAGCATAGCTATCGATACCGTCCGACCGAAGATCGGGTCTAAAGACCCCGCAGAGGCCTGCTCTCGTGCCAGTCTGGCAGTGAAAAGCGCTAAAAGCCTCCCTATTCTCTCTTGTGTGAAGAAAAAACCTTCCAAGAGACAAAGTCGAACAGCATGCCCAGGTAAAAAACCTGGGATAAGGACAGCTCGGAATTTTGCCTGGTTACTGAGAGCACCAGGCAAAAAGCCTGGTTCAACACCAAAAGGAAGTGCAGCTGACAAGCTGATTGACCTTGAAAAAGCTCAACCAGCCCCCGAGATAGTCCAGAGACCAACACCCCCAGAAACCGAGCCCTTTCCTGTGTGCAGAAACGCAGAAGGAAAGCTCATGTGAGAGCACCGAGGAAAATCTCAGCCAAAGCTGAAAGCCCTAGCCCATGCCGACCCACCTCCCGCAGAGAGGGAGGCGACACTGAACCAAAACACCCCTTTGTAACCGGGAGCGCATAAATGCGCTGCCAGAGGTCCACGAAGGAAGGGAAAGATTCCAGCTATTGAGTAGGTCTTAACAACCCCCGAAAAAGCCTGACCCTTGCTTCCTCCAACCAGCATGAAATCAAACCCCTTGTAAAGGAAGGAGATCACACCAAGCAAAAACAGTGTGGGCCTAAAACGTCACCGAGAAACTTCTCCGCTCAGTGACTACCCTAGCCCAAGCTGCCAGCAGCCTGGCTAAAGCCTTATCCAAGGCATCCTCCCTAACCCAAAAGAGCGTTCAGGGAGGAAAAGATAGCCTATAAGAAAGCACAGAAGAGAGTCTCAGCCAAACCAGAAAACTCCAAACCATGCCATCCTAGCTCCTCCAGAGAGGAGAGGGAGGAGTAACATCATGAAAACTCCATGTTCCCTGTGGTCTGTAAACGAAGCCAGAAACAAGCCCCTGGCAATAAAAAGTGCAGATCAGACCCTGAGCCTGAAAATTCCCTGCTAACTTCTTCCGCACTAAAAGTGAGGACGAAGCAGCCTGTAACCCCGAAGCCAGCATTCCCCTGCGTATAAAGCAGCGGGAAAGGTGTAGGCTGAAGACCACTATCCTAAGGTGCGGAACAAGCCAAAAGTGTGGCATGAGGTAGGCAATCACCGGAGACTCAGCAAATGAAACAAATTGCGAGAAAGCCTGTGAAAACCCAAAGCCATCCCGGAAGAGGAAGGAAGAGAGACACCCCCAACCTATCCGGGACAAAGTAAACTGCAACGGCAGCCGCTCTATGTATGGGAAGCCTACAACCAGTAGGCAACCCTATACACTCCCCCTCCTCCAACAAGGAGTCCGAACCTAACCACCAGTTGTGTAAAACACAAAAGGAGGGGAGACCGGGGAGGTCGCGCACTAAATACTCCTGCCGATAACACCGCCAAGAGTGTGGATGAAAAGCGTGATCAGTCTCTGACTGCCAACCCAACACCGCCCACCTGAACAAGAGGTGGGGGGAAGAGGGGTTGGTAACTGGCACAGATCTCTGCCGAGAAGGAGATTGAGTGGAGAAACAAGACAAAGCCGGGCCCGGCGCATCTTACCCCACCCGCTGTGCGAGAGAAGCAACCCAGTGCTAAGAACCAGACTACCTGGTTTGAACCACAACTCACCCCAAGTGGGGAGGGGGGTGGTCCAGCACAGCCGCAACCCCTAGAGGGGGTAAGGACTGAAACAGAGAAACGGCCGTAAACGGCCGATCCTCGCTCGTCCACCTGCCAAAGTCAAGTAGCCCTATCACTCACCCACCCCTAGAAAGGGGGGGGGGGGGGTGACCTATGCTGGCTAAGGACAATGACCACTGGCCAGGTGATACTATAGCCGAGTCCCCGCAGACCATTGTGAATACAAAGAATGGGAGACTGGAGAGAAAGAGTATATTCTGTCTCCGCCTGTCCCAGGTAGACAGCCGGCACAGCCCGTGCAGAGAACAAAACGGAGCAAAGCTCATTGTTCCCTGACCACTGTGCGAGACACCCTGCCGAGAACAAAAGAGAGTGAAGCTCATTGTTCCGCGACCGCTACCCGCGACGAGCGCGGGCAGCTAACACAGCCACCTGTCCCAAATGGAGCAGAGAAGGAGTATGTAACATAGCCTGGAAAGCCGTACATAGCACCCCCGCTGTGTAGAAAGGCCTCGATAGATGAGGAGAACGATTGTCAGGCCAGGCCATAGAGGCACAGACTGTGAAGACAGTCTAACAGCGCCCACCCCGTCCAACCCAGAGGGAGGGAAAGGGTGGACCCGCGACAAACGCGGGCAGCTAACACAGCCACCTGTCCCAAAAGGAGCAGAGAAGGAGTATGTAACGTAGCCTGGAAAGCCGTACATAGCACCCCCGCTGTGTAGAAAGGCCTGAGCCACCCCATGCCCCAGATGGGGAGGGGGGTGGCTCGTCACAGCAGTAAGAGCGACGGAGAGAGACGAACCGAGCAACGGCCGACCCCCCTCCGTCCACCTGCTGTAGTCCTATAGCCCACCGCCCGCCCACCCCGATAGGGGAGGCGAACGATTGTCGGGCCAGGACAATAGAGGTACAGACTGTGAAGACAGTCCAACAGCGCCCACCCCGTCCAACCCAGAGGGAGGGAAAGGGTGGAACGCTACTCCAGCCCCCACCCGATCCTGCCCGGTGGGCGGGAAAGAGTGAGCCACTGATACCTCCCCCCCCACCCTGCCCCAAACGGAGCAGAGAAGGGGTATGTAACGTCGCCTGGAAAGCCGCCACCCGAACGCGCCCGGGGGGCGGGAAAGGGTGGGAAGCTAACACGGCCCCCTGCCCGCAAAGGGCAGAGTGGGACAAGCCCTGGCCGTGACTTACCGTGCCCCCCCACTCCCCCTTCCTCACGGTAAGGGGGCTGCATGACCGACCCAGCAGTGCTGTTTTAAAGCAAGCCGAGCGGCCAAGGCAGGCGGGGAGCTGGCCCCCTCTCCTAAAGGAGAGAGTGCTCGCGAACAACCCAGTCTACCAGTGGCAGAAAGGACTGAACCGAACTGGCCGTTTGCACCAGGCGACGGTGCGACGCAGGAGCGCCCCCCCTATCCCCCCCCATTGGCGGGGGGCTGCGTAACACACTGTGAAGTACCGGCGGTAATCAGAGTGGTTAAACGCAGGCAGGGAGCAGGCCCCCCCTCCGAAAGGAAGGGGTGCTCGAGAACAGCCCAGAGCCACCAGAGGCAAAAAACGGGCTGAACCGAACAGGCCATTTGCACTTGACCACAGTGCGAAGCTGACGAACGGGAGGGCGGGAACCGCCGATCGCGCCTGAAACAGCTGAAAACACAGACCAAAACATCGTTAAGTCCCCCCAAAAGGAGGACATTGACTGATTCCTCTTACTCAGAGAAAGGGGAAAGAATAGCCACACGGCCACCCCCCCCCCCCCCATCAGTCGCACCGACGACGATCCAACAAAAAGTCTATAAGGAGCCTAAAGGCTGATTAACCCCAACAGGGGAAGCGAGCTGTGAAAGAACTGAACCCACCCTCGGAGGGATAGGAACATAAAAAGAAGTGCTGTTTGACGGATCTACGACCCGCATAATAGGCAAATCAAAGTTCTTAGGCTACTCTTAGGTATAGTTTTCTAAACCAGGCTAAGAGCCTTGTCACCTTCCAGTCTCGCGCCACGTTTAGCTTTGTTGTCGGCCATTTTAAGACCGGCGAAAAACAGTCACCCAGAACAAAAAACTTCTGCGTGCGTGTTCAACACAAAGCTATCAACATTTATACCAAACATACACAGGAAAGATCTCACCAAAAGGTAGACGGACAGGTAGACCCCCAAGAACCGGCTAGTCTCAAGGACGAGCAGGCATGTGAAGGCCAAAAGTGAGAGCGAAATTCGGACACGTCCACCGTGTGTTGTCGAAAGTCGAGAATGATTATTACGGATGCTGGCGCTCACGTGGTGCGCAGGGTGTTATGGGTAACCGAGCAAGGTCAGGCCATAGCAACGGCTATGGCGTCGCTTTTAGCTTGGTTACCACCCTACTAAGGGCAGGTAATTTGAGAGGTTTTTCGACATCTAGCATGTGGGACTAAAGTCAATGCATTCATAAGAATTGGAGTAAGAATATGTGATTAAATCATTTTATGAAGTGAAACCTCTCTCTAAGACCCCTTGATTATATACCTGCTTTCTCAGATCTTATGTGCATAACATCTGTAAATTTAGCTCCATTTTCAAGACTACCCCTTTTTCAAGACCTGATCTTTCTCAGAGCTTGATGATCTTAAAAGGGGGTTCCACTGTAGTTACCTTTACATTGATTTGTTTCACTGCACTGAAGCTGTCCCAAGTTGACACCCTAATGACATAAATGACCATCCAAGTGTTCTTCCACAGCAAGCTCCTTTTTCACAAATACTTTGGCAACATTTGCAGACAGGGAAAGGGCTGAAAGATGTCCCCCGACCACAGCTTCCTCACATGACAAGCTTCATATGAGATATAAACATCAGCTTTGAACCCTGTTTAACTCATGTACTATGAAGCATTTGCTCACAGTCATGCTGCAAACTATCTGTCCTTGCTGTGTGGTTACGTGCCACCACACTGTATGGGAAAGAGTGGGGGTGAGATAGGATAGAGAGAGAGAGAGTGTGAGGGACATAGAGAGAGAGAGAGAGAGAGAGAGAGAGAGAGAGAGAGAGAGAGAGTGTGAGGGACATAGAGAGAGAGAGAGAGAGAGAGAGAGAGAGAGAGAGAGAGAGAGAGAGAGAGAGAGAGAGAGAGAGAGAGAGAGAGAGAGAGACAGAAAGAGAGAGTCTGGAGTCTGGATGGTTTATTGATTAGGCCTTGGGCCCATTTCAATGAGAGAGAGAGAGAGAGAGAGAGAGAGAGAGAGAGAGAGAGAGAGAGAGAAAAATCAAAAAGAGAGAAACCACACCTGTTCCATGTTTTGGCGAACATTACAGCATGACCTTTACTGGCAAATGTGATGATGGCTTTTTTGGCTGACTCTATCATAACCACATCCTGAAAAAGACACAAGATTGTTACACTAAAGGTAAGATTAACATAAAGACAACTTCATGAAGATGGAAATACAATGGCCAATACAAAAAAATAGAACAAGTCGTGTAAAGCAATGTCAAAACATTTTGTTGATCTGTCAGCTTAACAGAATGGAACTGAACACACTGGAATTTTCCCCCCACCGTGGCTATTAAGTCCTGGGCTGGCCGAAACCCTTAAACCAAGACAGTGCGGACTGGTCTTGGTATAATATACTTGGATTCAGGAAATAATAAAGAAAACAATGCAACCATTTTTTAATCTGTGACTGCAATTTCAATTTCAAGTAAAAATTGAATTATCACATTAACAAATTGATTTTTAAGCTTTCAGGCTAAAATGCAATTGGGACCAGAACAAAGATTGTTATAACAAAAATCTTAATGAATTTTTTCTTGAAAAATGTGGTTGCCACAGTGCGGCCTAAACTTTTTGAACAGACTGATATAAAGTTATCACAGACATTTATCCAAATAATGAAAATACGATTGGATATTATCTGGAAGAATTTACAAGTTTAGTTTGATAAACATCTGGGAATTGATTTGCAGGCACTCACACACGCACATACACCCTCACTTACCTCTCTGTACAGTCTGCAGAAAAATATCAACTAAATCAGTAATTGTAAAAAGAAAAAATCTGGATTTCAATCTTTCAATGATTTTTCCTAACAAACATTTCTGGTATACTGCAAGTAATGCTATAATTAGTTTATATGTTTCTTTATCCAAAAATTGGTGAGAAAAAAATCCAGCATTTTTATCTTTCAACCACATTTTCTGCAAATTTGTTTGTTTTTAAGCGACACTAAAATCTGTGTTTAGGTTTGTGTGCCAAAAAGATGTCACCTACTTCTATAGCTATCAGCAGTTGCTCAGAACGTGTTAATAGAACGAATCTATGCTCACCAGAAGAGGGCCGGCAGCCTCACAGATCGTTCTTATGGTAGACTCTTGAGTCCCTGGGACTAGGTTATCAATGGATACCTTCTGAAGTGTGCGGGCGACAGACATTCCAACCTAAAAGGGAAAAAACATACAAGAAAAAGTTTCAAATACAAAAAAAAGAAATACACTTGCATCAAATGTAAAAAGAGCTCAATTTTCATAGGGTGGACATTTTGAAGAAGTACAGTGATAGATAATGCTGTCTGCTTTTTGACCTAACAAAGCGCCTCTACCAGTGTTACATGTCTTTTGCCCACTTCATGTTGTCAAATGCAGAGGTTTTAAAATTATTTTTTTTATCACATGCAATTTACAACAGAACCCACTCTACGAAACTGCATCTATGTATTTCACCATTTGTATGACGAATAAAAACACTTAACTTTCATTCTTCTTTTCATATTTGATAAAGGTTTTTTAATTTCAACTAAACAAGCAGAGCCACTCAGTGTCACCTCTGAAGGCAGAGAGAACTCTTGTAAGCATAAGCACACTGAAAACATAAACCATACTTGCGTTTGTGTGTGTGTGTATGTGTTTGCGTGTGTGTGATACGGGGGAGAGAAGATACGGGGGAGAGAAAGATGAAACAGATAACACCCATAAACTTCCTGACCTTGTTTTGCATAGCCACCGGACGGGTCACCACCTGTCTCTGAATGACCGTACGTCCAGTGACGACAGGGGCTGACCCGCCTCTGGGTATTCCTCGGCCCCGTCCCACAGGTATCACTGTCCGGTTGCTAGCTGGCTGGAGGGAGGGGTTGGAGGAGCCAACCAACACACGATGCGTAGAAGCGTTCATAATAACTCCCCTCCCCTGACCTCCACCACGTGTCACTTGCCCGCGACCTCTCACCACTTGACCCCTACCCCTGGCAACCTGACCCCTGCCGGCCTGACCTTTGGGACTAGCCACCTGACCCAGAGCCATGCCCTGAGGGGCAGAGCGGGTGGCGACAGTACCCAGAATGTTCTGCGCATTGTCCCCTGACTGCGTGGGGATGTAATGGTGCACTGGGGGAGGCTGAGAGTATTGGTGGCTGGGGGTTGGCTGGAACTGTTTCACTACTTGTGGGGACTGGAATTGCTGATGCTGCTGCCGTTGTGGTTGTTGATGTTGTTGTTGTTGCTGTTGGTGCTGGTACGGCTGCTGTGGGTGTTGCTGTTGATGCTTAAAAGGTGATTGAGTTTGGCTGATGGGTGAGATCTGTTGCGGCGCTGGTTGGCGGGTGGGTTGAAACGGTTGCTGCACTTGCTGATACTGCTGCCGCTGTTGGTTGAATCCAGGACTGCTGAACGCAGTGGGATTGGTCTGACGATGCTGCTGCTGCTGCTGACGTGGGGGAGGGCTGAACATGGGCGTTGGCTGCTGATACTGCTGAGTCTGTAGCTGACCTTGGGGTTCATACGGCTGGTGACTTGAATACTGTTGCTGCTGTTGTTGCGGCTGTACTTGCTGCTGCTGCTGCTGGCGTTGTTGTGTCGGTCGTTTGGTAACCAGCTGCTTCTTGCCCCCTCGACTGACCACAGTGGTGATACGCTGCACCCCTTCCTGTGGAAAGGGATCTGGTTCCCGTCTGCCGCTCTCTTCTGCACCACCTCCCTCCAGGTCGTTCAGGCTCTTACCTGTCAAACGCACAGATCAACGTATGTATGTATGTATCTTCCATGTGCACACAGCAGTACACAATACATGTTAATGATGGTATAACAACAGACGGTTTGAAATGGCCTTTTTCTCTCCTTTCAACCACTGATCTAGCATTATTTTGACATTTTGGTGCAACTAACAACGACATATCAGCAAATCAAATATCTACATCCATTTAACATAAAGAAGACTCATATCACAAATATGCAACATTCCTGCCAAGATGTGAGAACAAATGTTCAAATTTTTTTTAAACCACCACACACCTTCTCTGGCCAGCCTAGCCTCCAGTTCTTTCCTGCGCTGTTCGGCCTGTCTGCGCCGAGCCTCTTCTTTGCGTTTCTTGATCATCTCTCTCAGCTGCTTCTGCTGCTCCAGGCCTCTCTTCAGCTCTGCATCGCTAGGCTCCTGCACCAACAAGTTTTTTTGTACAGTGGAACCCCCTTTTAAGACCTCGTCAGTTAAGACTACCCTTGTTTTAAAACCTTGCATTCTCAGATTTTTTGTTCACAAAGTCTGAACATTAACCCCCATTTTAGGACCTGATTTTCTCAGATTTTGGACAGGGGGAACCACTTAATCCTGTGTTAAAATTGCGTTAAAAAGCGAACCAAGAGCAGATAAAAGACACAAGACATATCCTCATCCAGCAAAAACAACAGCAACAACTAGTACCATCATCAATATTCACAACAGAAGTATTTTTCTGCTTCTTTTATGAGCCACAACTCCCACAGTAACTTGCTTTTGCATGAGTGGGTTTTCAAGTGCATCACCCCCACCCCCCACCATTTTGGCAACCATATGTTTTCAGCGGATGCATGCTTGGTATTTGTGTGTTCATGTATTTTAATCAACTCTGACATGGATTACAGGATCTTTTCTGAGCATACTTGGTTTTGTATTTGCGTGTACACACGAAGGCAGATAAGGCATTAGCAGGTCTGCACATATATTTACTGGGAGATGGGAAAAAAAAAGGAAAAATCTCCACTCTTAACCCACAAGGCACTGGTGAGATTTGAACACTCAACCCTCCACATGAGAGGCGACGTCTTATCCACTAGCCCAATGCGCCCTTCATAACAGAAGTAGAAAGGCAGAAGGAAAGAGCAGTCTGGGAAATATACTTGATATGAATAAGACAGATTTTGGGGGGATGTTTAAGAATTCAAAAAAAATCAAACAAATACTACAGACATTGAAAAAAAAACCAGATGCTGCAAAATATCTGGAACAAGCATACTTGAGCTAACTCACAGATATTAATTACATTCAAATACTGAACTCTTAATTTGTGCAATGAACAAATGCACACACACACACACACACACAAAAATAACCCACTAAATGTCATGGGCACACACATTGACAAAAACTTTACAACTTACTTCAGCTACGCTCTCTCCTGTGATCCTGGCCACCTTAGGCGAGATGCTAGAGTCCCCTTGATCTGAGGAGCGTCGCTTTAATGGAACGACAGTGATGTTCTTGATGCCGCTCTGTGGTTCCGCTTTGGCCAGCTGCGTCGCCCTCGCCTTCTGAGTCAATTGCCTGCAAGGAACATGCAATGAATGTAATGGATTTCTCTGTGCCCAGATTGAACAATGAATCTATTGAACAACAAACTTCTCTTTAATGAGACTACAAAGAATGCGTTCTGTTGTATTATATTGTATAGTATTGTATTGCATTATTGTCTTGCATTATGACTGAAACCTTGTGTACTGAAGACATTTACAAGAGTGAAACATTTGCCGCCATCGCAAAAATTAATAAATGGGATTAAATTTAAACAAGTCGCGTAAGGCGAAATTACTACATTTAGTCAAGCTGTGGAACTCACAGAATGAAACTGAACGCACTGCATTTTTTCACAATGACCGTAGTCCGCCGCTCGTGCAAAACGCAGTGAAACTGACCAGCCTGTTTAGCGCGGTAGTGGTTTCGCTGTGCTGCATAGCACGCTTTTCTGTGCCTCTCATCGTTTTAATTTTCTGAGTGTGTTTTTAATCCAAACATATATCTATATGTTTTTGGAATCAGGAACCGACAAGGAATGAGATGAAATTGTTTTTAAATCGATTTTAAAAATTTATTTTTGATCATAAGTTTTATATTTTTAATTTTCAGAGCTTGATTTTAATCCGAATATAACATATTTATATGTTTTTGGAATCAAGAAATGATGTAGAATAAGATGAACGTAAATTTGGATTGTTTTATATAAAACAAAAATTAATCACAATTTTTCAGATTTTTAATTACCGAAGTCATTCATTAATTTTTAAGCCACCAAGCTGAAATGCAATACCAAAGTCCGGCCTTTGTCGAAGATTGCTTTACACAAATTTCAATCAATTTGATTGAAAAATGAGGGTGTGACAGTGCCGCCTCAACTTTTACAAAAAGCCGGATATGACGTCATCAAAGACATTTATCGAAAAAATGAAAAAAACGTCTGGGGATATCATACCCAGGAACTCTCACGTAAAATTTCATAAAGATCGGTTCAGTAGTTTACTCTGAATCGCTCTACACACACACACACACACACACATACACCACGACCCTCGTCTCGATTCCTCCTCTATGTTAAAACATTTAGTCAAAATTTGACTAAAATTTTAATGTAAAAAAGAGTACATTCACGTATCATTTATCTTTCCTAAATTTATCTTTATTTACTAAAAGCAGGACCCAGTGTGCTCCAGGACTTAGCCTGGAAGAAAAAGACAATGGGACATTTGTGTCCCTCAACCAAATTCTGATGGGACATTACATAGTCGAAGGCAAAAAACTCACAAGCAGGCTATGCGGTCCGAAAAATGCTTTTGTCGAAAGATGCAAAATAGTTCTATTTGGGGCCATATGATGATATGCGAATGTGCCAGTGTATCGGGGTAGAGAGTTTGTGTGTGTGTGTGCGTGTGTGTGCGAGAGAGAGAGAGAGAGAGAGAGAGAGAGAGAGAGAGAGAGAGAGAGAGAGAGAGAGAGAGAGAGAGAGAGAGAGGGAGAGAGAGAGAGAGAGGACAAATTGTAATTCGATCAAGTTGGCGTTTTAATGAAACAGATCCTGTGGTTGGTCAGAATGCCGACGGGCGCAATGGCTCGGTGGTAAGACGCCGGCCTCCAAAACGGAAGGTCGTGGGTTGGAATCCCGGCCACGCCTGGTGGGTTAAAGTGCAGATTTTTCCGATCTCCCAGGTCAACTTATGTGCAGACCTGCTAGTGCCTTATCCCCCTTCCTGTGTACACGCAAGCACAAGACCAAATGCGCACGGAAAAGATCCTGTTATCCATGTCAGAGTTCGGTGGGTTATAGAAATACGAACATACCCAGCATGCTTCCCCCGAAAGCGGCGTATGGCTGCCTAAATGGCGGGGTAAAAACGGTCATTCACGTAAACCTCCACTCGTGCAAAAACACGAGTGTACGTGGGAGTTTCAGCCCACGAACGCAGAATAAGAAGAAGAAGAAGGTCAGAATGCCCCAACTCATTAAAAAGTACCGGTCATTAATTGTCGATGTACACTCGCTAAAAAAGCCAATGACCACCTGCTGGCGAGGCGCATTGATACAACCTCAACTAGTCTCGGTTAGCTTTGAGGGTCATTTTACAAGTAGGAAATATGAAGGCCAACGAAATACCATAAGTTTTGCGAAGTGATGATGTCAAATACGTGACGTAAGTTGATGCATGAATTCTTCCGGACTACGTCAGTCAATTCCAAAGATCGCATTTGTGATGAGAAGAACTTGTTTTAGAGTTTGCTGTCCAGAAACCCGTCAAGAAAGAAGGGAAAATGTATATGAAAGAACAAAAAACAGGAGCAGAGTGATAAGATAGGAATACAGAGTACATATTTCTTGGGACTTGACCCTTAATGGTGGGTGGACTGAAAGTAGTGTGTAAACAGAACAGAACCAATTCTGTCTGTTTACAACCGCATGAAAGCAGGAAAAAGATCGTCGTCAGATTGAATTACAATAACATTAACATGCTTCCATTTGAAACTTCTCGGTCTTCATCGTGGATTGATGCCCTCCCAAAGCCTAATGAGCGCTTCTGGGGTGATAACGCGAGACAACTCCTGTGATCTTGCCGCGAGGTGGCGCCAGTTACCAGCCGAGAGAAAGAAGGGTCATAACCTCACCAGAACCGACCACGGTCTGTTTACCGTATAAAATGCATGACTTACACACGAACTGTTACCAAACCAATATGCTATTTGGGACCAATGCATGTTTTTTCCCCTTTCTCGTGTGATCTTGCCGCGAGGTGGCGCCAGTTACCAGCCGAAAGAAAGAGGGGGCATAACCTCACCAGAACCGCCCATTCAAGCCCTCCATCGCTTCGCTCCGTCAGGCTTCAATAAAGCTTTGGTCAGGCGTCAATGAACGATGACGACCTCGAAGTTTGAAATGGGAGCATGTTAATGTGTAAATAGAAGCAAGTTGTTCAACACTTTCGCCGCACTCTTCTTCTGTTGTTTCAATGCGAACATCACCTGAGGTTGATGGGCAAGGCAGTTGAAAGGTTATCTTTCCTTGACCAGGAAGTAACTTTTTTTTCTTTTGAGGCATTGCTTTTTGTACATGGGTCTGTGTTTCGATTGATATCGCTTGTGTTGACAGTTCCCGCAGAGGTAAACGCGCAAGCACAGATCGGTCCCACACAGATAGTTCGCAGGATCGGTTGAATACTAAGGAATTACATTTTAAAAGCCAATCACAGCGCATTTCACAAACTCGCAAATTGATCGGTTTGGTGCGCGTTTTTGCTTAGGTCTTTTCGATCACTGTACTCCCGTGAAAAGTGTGCTTTGGGTGGCGCAGTGAAGGGAATTCCAATGGGACATTTTGAGATGTTATGCGCCAATGGTGCAATGCGCACTAGTAAATGAAACCCTGTTGCTCATTCTAGATTTCTTCTTGTTTACTTTGTACTTGAATTTCATACCACTGAATCGAAAATTTTTAATTAAATTTTGATTTAATATAATATACTTACCCAATTCTTATGAATGCATTGACTTTAGTCCCACATGCTAGATGTCGAAAAACCTCTCAAATTACCTGCCCTTAGTAGGGTGGTAACCAAGCTAAAAGCGACGCCATAGCCGTTGCTATGGCCTGACCTTGCTCGGTTACCCATAACACCCTGCGCACCACGTGAGCGCCAGCATCCGTAATGTTCATTCGAGACTATTAGTCAAACAAACCCCCAAGGACATAATCCAGCGGGGACGGATGGGAGGGTATTAACTATAAGAATTGGGTAAGTATATTATATTAAATCAAAATTTAATTAAAAATTTTCGATTTAATCACATATTCTTACTCCAATTCTTATGAATGCAGATTCCTCCTAAAGGCGGAGGGAACTTACTTATGTCCTTGCAAGCACCTGCCCTGCAGCCACCAAAGCCGGCAAAGCACTGGAGCCATCCAGTCGCGTGCAAGAGATGTCACGAAGGTAGAAGCTGATGAATACATCGTCTGACTTCCAGTAAGCTGTCTGCAAGACATCGCTTAATCGCCCTGAACGTAAGACGGCCACAGAGGACGCCCAGGCTCTGGCCTCATGTACTCGAGCTGATGTCAGAGGAAGGACTGAACGCCCCCCCCTCTCCTGAGAGAGCCACCACTCATAAGCTCGTCTAATGAGGGTCGCCACCCATCTTGTAAGGGTCAATTTCGATATGTCCCTGTCATATTTCGTGTTCAATGAAATGAACAAAAGTTTTTGGCTTTTGGCCCTAACCAACTGAGTGCGAGCCAAGTAAGACTTCAAGGCCCTAACTGGACAGTTAGCTAAGTCCGGATCGTGCGAAGCTAGGATAGTCCCAAGCGGGGGGACTCGGACCACGGGCGGGGATTGGCCTGGCTTTTGATTTTTCGCGAGAAAACCAGGCCGGAAATGAAGCGACATTGAACCATCGCGCTCAAACGCGATGTCTTCCGACAAACCCGACAAGGCATGTATCTCACTGCCTCGCCGAGCAGTAGCCAGAAGAAGCAGAAAAACCGTCTTGCGTGTTAAATCAGTCAGGCTAGCAGCCTGCAAAGGCTCAAACGCCGCAGAACGCAAATATTCTAAAACCAAAAATAAGTCCCATGCCGGGACAGAGGTCCGTCTCTGCGCTTCCTGGAGAGCGGCCCCTTTGATCACACTAGCAATCACTCCGTTAACGTTAATCACTCTGCCTATCTGTCTCAGAGTAGCAGATATAGCAGAACGTCGGACTCTCAAAGCAGAGGCCGAACTGCCCTGAGCAGACAAAAAAGAAAGATGATTTGCCACCTGTAACGAGCGCGGGGCCACAGCATTGACCCCCGCCTCTCTACACCACTTGGCCCAGGCGGCCCAATGGCAAGCATACACAGACGCAGTCGAGGACCTATGCGCCTTAAAAACCAAATCCAGCGTAGAGTCTGAAGCGCCAGATTTCCGCAGTTCCGACCTCACAGTCTCCAAACGTGTAGGCGCAGGGCCTGCGGGTCTCTGTGCGGGATGCCTGTTCTTGGCTGAACGAGCTCTCCCCGCACTAGATTTAAAGGGATCGGAACTCCTTTTGCCAGCAACAGCAGATCTGGAAACCACTGCTGGGAAGGCCACCAGGGGGCTACCAGCAGCAGGAGCTCCGGACGATCCAGCTCGGCCTTCCTCACCACTCTGCTGAGCAGAGGAAAGGGAGGATATGCGTAGGCCTGAAGGCCGCTCCACGAGATCTCCAACGCATTGCTTGCCCAAGCTTCCGTGTCCGGAAAGGGAGACACGAAAATGGGAAGTCTCTTTGAAAATCTCGTTGCAAATAGATCGATCATGGGCTTCTCCACCTGTGCCCACAGGCGTTGGAGCGCCCCGTGAGTGATCGTCCATTCGGTGTGCAACACCTGAGAGGACCTGCTGAGCGCATCCGCCAGAGCGTTGAGCTTGCCCGGCAGGAACTCTGCTGAGATCATGATCCGATGCGAGTGGCACCACACCAGAACCTCGCACGCCCTGTCTGACAGGGAAAACGACCGAGCTCCTCCCTGCTTGTTGATGTAGGCAGCGACAGTGGTATTGTCCGTGTGCAACCGGACATGTCTGCCGCCCACCAGAGGGAGAAACGCAAGCAAACCGAGGGAAACAGCCTCCAACTCCAGGCGATTGATATGCCAAAGACGCTGGGCCTGAGTCCAAAGACCGGAGGCCGCCTGGCCCCCGATGTGGGCCCCCCACCCAGCCATAGACGCATCCGTAAACAGGTCTATGTCCGGAGGGGGCAGAGAGATGGGGACCCCCTGAGAGATCCAGTCTAGGTCCAGCCACCGAGCCGTCGCGTGACTGAACCATCCCTGCGTGGAGACGATTTTGTCCCAATCCTGCGAAGCCGGCTCCCAGAGAGAGCTGAGCGCAGCCTGGAAAGGCCTCTTGTACACCCTCCCTAAGGGAACCAGAGTTGCCATAGATTCCATTTGGCCCAGAATCGAGGTAAGGACCCTCACCGAAGCCTGCTGGCTGCCAGCCACTGCCAAAATGAGAGCATGAAGCTTCTGAATCCTCTCCTGCGTAGGCCGGACCGTCCAAGCGACAGTGTCGAACGCCATACCGAGGTAAACAAACCTCTGCGAGGGAGTCAATTCCGACTTCGTTTGGTTCACAGAGAACCCCAGGCTCAGAGCCCGGTTCAACACCACCTGAGTGTTCAAGAGGCACACTGATTGACTCTGACTCAGAATCAACCAGTCGTCGAGGTACGTCCGTAGACGAATACCTCTTTGCCTGATCAGCGCGGCCAACTGTCTGATCACCAAAGTGAAAACCCACGGGGCCAGGGACAGCCCGAAGGGCAGAGCCCTGAATTGAAAGATCCGATGACCCCAGCGGAACCGGAGCCACTTTCTGTCCACTTGATACATAAGGATATGAAAGTAGGCGTCCGTCAAATCCACCGAAGTCACCCAATCTCCCCGGCGTAGGGCCTCCCTGACCGAAGCTGGCGTTTCCATACGAAACTTGATCTTCCGCAGAAACTTGTTCAAGACCGAAAGATCGAGAACAGGCCTCCAGCGGCCCGACGCCTTGGGCACAACAAACAGGCGTCCGTAAAACCCCGGCGAGGAGTGATCCACAATCTCCTCTATAGCCTCTTTGGCCAAAAGAGACCTGATCTCTGTCTCTATGGCCGCTCTGGCCTCTAGGCTGGCCGGAAAACGAAAGGGAGGAGGAACCCTGGTCAAGGGAGCCTTTTCCCCCTCCCACAACAGCCGGAATCCCGATCGCACCACCCGTAAAATCCATTGGCTGTGCACTAACGCCTGCCACATGGAAATGGCCCTGGTGGGGCCCCCCGCCACCACAAAAGTGGGGGGAACAGGGGTGATGTGATCGGGAGAGCCTCATTGGGGGGAGGGCTTTCGAGCCCCACCCCTCCCCTTCCCGAACGAGGGTTTCTTAGGATAAGGAGCACCCTTAGCTGGTGCGCCCTTATCTCCCTGTTCCTTGGGACGAGAGGCGTTGTGCTGCTTCTTGTTCCAGATAGGCTTAGAAGAAGACTGAGATTTCTTTGGGATTTTAAACGAAATCCCAACGAGATGTCTGTCTTTAGCCTCCTGAACTTCCCGCTGCCTTGCATCCAGGGCTACTCTACCCAGGAGAGAGCCTTCAACAAAAGGCGAGGAACGAAGCGAGTCCACAGTGGACTGCTGGGAAAAACCTGCTTGAGAAAGCAGCAAATCACGCCGTGAAAAGACAGCATGAGCATACAGCCTCGCTGAAATGCTCATCCTCTCAGAATTCACCATCCCCAAAGCAGCAAGCAGTATGGAGATGTCACTGGCTGAGGCGTCTTCCCTGAGTCTAAACGGCTCCAAAGAGCCAGCCACAGCTCGAGTAAGAGCTCGGAGCAAAGACTCTGCCATAGAAGCCAATTCCAGATCAAGACGCCCAATCTCCTCCAGAGAAGAGAGAGAAGCGTCCGAGAACGAGACCCCTTCCTTAGCAGAAGGTTGCTTTGGCAACAAGGCAAGCAACTCCGGCGGAATTGGCAAAGTTGCCCTCGGCAAAGCAAAAGTCTGAACAAAGTTCCTTGACTTCACATTCCAGTCCAGCTTTTTCTGCACTAACGGCGAAAAAGCAGTGGCCTGCGCGTTTGACGCTAGCCATGGATCGGCTGAAGCAGGCGCTGTATCATGAGCATGCAACAAAGGGAAAGGAGTTGGCGACAGACCGCTGCCCTGAGGGGCCGGTCGAGCCAAAAGTTGCGACATGTGATAAGCCACGGCAGGCGATTCCACAAAACGAAACGATTGTGAACTCTCCTGCGAAGGCCGAAAATCATTCGCCGCGGATGGTGGAAAAGAGACATCCTGTCCTGAATCCACCACCCCCTCCGGAAAGTAACGAGCTGCCACACAAGCCGCTCTTCTCATGGCTTGCCTAAATCCAAAAGGCAAGACTACACACTCCTCATCTTCCACAGAAGAATCCGAATCCCCAGCCTGTACAGTATCACTGTACACAGGAGGGGAGACAGGAGCAACAAAAGCGTGACCCGATCCCGCTTGCCACCCACCATCCCCCCCCTGCCCCACTGGGGTAGAAGGGTAGACAGTAGGCACAGAGGCCCGCCAAGAAGGCGGGGGGAGGGGGCCACCCAACAAAGCCGCGCCAGGCCCATTGTCGGTAGACCGCTGACCGGGCGCTTGGCCCCAACAGTCAAAACCGGTCTGGCCAGTTTGAGCTACCCCGCCCGCTGCATGCGGTGGGAGTTGGCTCGTAGCTGTAGCAAGCGAACCCTGCGAGGGGTAAGACTGAGTGAGAGGCGAGACCGTGAAAGGCCGCCCCCACCCGTCAACCTGCTGTAGTCCCGATGCCCCACCACCCCACCACCCCTGCTGGGGAGAGGGGCGGCTGCTAGCAGTGGACAATAGCGGCACTGACTGAGACGCCAGTCCAACAGCGGACACCCGATCATGCCCGGCGGGCGAGAAAGGGTGAGCCGCTACACCAGCCCCCACCCAGTCCCGCCCAGTGGGTGGGAAAGAGTGAGAAGCTGACACAGCCCCCTGCCCCCAGTGGGGCAAGGTGGGACCAAGCCCAGGCTGTGACTTACCATGCCCCCTCTCTCCCTCTCCCACAAGGGGAGAGAGCTGACTTCCCACTGCAGTGTTGCTAAAAGCAAGCTGAGCGGGAAGAAAAAGAGAGGAAGCAGACCCCCTCTCCTTACGGAGAGAGTGTTCGAGCGCAACCGCAGCACTACCAGAGGCAGAGAGGGAAGGCCCGAACTGGTCAGGTGCACCAAGCAAGTGCGCAGAAGAAATGGCCGCCCGGCCACCCCCCCCATCCGCAGGAGTCGCCAGAGTCGACGACGACGACGACCCCAGCCGAGCCAGGGAGGAAGGATCCCCTACCGCCGGAGGCAGAGGAGGGACCCCAGAGCGAGACGCAAACTGTTGAGAAATAAAATCAAACAATTCGGACTTTAACGAGCCCAGGGCTGAAGGCCCCGGCTCCTCACCCCCATCAGGGGACGCGAGCTGTGAGCGAACGGAACCCGTCCTCGGAGGGATAGGAACATCAAACGAAGTGCTATTTGACGGATCTTCTACCCGCATAATAGGCAAATCAACGCTCTTGGCTTTACCCTTAGCTTTAGCTTTCTTAACTGGGCTAAGAGCCTTGTCACCTTCCAGTCTCGCACTCAGTTTAGCTTTGTTGTCGGCCATTTTAAGACCGGCGAAAACAGTCACCCAGAACAAAATTATCTGCGTGCGTGTTCAAAACAAAGCTATCAACATTTACATTCCAAACGTAAAAAGGAAAGATCTCACCAAAAGGTAGACGGACAGGTAGACCCCCAAGAACCGGCTAGTCTCACGGACGAGCAGGCATGTGAAGGCCAAAAGTGAGAGCGAAATTCGGACACGTCCACCGTGTGTTGTCGAAAGTCGAGAATGAACATTACGGATGCTGGCGCTCACGTGGTGCGCAGGGTGTTATGGGTAACCGAGCAAGGTCAGGCCATAGCAACGGCTATGGCGTCGCTTTTAGCTTGGTTACCACCCTACTAAGGGCAGGTAATTTGAGAGGTTTTTCGACATCTAGCATGTGGGACTAAAGTCAATGCATTCATAAGAATTGGAGTAAGAATATGTGATTAAATGAAGCTCAAGCCCAGCACTTCCCATTGCCCTACATTTCTTGTCGACTTGACGCGAGGACTATACAAAATTGATGGAGTTAAATCACTGTGATGATTCTCGTTTCTGCCTCTCACACCTGCGTTGTCCCCTTGGCATAAAAAAAATGGAGTGTCCACAGTTACGCAATTGCACTATACCTATCTTACTTTGCCACATTCAATGTATCTTCTTCTTCTTCTTCTTCGTTCATGGGCTGAAACTTCCACGGCTTTTATGTGCATGACCGTTTTTACCCCGCAGTTAAGGCAACCACACGCCACTTTCGGGGGAATTCAATGTGTCTCTAAACCTGCATTGTCCCCCTGGCGTAAAAAACAAATCACTGCCCCAAGCTAAGGAAATGCACTATACAAGGCTTACTTTGCCCTGTCGATGGTGTTAAATTTCTGTGGTGCACCCCGATGTTGTATCCCTAATCTGCCCTGGATCCCTGGTGACAATTTTGGCCGCTGCTGTTGCAACTGCTGCTGTGCGGATGGACCGCGGAAAACGCCCTGCCTGGGGGGCGAAAAGCGCGAGGGCTGGGCGCTGTTTGATTGTCGTATGGTTCGGGTGAAGGGAGACTGGTTGTCATTGTTGTTGAATCGAGGGTTGAACTGCTGCTGGTTCTATCAACAAATAAAAACCAAATCTTAAAACAAGAAAGACAAGTCAGAAAGTGTTAACTGGTGACCATTCAACTGAAACCCGTATTTTCTTCACACTTTCAACTCAGATCCTGGACAAACAAGTCATGGTCTGTCACTTATTTACTAATGTCAAGAATAGTCCTTCCACTAATGACATATGTTTGATTGAATAAACCAAGACGTCTCTTCTTGACCCTCCCATCTAAAATAAAATCTCTGGCCTCACAAATGCAGCGAAGTTCGTAACGATGTCATAAACGCAAATAATGTCGACACCTAAAAGTTCTGTAACTTCCTATTATGTCTCCTAAGGAAATGTCAAAGAGCATCAAGAATTTGTCTCAGTGACTTGGTCATACAGTGGTACCTCCCTTTAGGACCGTTATCTTTTACGGGTCCCTCAATATTACGACCGACTTTTCTCTGACGGATTTTTTCTCCTTTGTCTTAGTATTTCTCACCTCCATATTACGTCCCCCTCTCTAATACGACATACGACCGTCCATACGTGGACTTATAACAACTTTTCCCAAAATTATCACGGGTTCGGTTTACTCTAACTTATATCTCCAGTCGAGTGAGTAAGCGATACGGACACAAACACGTGCTGAAATCCTGTCTGTGTATAACATCACTTCGGTACGCAAACGGCTGAAGCCATGGTTTTTCGTTTCTATTTCAGGTCAATACTTTATTTTTAATAGATAAAGGTCATTCGCCAGATGTCTGCTTCATTTTGCAAAGAACTGTGCAGGAACTCCTACCTTTTAAACACGCAAAGTTACAGAAACGTTATGAAAGTAATCCGAACATCGAACCAAAACCGAAAGTTGTGGTGACGTCATGAAATTTTGCGATGTACGTATGCAAAGCGCGTGTAAACATTTTCGGTCTAGCTAACAATGGCGGCCGACGAACACGGTTTTGAAATCTGAAACTGTTCTTGGTTTTCCCCGATCCGTGACCGAATGACGCGATATACAACCACGTGTTCGTTTGAATGAATAAATTCTCCTCAGAATCCCGTCAGTGAAGTTTGAAGGTGAGTAGTGGAGTGGCCTAAATTACTTAACACTGTGGACAGTCCGTAGTGCAGTTATGTCCCTTGAACGTGCGAGTCAAGTTTTATCGAGAAAACTGACGCTTTTGGCTACAATTTTACATCAGTTTCAACACACTGCCGCGGTTCTTTTCGTCTGCAAATACGTTTTGTTCCTTGCGTTTGGGACACTTTTCTTTATTTTTAACCAAATCTTTCCTGGGTATTGTATGACTACGATTAGTAGCTGGTATTGACATCGATGTGCATATGCTTTGGGGCCGCATGCTTTTGTTCGAACTCAGTTTCTTTATTTCAAACCTTAACCCACGAGTAGTTACAACATGTAATAAGTAATTAATAAGTAGTTCTTGATTAAACAAGCAAGAAAACTGTGTGGGTAATTAATTGAATAGAAAACAGGTTACCATAGGAAAGAATAACATTACTTTGTGGGCGGCATCAATCAAAACGCCCATGTCATTCCGGATCATTGACGGACCCGTACATAAAACAATCCTCCATGTTACCTCTCCATATAACGACCGAATTTCGGTTACATTTTCAAAGTCGTTAGACAGAGGTACCACTGTATTAGCATGGCTAAAAAATACTCATATAGTCACTGCCAGACTGTGCATGTATTGGTATCTCATGTCATTAAAATCCTTTTGAAACAGACAGATCTGTGGTGATTTACAACATTGTCTACAGGAAGGTATCTCCGAGTGGGCGAGAGAAGAGTAGATGGGATTATTAGAGGAGGGGGATAGTCCTAATTACAACAGGTTTTGGAATTATTACCTGTACCGGCAGTCTCTGACCGGGGAAGCCACCAGTGGAGTTTGCAGGATGTCCAGGAGGGGGAGAGCCCATCATCTGATTCATACCTGTTACATCAAACATGGAAAAGGATTAACAGAAAGAAAAGGATATCACAAAAGCAACAATAGGTTGACTGTGAACTTCTGGCACAGATAAAAGAACTAATCTACACACACAACATAAAAAAGAACAGAGGGAAGCACGTCACTGACTTCTAGGGGAAAAACTGCATTTTTTTTCAATTAAGTACCTTGCTAGTACCTTGCTCAATATGTTTAATTCCTGTGGCTTTGGTGAATGTGTTTCAAGCCAAAGTTGAAATGACCTTTTCTTTCAAATGTGATGAAATCTAAACATCCTGTCTAAAAAGAAAAAAGTTTAATTCCTGTAGCTTTGGTGAATGTGTTTCAAGCCAAAGTTGCAAAGACCTTTTCTTCTTTCAAATGTGATGAAATCTAAACATCCTGTCTAAAAAAATAAAAAAAAAATATGAAAGAAGAAAGTTGAGTAAGTTTAGTGTGACCTTGATTCTGCGGAGCACCAAATCGTGGTTGTTGCTGACCAGGACCCATGTTCATGCCTGGCTGGTTCCCTGGACCACCCATACCTGGAGCCTGCTGAAAACCTGCAACACCAATCAAATAGTGTTTATTCAGAGAGAATATTGCAGGTGGCCTTTCATAACAGGTATATTTTTGGTTCAGATCATGTAGAAAGGGACATAAGAAGGTGTCCTTTTTACTGAGGAGTCCTCTCTCATCGAGGGGTCTCATGTTGCAGGTACCTCTTTACTTTCATTTCACCTTACTCCAAAACAAGTGCCTTGACGGCAGCCTAAGTACCCACCTTGCGGCTGACCAAAGCCTGAGGACATGAGCGGTCGAGGACTGTCCTGAATCATGATTGGTCCCTCGCCCTGCAACACAGCAGCACAGCAGGTAAGTGAACAGAGAAAGGGAAAATCAACTAAAGCCATAACTGCCCAAAACTACGAATTTGCAGTTGTTGTTTTTTCAGATCAAAGTAATCCACAGATATAAGTTGTCAAAAATGGCCACGGTGACACAGGCCGAGGTGCACAAGAAGTTATAAACCGGTTTGGAGCAGCATGGGATTGGTTAGAGTCACAAACAGAACCTCAATTTCAACCAATCCAACCACTAGGTTTGTAACGTTCTCATCCACATCAGTCCTGATTTGTGTTACAGAAATTCAATTCAGCACACAGTATCTTTCCCAAAAAAACGATCACCAAAGCAGATTTTAACCCAAGAATGAGTTAACAAAAGTACCTGACAAGTAAAGACAAATTAAAGTTGACATTTCAACAGCAGAATACTAAAAGTTTAACAAATCTCAAGGATATCTTTTTACCCAGAGGAAAGCACCACTATCATTGCTGCTAAGTGAGTCACACGCACACAGGTGCACGCAGGCATACATAGATATGCACATATACATACATGCATGCAGTCATACATACCCACGCATTTGAAAAGCATTTAGTTAGAATCCACAAATTCAATTCCTCTTGGAAGAAATATTATTGATGAACATTTTGTAACTCATGTTAACTTCATATTATGCACACACGCTCACCATTGCCTGCATCCTGACAGTCTGGGAGAAGAGGGGCTGCGGCTGACCCAGAGGTATGGAGGAAGCCGGGGGACCTCCAGGCGCAGGACCCCTGAAGTTGGGGTTGATGTGGATGTTGTGTGGTCTGGTGGGTGCCTGGGAGGTAGGGGTGCCTGGTGGCCTGTGTGGGAAAACACAACCTTGAAGCCTATTGCGGTAAAATACTAAAAAGTATGTGTCATTGGTACTAAATCCAAGGATACGAACTGTTCAGTATCTGAATACTTACTAATCATTCTGCAGTAATGTTCATATGTCACAACTTGTAAGCACTTTTTCTGCAGTGTATTTTAGAACTGCTTTTTCTACACTGTATTTCACAATCACATGGAAGGACAGTCTACCCTGCAATTATTTTAGTCACTGCAGGTCTTGATGTTACTCAAATACCTCTCAGAAGTTTTCCTTTCCACCAGGATGTGAATGTTCTTGCTTACAAGCTGACCATTCAACTTTCAAAAAAGGTGATAAACTGACAAATTCTATCTTCGAACTTTTAGAAGATTAACAATAGCATCTTCACATTGATATGGGCTGCTTGTTTAATAGTGCTTTTGTTGTATGTATACTGAATAATCCTCATTCTCTTGCATTCAGAGTGTACCATATCTTCGCTGCGCCTAGCCCTGCTAGGGGGGTTTGGGGGCAATATGGTGTCATCTGAGCTCCAAGTTTGCCATTAAATTTAGAACCATTTTTGCCTCCCCCATTTATGTTTTCGGCGGACACTTTTGCTTTTTCGGCGGAACAAAACAAACAAATCAGCGGAAATTTGCCTTTCAGCGGACAATTCCCATGCCTGCTTGATGTAAACTTCCGTCTATTTGGACAGTTGACCGTACCTGAACTGTGGAGGCTGGCCTTGGGGAGCCCTCTGCATGGGGTGACCAGGGGGGCCCTGCATGGATGAGGGAACATCATGCATTCGGCCAGGCATGCGGGGGCCCATACCCCCACCCTGCCTCCGCCCCATGTTGAAGCCCCCCTCATGCGGGGGCATCATCATCCTGTTGCCCTGATCCTGAAGTATCATCCTGTTGCCCTGATCCTGAAGCATCATCCTGGGCCCCTGGTCCTGGGGGTGTCTCATGAGGGGTGCAGGGCCCATGACGCCAGGTCGCCCGCCAAACGGAGGTCCCCCTGGAGGTCGGTCACGGAAGTCAGGCATGCGATGCCTTGAACCCATGTCTTGCCCCATCATCAAGGGTCGGGGTGGTCCCATCTGACCATGAGGGAAAGGGGGTCCTTGATGTCTCATAGGCGGTCCGCGATGCATGGGCATGGGACTGGGACCCTGGCGGTTGTTGAAGGGACCTCGCTGGTCTTGACGACCCCCTTGGAAACCGCCACGCTGGTTCCTGCCTCCACGCCCACCTCTGTCGTTGCGATCTCTGTTAGTGTTACGTTGTCGGTTGTTTGGAAACTGGTCAAGCTGGGCCTGCTGTTCTGCGGACACCTCTGTGGATAAACAGTGTACTACATGCAACAGCGTATTAATCAAACACACAGACAGCACAAGTATTCCGACAAATTAATTAAAACAAAAATTTGGGCATTTCTACTCGAAAGCACTACGCTGGAACGCCGAAGAAGAAGAAGAAGAAGAAGAAAGCGGAAATTTTTTCTTTCATTTATTTTTTACATTTAGTCAAGTTTTGACTAAATGTTTTAACATGGAGTGGTGAATCGAGACGACGAGGGTCATGGTGTATGTGTGTGTGTGTGTGTCTGTGTGTGTGTGTAGAGCGATTCAGACTAAACTACTGGGCCGATCTTTATGAAATTTGACATGAGAGTTCCTGGGTATGATATCCCCGGACGTTTTTTTCATTTTTTCGATAAATACCTTTGATGACGTCATATCCGGCTTTTTGTAAAAGTTGAGGCGGCACTGTCACACCCTCATTTTTCAATTAAATTGATTGAAATTTTGGCAAAGCAATCTTCGACAAAGGCCGGGGTTTGGTATTGCATTTCAGCTTGGTGGCTTAAAAACTAATGAGTGAGTTTGGTCATTAAAAATCGGAAACTTGTAATTAAAATTTTTTTTTTTATTAAACGATCCAAAAACAATTTAATCTTATTCTTCGTCATTTTCTGATTCCAAAAACATATACATATGTTATATTTGGATTAAAAACAATCTCTGAAAATTAAAAATATAAAAATTATGATCAAAATTAAATTTTTGAAATCGATTTAAAAACTATTTCATCTTATTCCTTGTCGGTTCCTGATTCCAAAAACATATAGATATGATATGTTTGGATTAAAAACACGCTCAGAAAGTTAAAACGAAGAGAGGTACAGTAAAGCGTGCTATGCAGCACAGCGCAACCGCTTCGCGCTGAACAGGCTCATCACTTTCACTGCCTTTTGCACTAGCGGCGGACTACGTTCAGTTTCATTCTGTGAGTTCCACAGCTTGACTAAATGTTGTAATTTCGCCTTACGCGACTTGTTTTATATATATATAATTATAAAGACAAGTTTACAAATATACATTGGCTCGTATATACAATAAACATACATTTATATGGGTGAAGGTTTGCGAACAGGTAACGGGTGTAAGAAGGAGAGAGAGAGAGAGAGAGAGAGAGAGAGAGAGAGAAAGAAAGAGAGAGAGAGATGGTGGTGGTTTGAGTAATTGTTATTGAGTACAGGTTCAATTAAAACAAAACGGGCTTGTGGACATAGAAGGCCTTTAAACTGGACACATATAACAGGAGACAAAATCAAAACAAACAAGTCGCATAAGGCGAAATTACTACATTTAGTCAAGCTGTCGAACTCACAGAATAAAACTGAACGCACTGCATTTTTTCACCAAGACTGCATACTCATAGTTTCGTCAGTCCAGCGATCGTGGCAAAGGCAGTGAAATCGACAAGCCAGAATAGTGCGGTAATGGTCGCGCTGAGCGGGATAGCATGCTTTTCTGTACCTCTCTTCGTTTTAACTTTCTGAGCGTGTTTTTAATCCAAACATATCATATCTATATGTTTTTGGAATCAGGAACCGACAAGGAATAAGATGAAATTGTTTTTAAATCGATTTCGGAAATTTTATTTTAATCATAATTTTTATATTTTTAATTTTCAGAGCTTGTTTTTAATCCAAATATAACATATTTATATGTTTCTGGAATCAGAAAATGATAAAGAATAAGATGAACGTAATTTTGGATCGTTTAAAAAAATAATTCAATTACAATTTTCAGATTTTTAATGACCAAAGTCATTAATTAATTTTTAAGCCTCCAAGCCGAAATGCAATACCAAAGTCCGGCCTTTGTCGAAGATTGCTTGGCCCAAATTTCAATCAATTTTATTGAAAAATAAGGGTGTGACAGTGCCGCCTCAACTTTTACAAAAAGCCGGATATGACGTCATCAAAGACATTTATCAAAAAAATGGAAAAAAACGTCTGGGGATATCATACCCAGAAACTCTCATGTAAAATTTCATAAAGATCGGTCCAGTAGTTTACTCTGAATCGCTCTACACACACACACACACACACAGACAGACACAGACACATACACCACGACCCTCGTCTCGATTCCCCCTCTATGTTAAATCATTTAGTCAAAACTTGACTAAATGTAAAAAGGATCAATCAAAAATGTACTTGTTCCAATCAGCTTTAAATTGTTGAATATTGCTACTATTGAAGGTGTTATATCTTTCTATTCTAAATCGTTGTTGTACAATTTTCTTAAAAATATCAATGTCTTTCAGTCTTGCCGTATACAAATAATATTTTGCCAGCAACAAGAACAAATCAGAAAACCTGTCTGTATGTACAGCCTCTTTACAACCAAATATAATTAACTCCTTTGACAAAATCAACTGTGCACAGTGTGAAAAACTTTCCTGCAGCCACTTTAAAAAATCTCTGCAAAAAAACTGTACTGTAGGGCAGTCCCAGAAGAAATGATCCAAACTGTCTTCTTCTTTACAGAAGAAACACAGTGAAGAATTTACAATTTTATTTAAAAACAACAGGAAATTCTTATCAATGTACAGTTAAAAATGTTTGAGAGGTACAATAGGACGCAGGGGGAAAAGTCGAGGAAAAAAGTTTGTCCCAAAAGTAAGGTATAACATCATTGTGGCGATTTGCCTGCAATGAACAAATTTGCAAATCCCTGCTCGTTTCTTGCGACAGCCAATTATCATGAATCAGGCCGCTCATTGGGACAGCCTGCTTATAATGCCCTTTCATCTCTTTTATCACGAGACAATATTCCATTGTACACACGCACACACACAGGGTCCCCACTGGTTTTTAGAAACAAAATTCCATGACTTTTCCATGACTTTCCATGAGCCTCAATAACATTTTCCATGACTAGATCCACAGGTCGCCATTTCCGAACACGCAAACTTTTTACGTATTGTCACTGCCAGTTTTGACACTGGCTTGCTTTGCACTGAATTTGAGTCAGTTTCTATGCAGTGTCTCTTTGACAAGCAAGTCAAGCATTTGCTACGCAGTCAGATTATCGGTAATGTTTGCTGGTTCTGTCATTTCACTAAACTGGACCATCCACCTGCACTTTCGTAAATTCCGTTTCGTAATCGTCACTGTGACTTGACGAACTGTCATTTTTTTCACCGCGATACACAGTTCATTGCAAAGATCTTCTTTGGTAATTCGTTCCAATTTTGCATACTTTTTGTTGTCAAGAAAGAACTCGAAAGAAAGTTTCAAACTCATCATCCTCCATCTTGCTTGTCGAAACGCTAAAGTACTTTATCGATGCAAAAACAAAAGCAGAAAACTTCGTCGAAACTGACTCAAATGCAGCGCAGACGACACGACGAGATAACGGAAGGAAGTGAGCCTCGCTTTGGCTCAAGTGCCGTTAAAAATACCGTTATTCTCGTTTGCAAATACGAACGAGAAGTTGGTCATTCGAACAAGCCTTGTGCTGGCGACACAAATCGGGGAATGGCTGGGCAACAAAAATCGCCGTTGGCGTGGTAAAGGTTAATTTTTTTTTCTTTCGATTATCGGTAATATTTGCTGGTCCTGTCATTTCACTAAACTGGACCAGCCACTGTTTGTATCCATCTGCACTTTCGTAAATTCCGTTTCGTAACCGTCACTGTGACTTGACGAACTGTCATTTTTTTCACCGCGATACACAGTTCATTGCGAAGATCTTCCTCGGTATTTCGTTCCAATTCCGCATACTTTTTGTTGTCAAGAAACAACTCGAAAGAAAGTTTCAAACTCATCATCCTCCATCTTGCTTGTCGAAGCGCTAAAGTACTTTATCGATGCAAAAACAAAAGCAGAAAACTTCGACGAAACAGACTCAAATGCAGCGCAGACGACACGACGAGATAACGGAAGGAAGTGAGCCTCGCTTTGGCTCAAGTGCCGTTAAAAATACCGTTATTCTCGTATGCAAATACGAACGAGAAGTTGGTCATTCGAACAAGCCTTGTGCTGGCGACACAAAACGAGAATGGGTGGGCAACGAAAATTGCCGCTGGCGTGGTAAAGGTTAATTTTTTTTTCTTTCTTATTTTTGTTAAATTCCATGACTTTCCATGACTTGAATTGAAATTCCATGACTTTCCAGGCCTGGAAAATTAAAAATCAAATTTCATGACTTTCCAGGTTTTCCATGACCTGTACGAACCCTGCATACACAAGCCTGAGTGTTTAGAAACAGGTTGGCCTTACCAAGGGTATCCGGTATGTCAGTCCTTGATTTGGCCTTGCCGATGGTGATCATGTTTGACCTCTCACTCTTAAAGCGCCCTCTGTTGTGCTTCTCCCCATCACTGTCCTCGCTTTCACTCTCACTCTCTCTCGCCTCCTCCAATGCTGATGTGTGCTGCAGAAGACATCAAAATATTTTAAAATATCAGATCCACAAATGAAGAGTTCCAGATGAAACAAATTAACAAAAAAGTCACTTGATTTATTTTGATACTATATGGGTGACAGTGTACACGAAACTCCAGTAAATACTAAATAGCTTATTTAAATGTAAACACACGAATAGCTGCTTTTGCTTATTTCAGATTAATGTGATAATGATTGCAGCCTGGAATATCTATTTTGACTATTTTCCAAGCACAAAAAGATTGAAACCAAAAGCAACCCAAACATGCCAGAAACAATTTCACCATGAGGTACACTACTACTAATAATACAACGAGAATCTATAACGCGCACATATCTCACCACAAGGCGACTCATACACATTCTTTCGCATTAACAACTCATGCACACTCATATACACTCACGCATAAATTACATGAAAATGACAAGGCAACAACACAAACAGAGACACGGCTCTCAAAAGTACTGTAGGCATGAAAAACAAAAGAAAATTCCAAATAATAATTATGTTCATGGCTATTTACAACTGCTCTGATTTAGGCTCTGATGTCAGATCATTAAAACAGATATCTAAAAAATGAAACCCAGTCATTCAAACTTTCACAACTTTAACTCTACAGTGAAAAACACACCACACAGAAGAAAGACATGTTCAGAAACAATCACATTCGAAAATTTTTAATTAAATTTTGATTTAATATAATATACTTACCCAATTCTTATGAATGCATTGACTTCAGTCCCACATGCTAGATGTCGAAAAAACCACTCAAATTACCTGCCCTTAGTAGGGTGGTAACCAAGCTAAAAGCGACGCCATAGCCGTTGCTATGGCCTGACCTTGCTCAGTTACCCATAACACCCTGCGCACCACGTGAGCGCCAGCATCCGTAATAATCATTCGAGACTATTAAAACACCCCAAGGATATAAGACAGCGGGGATGGATGGGAGGGTATTAACTATAAGAATTGGGTAAGTATATTATATTAAATCAAAATTTAATTAAAAATTTTCGATTTAATCACATATTCTTACTCTAATTCTTATGAATGCAGATTCCTCCTAAAGGTGGAGGGAACCTACTTATGTCCTTGTAAGAACCTGCCCTGCAGCAACTAAAGCCAGCAATGAACTGGAGCCGTCTAGCCGCGTGCAGGAGATATCCCGAAGATAGAAACCGATGAACACATCGTCTGATCTCCAGTAAGCCGTTTGCAAAGCTTCGCCTAAGCGACCAGAACGCAACACGGCAATAAAGGAAGCACAAAATCTGTACCCGAGCTGTTGGCAAACTTCGCATAGGCGAGAGGAACACCACCAGCCAGAGAAGAACACCAGACTCTGGACTCCCTAACGCCTGAAGAGGAATAGAGGGAGGACTGAACGCCCCCCCCACCCTGTTCAAAACGCACCACTCATAGGACTGTCCTATGAATGTAGCAGAGCCTCTAGAGAGAGACCAATAAAAGATGTCTCTTTCGCCCCATTGTAAAGAAACAAGAACCTGAGCTAAAGCTCGTGGTTCCAAAAGACCGTAAAGTCAAAAAGGGATTAAAAAAGTCTAACCAGACAGTTAGAAAATCCAAATCTCCCTGAGCGAGAATCCTCCCGAGAGGAGGGAATCAAACACCAGAGAAGATTGACCAGGTTTCTGAACCCCAAAACCTGGCCAAAAACCGTGAACAAACGGAACCAAAAGCCCTAAGGCTACATCCTCTGGCAAACCCCAAAAACGCATGCGCCTCACTGCCCTACAGGGCTGAGGCCCAGAGTAAGTAGAACAAAGTCCAACGCGCTAAACAAGGGGGAGCCTCTAAACCTCGTAAAACAAGGTCCTTTGATCATGCCCACCAGAGCGCCATGAACAACAGAAGAGAGGCCTATTTGTCCCAAAACAGCTGAGATAGCCGAGACGCCGGAACCTCAAAGAAGAGGCCCAGCTGCCCAAAGCCAAAAAATGAAACAGAGGTGAAAAACCACCTGGCTTGAGAGAGGGGCGCTAAGGAGTTGCACCCCCGCTCTAAACCCCCAATTGGCCAAGGAGGCCAAAAAAGGAGCATACACAGATAAAGTGGAGGAAATATATGCTTCATGCCCAAAGACCAGAGTCAGAACCCATGATCTAAAACACAAACAGCACGCCTCCAGACCCGTAAGCAGATGGGCCAACCCCTGTGCAAGCCCTGAGAGGACCTGTTGAGCGAGTCGGCCAGATCGCAGAGCTGGCCGGGGAGAAATTCCCCTGAGAAAATGATTTAGTGTGAAAACCCAATCAGAATCCCTTATACTCTGTCTGACAGGGAGTGAGAACTTGCTCACCCCAGCTAGTTCACATAAGAAGCAACAGAAGAATTGCCCGAATGCAACAGGACATGCCTGTAAATAGCCAAAAAGAAAGGCTAGTAGACCAAGAGCTACTGCTCCTAACCCCAGGCAAAAGAGAAGCCCAAGGAGTTGCGTCTACATCACAGCCTCAAGACTGCAATTGCCAGTGCAGGCCCCATCCAGACGAAAACGCATCCATAAAGCGGTCTAAGTCCAGGGGGAAACAAAGCTAGGGAAAAAAGACCCCTGAGCGATCCAAAAGGATTCCAGCCACCTTCCCGCGTGGAGGAACCCACTCTGGAGGAGGACCCTCATGTCCCAGACCTGTGAGGCCGAACCCCCCAAAAAACTTGAGGAAAGACTAGAGGGCCAGCATAGCTATCGATACCGTCCGACCGAAGATCGGGTCTAAAGACCCCGCAGAGGCCTGCTCTCGTGCCAGTCTGGCAGTGAAAAGAGCTTAAAGCCTCCCTATTCTCTCTTGTGTGAAGAACAAACCTTCCAAGAGACAAAGTCGAACAGCATGCCCAGGTAAAAAATTAAAAACCTGGGATAAGGACAGCTCGGAATTTTGCCTGGTTACTGAGAGCACCAGCCAAAAAGCCTGGTTCAACACCAAACGAAAGTGCAGCTGACAAGCTGATTGACCTTGAAAAAGCTCAACCAGCCCCCGAGATAGTCCAGAGACCAACACCCCCCAGAAACCGAGCCCTTTCCTGTGTGCAGAAACGCAGAAGGAAAGCTCATGTGAGAGCACCGAGGAAAATCTCAGCCAAAGCTGAAAGCTCTAGCCCATGCCGACCCACCTCCCGCAGAGAGGGAGAAGACACTGAACCAAAACACCCCTTTGTAACCGGGAGCGCATAAACGCGCTGCCAGAGGTCCAAGAAGGAAGGGAAAGAATCCAGCTATTGAGTAGGTTTCAACAACCCCCGAAAAAGCCTGACCCTTGCTTCCTGCAACCAGCGTGAAATCTTCTCTTCTTCTTCTTCAGCGTTCCAGAATTTTCTGGTTACGTGTGAGCTCGTTTGCCCATTTGGGTTCCCCACACTATGCTCTGAGAGCATAGTCAGCTTCACTCCGCTTTCGTTGAGTAGGCATGCTGAGTATTTTCGTGTTTCCATAACCCACCGAACTCTGACATGGATTACAGGATCTTTTCCGTGCGCACTTGGTCTTGTGCTTGCGTGTACACACGAAGGGGGTTAAGTCACTAGCAGGTCTGCACATAAGTTGACCTGGGAGATCGGAAAAATCTCCACTCTTAACCCACCAGGCGGCAGCGACCGGGATTCGAACTCACGACCTCCCGATTAGGAGGCCGACGTCTTACCACCACGCCACTGCGCCCGTTGAGCGTGAAATCAAACCCCTTGTAAAAGAAGGAGATCACACCAAGCAAAAACAGTGTGGGCCTAAAACGTCACCGAGAAACTCCTCCGCTCAGTGACGACCCTAGCCCAAGCTGCAAGCAGCCTGGCTAAAGCCTTATCCAAGGCATCCTCCCTAACCCAAAAGAGCGTTCAGGGAGGATAAGATTGCCAATAAGAAAGCACAGAAGAGAGTCTCAGCCAAAGCAGAAACCTCCAAACCATGCCATCCTAGCTCCTCCAGAGAGGAGAGGGAGGAGCAACATCATGAAAACTCCATGTTCCCTGTGGTCTGTAAGCGAAGCCAGAAACTAGCCCCTGGCAATAAAAAAGTCCGGATCAGACCCTGAGCCTGAAAATTCCCTGCTATCTTCTTCCGCACTAAAAGTGAGGACGAAGCAGCCTGAAACCCCGAAGCCAGCAGTCCCCTGCGTATGAGCAGCGGGAAAGGTGTAGGCTGAAGACCACTATCCTAAGGTGCGGATCAAGCCAAAAAGTGTGGCATGAGGTAGGCAATCACCGGAGACTCAGCAAATGAAACAAATTGCGAGAAAGCCTGTGAAAACCCAAAGCCATCCCGGAAGAGGAAGGAAGAGAGACACCCCCAACCTATCCGGGACAAAGTAAACTGCAACAGCAGCCGCTCTATGTATGGGAAGCCTACAACCAGTAGGCAACCCTATACACTCCCCCTCCTCAAACAAGGAGTCCGAACCTAACCACCAGTTGTGTAAAACACAAAAGGAGGGAAGACAGGGGAGGTCGCGCACTAAATACTCCTGCCGATAACACCGCCAAGAGTGTGGATGAAAAGCGTGATCAGTCTCTGACTGCCAACCCAAAACCACCCACCTGAACAAGAGGTGGGGGGAAGAGGGGTTGGTAACTGGCACAGATCTCTGCCGAGAAGGAGAGAGAGTGGAGAAACAAGACAAAGCCGGGCCCGGCGCGTCTTACCCCACCCGCTGTGCGAGAGAAGCATCCCAGTGCTAAGAACCAGACTACCTGGTTTGAACCACAACTCACCCCAAGTGGGGAGGGGGGTGGTCCAGCACAGCCGTAACCCCTAGAGGGGGTAAGGACTGAAACAGAGAAACGGCCGCTCGTCCACCTGCCGAAGTCAAGTAGCCCTATCACTCACCCACCCCTAGGAGGGGGTGACCTATGCTGGCTAAGGACAATGACCACTGGCCAGGCGATACTATAGCCGAGTCCCCGCAGACCATTGTGAATACAAAGAATGGGAGACTGGAGAGAAAGAGTATGTTCTGTCTCCGCCTGTCCCAGGTGGACAGCCGGCACAGCCCGTGCAGAGAACAAAACGGAGCAAAGCTCATTGTTCCCTGACCACTGTGCGAGACACCCTGCCGAGAACAAAAGAGAGTCAAGCTCATTGTTTCGCGACCGCTACCCGCGACAAGCGCGGGCAGCTAACACAGCACCTGTCCCAAATGGAGCAGAGAAGGAGTATGTAACGTAGCCTGGAAAGCCGTACATAGCACCCCCGCTGTGTAGAAAGGCCTGAGCCACGCCATGTCCCGGATGGGGAGGGGGGTGGCTCTTCACAGCAGTAAGAGCGACGGAAAGAGACGAACCGAAAAACGGCCGACCCCCCTCCGTCCACCTGCCGTAGTCCTATAGCCCACCGCCCACCCACCCCGATAGGGGAGGAGAACGATTGTCAGGCCAGGACAATAGAGGCACAGACTGTGAAGACAGTCTAACAGCGCCCACCCCGTCCAACCCAGAGGGAGGGAAAGGGTGGACCCGCGACAAGCGCGGGCAGCTAACACAGCCACCTGTCCCAAAAGGAGCAGAGAAGGAGTATGTAACGTAGCCTGGAAAGCCGTACATAGCACCCCCGCTGTGTAGAAAGGCCTGAGCCACGCCATGCCCCAGATGGGGAGGGGGGTGGCTCTTCACAGCAGTAAGAGCGACGGAGAGAGACGAACCGAAAAACGGCCGACCCCCCTCCGTCCACCTGCCGTAGTCCTATAGCCCACCGCCCACCCACCCCGATAGGGGAGGAGAACGATTGTCGGGCCAGGACAATGGAGGCACAGACTGTGAAGACAGTCTAACAGCGCCCACCCCGTCCAACCCAGAGGGAGGGAAAGGGTGGAACGCTGCTCCAGCCCCCACCCGATCCTGCCCGGTGGGCGGGAAAGAGTGAGTCACTGATACCCCTCCCACCCGAACGCGCCCGGGGGGCGGGAAAGGGTGGGAAGCTAACACAGCCCCCTGCCCCCAATGGGACAGGGATGGACCAAGGCCAGGCTGCGACTTACCATGCCCCCCCTCTCCCTCTCCCACCAGGGGAGAGAGCTGACTTCCCACCGCAGCAGTGCTAAAAGCAAGCTGAGCGGGAAGAGACAGAGAGGAAGCAGCAGCCCCCTGCCCCCAATGGGACAGGGATGGACCAAGGCCAGGCTGCGACTTACCATGCCCCCCCTCTCCCTCTCCCACCAGGGGAGAGAGCTGACTTCCCACCGCAGCAGTGCTAAAAGCAAGCTGAGCGGGAAGAGACAGAGAGGAAGCAGACCCCCTCTCCCTACGGAGAGAGTGCTCGCGAACAACCCAGTCTACCAGTGGCAGAAAGGACTGAACCGAACTGGCCATTTGCACTAGACCACAGTGCGAAGCTGACGAACGGGAGGGCGGGAACCGCCGATCGCGCCTGAAACAGCTGAGAATAAAGACACAAAACATCGTTAATTCCCCCCCAAAAGGAGGACATTGACTGATTCCTCTTACGCAGAGAAAGGGGAAAGAATAGCCACACGGCCACCCCCCCCCATCAGTCGCACCGACGACGATCCAACAAAAAGTCTATAAGGAGCCTAAAGGCTGATTAACCCCAACAGGGGAAGCGAGCTGTGAAAGAACTGAACCCGCCCTCGGAGGGATAGGAACATTAAAAGAAGTGCTGTTTGACGGATATACGACCCGCATAATAGGCAAATCAAAGTTCTTTGGCTACTCTTTGGTTTAGTTTTCTTAAACGGGCTAAGAGCCTTGTCACCTTCCAGTCTCGCACCAAGTTTAGCTTTGTTGTCGGCCATTTTAAGACCGGCGAAAAACAGTCACCCAGAACGAAAAACTTCTGCGTGCGTGTTCAACACAAAGCTATCAACATATATACCAAACATAAACAGGAAAGATCTCACCAAAAGGTAGACGGACAGGTAGACCCACAAGAAACCGGCTAGTCTCACGGACGAGCAGGCATGCGAAGGCCAAAAGTGAGTGACAAAATTCCGACACGTCCACCGTGTGTTGTCGAAAGTCGAGAATGATTATTACGGATGCTGGCGCTCACGTGGTGCGCAGGGTGTTATGGGTAACTGAGCAAGGTCAGGCCATAGCAACGGCTATGGCGTCGCTTTTAGCTTGGTTACCACCCTACTAAGGGCAGGTAATTTGAGTGGTTTTTTCGACATCTAGCATGTGGGACTGAAGTCAATGCATTCATAAGAATTGGAGTAAGAATATGTGATTAAGTCTTGCTTACCTGGTCATTTGATTCATTTTGTGAATAAGCTAACGATGTTTCTGCCTGCGATATCTGCGAGTTTTCCTGAGATATGTCAGTCTCCGAGACACTGAAGTCCCCTCCAACATCTGGGTGATACACAAAAGGCAATTTATGCGCTGAATTGGAATCACTCACTTGACTTAGTTCAAATAACAATCACCAACACCTCTGCTGAGATCTTAAGTTAATATCTCCTCCCAATGTGTTCATTTTTATTTTTATTTTTTATGTACTGCCACACACACACAAACCTTAAACCCACACACAATAAGCAAAAACACTAAGAAATCAAGTGACTCTTTCAGGGAGAGGCTGCACTTCAACGGGGTTCATTCAAGAGAATGTTAGTTGTTACGTGCCAATAATCAAGAGAAGGTTGTACAACACACGGCTTCATTTAAAGTCCACATTTTGAGTAAGTTCCATCAGGTTACAAAAACAACAAACCGCCATCGTCCTAGAATTTAGGGGTAACTCGATTCTTGGCGATTTTTACGTTTACAAGGTTGTCGTCACCAAGACTGAGACTGGTCTCAAAAACCGGGAAATCTTTAGATGATGCAGTTGTTTTTTATTTCAAACCCTCGAAGTATTCTCCCTTAGCGGCTACACACAGTTTAAGTCGTTGGACCCAGTCAAGAAATGACCGTTTGAAGTCGTTTTTTGGCACCTGGTTCAGACACTGGAAAACAGCCGATCCGAGGGCTGATCGACTGTCAAATCGACGCCCAGCCAATTGTCTTTTCAGATGAGGAAACAAAAAAAAGTCACAGGGTGCAAGATCAGGAGAGTAGGGAGGATGTGGCAAAGTTTCAAAGTTTTCTTCCTCCAGGTACTCTTTCACCACCTTGGATTTGTGAGCAGGTGCGTTATCATGAAGTAATTTGATCCCTTTCAATCCTGTAGTTGGTCTGGCTCTCTAGTAGTAACGAACGATGCCAGCAAGAACTTTTTCCTTGTAGTACACCCCAGTGATGCTTCTGCCTTTTTCGTGTGGTTTTTGAAAAATGACGCCCTTTGTGTTATAAAATATTGTGTATAAAACCTTCTTGCCGGAGCGACTTTTTCGCACGATCCGAGGGGCATTGGCACCTTTTTTTATCCATGCTTTGTTTTGAGCTTTTCTTTTTGGCTCAAAGAAGTACACCCAAGTTTCGTCTCCAGTCACGATCTCATCCAAGCGTTTTTGATCACATCCGTCGTATATCTTGAGTAGCCGTTGGGCAAACGTAACCCTACACCTCTTGTTCTCTTCAGTGAAGAAATGTGGTACCCATCGCGCGCACACCTTTGTGTATCCAAGTTTGTGTTTTAAAATTCTCAAGACAGACGACGACGAAATGTCCAGTGTTTCGGCGATAAAATGACTGCTCACTCGGGGATCTTCATCAACTAACCGTTGCACATGGGACACCATTTTATTGTCGGTTACAGGTGGTTTTTTCACTTTTCCCCTTGCATCTTCCACAGACGTTTTCCCTGTTGAGAAATGCTTTGCCCACCGAAAAACTGTCGCGCGAGATGGTGCTGTGCCTGGGCTTACAGTTCTCAGCTCTTCAAGTATGTCACCGGCCATTTTACCAAGTGCCGTTCTTATTTTGATGTAGGATCGAAAATCCTTCTCTGAAAATGTGCTTTTTGCCGCCATTTTTTAGGCCAGTGTCTCTCGCTTACATGACTAAATACACTGTATCTTTACGAAAACACAACGGATCACAAAGAAATTATGCACAATAATACGTTATGTACCAATCTTGATAATGACGTCATTTGTTATAAATGTCGTCATTTGATTCTGTGCAAAAAAGACCAGTCTCAGTCTTGGTGACGACAACCTTGTATGTGCTTTAGACTAAGTAAACCATTCTCCATTAGAAATATTCTCTAAAATTCCACAATACATGATTTAACATTCTTTTATGTTTTTATTCATTCCAGGTACAAATATAAACACTATTTCAGAATAAAAATTATCAGTTTTGGCCTTCTGTTGAGCTACGGCAAAATTCCACAACAACTTGTAAACCCTTACCATCGTACTCCACATGGACGTCGTCAGTCTGCGGCAGATCATCAACATAGTCCAGCTGCTCATTGTCCTCCTCATGCACAGAACTGAGATGTACGGTGTAGCTGTTGTCGTCCTCCTCTACACCAAGATCTTGGATTTCTTCCTCATCAACAGCAATCTCCAGCATCTCCTCCTGCACACACACAATATCATTTATATACAACGATATATTAATAATAATAATATCAATATGATAGGAACTGATGCTATAAAAGATGCCAATTCCAAATAGAAGTGTGTACATGATCCGTGTAGTTCTCAGGCCTCTGTCTTCGGTCACTGACACATACTTCTTTTATCGGGATCATTGTTCTGACCAATGGCCGGTCATTGGTCCAATATGTTTGACATGCAGGTCTTCTGATTGAACAATTCTTTTGTAGACAGGATATTTTAACATACACACACACACACACACAGAAAATCCCCTTACAAAGACATGCAGAAAAGCACTTACCTAACAAAAGACAAGAGAAAATGGGAATAGTTTGCATGTGTGTGCAGGAGAATGAGTCACAAAGTAAAATTGTTGGAAATATATGCATAAAACCTTCACAGATGACATTCTGTGTGCATAAATATGATCATCTGCTTTACTTCTTTCTCAGTGGTGAGTGCGTTATACATTGGCTGCTTGACAAGATGGATAAAGCTGAGCAAGTAAAATCAAAAGAAAACAAAAAGAAAGGAAGGAAAGGATAATAGACATACACTACATTTTATGTGAAATATTTGACATCACTCCCCCTCCTCCAACCACACACTTGACTTTACCTCAGGTTGTTGGAAATCATTTTCTTGCATTCTGCAAATATAGAAAACCCATTGTACATGTACATTATAACACTGTTATTGAAGGTGAACAGAACTTATTGTAATAGTTTATACAATAACAATAACAGCCCTTTGTTTCTTAGATCGAGTTAACCAAAAACACGAACAATTACAAATAATAATGGCAAAATTGAGACATCCAGCAAATTCACCATTTTAATACCGACTTCAAATGAAAGCGCTGAAAGTCCACAAAATGGGGCACTCGCCTTTGGCGAGTACTTCTCATAGTTTACTAGCCAGAGAGCAAATTTTACTCGCCAAACCAACCATTTGTTTCAGCAACTTGACTCGCCTTTGGCGAGTAGATTAACATTTCTAACTAGCCATTTACAGATTTCTACTCGCCACTTTCAGGCCTGGTCAAATGTATTTTTTGTCAACTATGCAGCTACTTACCTTACTACTACTTACGCACTGAGTTAGCATTTTACACAATTCAAACATATATATTACAATGTGAAAAAGACAATGAAAAAAACACCAACCCATGATGATCCGAGTATGAGACGTCAACGCCACCACCACCTCCATCATCATCTCCAAGTCCCAGTAGGGCTTCTTCATCAATTAGTTCATCTTCAGTCTGAAAAAAATGACATGTTAAACCATTACTGAAGGTTAACCTGTGCATCTACTGGAGCACATTTATTGATTTAAACACATTTATAACTGTCTGTTCTGCATTTCATTTTTCAGAAGAAGAAAAAAAAGTTAAAAAGAAAGTAAAACATTAGAACAGAAGACACTTATAAAACAAAATTAAATTGCCATCTACGGAGCGTAATTTACAACTTATACGCTTCAAGAGGCTGGAGAACAGCTAAGGAAAAAACCGAAAAAAAACAACTGTCTAGGGACAGCTTGAGAAAAAGAATTGAGCAATTTTCATGGCAATCTCTTATCTTCCATTGGCAGCTGAAACTAGCACAGCTCTTAAACACTTTATTGACAATGGAATAAAGTGGATGTGAAAAATGACCCAGAAAGATTGCTCAATTATCTTTTTTCCTCTTTTTTTCCACTCCTCTTGTAATTTTTTCGTTTATTTATTTGGTGGGTACATGTTATACGTTTTCTCTTGAAAACAGTCACTTTCCTAAAAAAAAAAAAAAATCTCAAAATTGTTTAAATGCGCAAGCCACACTAAAACTGCAGCACTTTGTTTCCACATACCGGACGGAGACCACTCAGTGACTAACAAGAACACATAAAGCGTTCTCCGTTTAATGAAAACTAGGTCGAATGCTTTCCTGCGGGCCAAAAATTTGGAATCAAAAGATGAGACATTCTGGCTTGGTGTTTGACTTTTTATTGTGTTGTATAAATAAGCTTTTTAAGCTTTAAACAGTTTTCCAGCTTTCATTGTGTGGAGTGGTGCAGAGGAAAAAGAGTTTCTTGAATTCTGTATATAATATATAATATGACCTAGGACTGGTCATTTTCTGTTTTCTATGAAATTATATCATATATATATTCACCAGTCACCACTCTGATCTAGGTCCTTTCAAAATATTCTTCTAGGCAGAACTACTTCAATCAAGCTAATCCAAATCTTAAAGACATAATTTCAAAGTCTGTTGCCTAAAGTAGTTTTTTTTCCTTCTTGTTTTTCAATGTTCAAATAAAACACAAAATCCAAAACAAACACAACAAATACTTACTCTGAATGCAGTGATTCCTCCATCGTTCAGCAGGTCCTCTTCATCACTGTAAAAAAATAAGGACACTGATATACATATATATATAATAATAACGACAAGAAGATAATAATATATATAGTCATAACGATGTCATTGCCATATATATTGCACTTCTGAATATTGTCAATGTCAAACAGTTACAGTATTTCTTTTGAACTTACCACAAAGGCGATATTTGTACATTGTGCCATGACACTTAACACTTTCGCGACGGGACACTGATAAATCAGTAACCGCGCTGACACGCCCATGGACGGGACGCGCATTTTTCAGTACCAGTCATACAAGGTACAAGACTCGTGATTGCTTCCCGGTTTTTGAAGATTGCAATAAATTGAGTTGTTTCCCTTGATACACGTGGTTTTCTCTTCCGGCTTGATCAAATTAGTGCAGATTTGCGTGGTGTTTTCGAACAAAAAAAAATGAATCGAAGGCGAGCCTTGTCACGGGAGGAGATTCTCCGGATGTTGGATCTTGAGGATCCTGTAGATCATGATACATCGTGTCGTTTTAGCCTCAAGAAAGCGATAATAGCAGTGATATTGAGGAAGAAACAGTCCCGTTGTTGCTAGTACGAGTCGGCAACTACACGTGGTAGGGGGTGATACTGCTAGACGAACATGTATCTCGGAATCGTGCAGGAGCTATGGGGGCGTGGCAGCACTGATAACAATGGATGGCTGGAGCCTTCAAATCCTTTTGGAATTGTTCATAGGTGTACAGTTGGTACTTTGTTGTGAAAATGTGACTTATATTCAATATGGATTACCTAGACATCATTTGGTGAGTGTTACAGTTTTGTTTCATTTGAGTCAGGATGCTGTGAGTGAATGCGTGATTTGCTTGTTTTTTTCTTTGTACTGTCTCCTTATTTCTGTGTACAATGTTAACAATATTTCAGCTAATTCATAGGTTTTACACCTTGTTTGGTTATAACATTATTTATAATACTTTCTGTTAAAAAATAACTTTTAAAAAAAGCAGTGGAAAATAAAACACACACAAAAAAACATTAAAAAACACAAATTATCCCCCTTTCACCCCCCTTTGCTAAAACAAATCGCGTGACAAACTTATAAATAGCACGACTGAACTGGGCATCCATTTTTGAATTAGTACACAAAATTTGGTGGTGATTGGACTTAATTCAAGCTTGCTAGACAGATTTCTTTACAGTTACTGATTTTTGGGAAGTTTCTTGGTGGCAAGCTTGGGCAGGCAGGACGTTAACGCCGTGGCAGTGCTAGTCACAATAGTGTTAAGCTAAAACTAAGAAATTTCATTCATTGATTTACTGTGGCCATTGCATTGCATTCAAAATGTAATCGAGGAATAACTAAGAAAATTCAAATAATTGACAACATTCAAATTTCAATCAAATTTAATGTAATCATTTCTTTCTCAATCAAGTTAATGAATTTTTCGTTTGCATTGGATGAGGAGCCACAGCCTTGTACATGTAATCACTTACTGACCTAGCAAATAGCATACCCTAAAGTGCTGGCCTTAACCTTCACCGTGCTTCCAGGGTCTTGGGTGACCCAGAGCCTCACAAAAGTGTCTACGGTATCTCTTAAAGTATTGCCAGTTTTTGATTGAGACTTCATGTAATCCTCACACTATATAACCTTCCCATCGACCATCTTTTGAAGAATTAGCTTTGTAAACAGTCCGGATGTTGAGGGTCGTGGACGACCCATATGGAAATAAACATGAATTATTATTCAATTTATTGTGTTAACTTAATCCCTATTCAGATGGTGTGGGTCGTGCCCAACCCATACCCTGCAAAGAGGCAGTAAAGCGCTTATCCTTATTCGGATGGCATGGGTCATGTACGACACATACTTTTTATGTTGAATCTTTCTTTACGAAAGAATGGGTCGTACACAACCCACATCATCCAGACTGTAGAGTCCAAAGTGTGATCCAGCGAAGTTTAAGGTGGTCAGGACATCCGTTTGGAGAAAGGATCCTTGCATTCGATGAATTCATACTCTGTATACTGATATTATTTGTAATTATCAGCATGACTGAGCTATGGTCGAGGCTATGCAGTGACGGAGTGTATGCTGACCTTATCACTTATGTTCGCAGACAAAACTGAGAGACAGTAAAATTACTAAAAAAAGAAAGCTTAAACTGTGAAGAGATCAGCGATTAATGATTCAATGCCTGGGAGTGGGAATATGCAAGATTATTCAGGGGACAGAACTCGCTATATCCACAGGTCCGTGTCTCTAGTCCCCAGGCTATATCCACATCACTGACGTCATCGTCGCACGGGAAGCCTCGTGTTGGCACTCTTATTAAGCGCCATTTTGTTTTTACCACAAAACAATCAACTCTTTTGACAACCTGCAAACTAAACTGAAAGTTTAACAGGAGTGCACTCATGTGCAACTTTTGAAAAGTTCGTCGAGATCGATAGCAGTCATGAATCGCACAAAACATAGATTCCTATTTTTCCCCTTAGGCCTACAAAAAAAATAGGTGTGGTTACGGTAACCCGACCTACCCTATTTTTTTGGGCCGACCCTATAACTTTTTATTACATTTGTCAAAAAAATACACACAAAAAACAAGTAAACGAGTGCAGAAAACGCAATGAAAGCGAAAGCGCCCGAGTCGCACACTTATTTCCCTGTCAAGTAGGTTTAATTTGTACACATTAGAAAAAAAGTTTTAAAAAAGAAAGTGATTGCCTACCTTCCTAGTCCTACCCAATTTTTTTTGGCTATGTTACCGTAACCACATCTATTATTTTTTTTGGCCTTACGGACATGTTGTCTCCGTAGCTCAGACGATAGTGAATTGCCAGTCCATGAGACCTCCGGTTCGAGCCTGGCCCCAGTCTTTTTGTTAATTTTTGTTAAAATAAATTTGTTGACTTATTTTTACCCCCTCTTAACTTTACATTCTTTTATTTTGCTCTGCTGTTCTTTTCTCCAAAGCATTTCGTTGATAGAGCTGAGATTGCAACAAAAATGCACTCCTGCAATTTTCACTGGTCACAACGGTAGGACGTCAGCCGGCTTTGTTTACATTTTATCACATAAACTCCCCTCTCCTCCCCTTCAAAGTGCTGTTGATCGAACTTTGGACCCTGTATTCCACTCATGGAGTCTAACTCGTTATTTAAAAATAAAAGTGAATTTTGACTTTTAAAATTTGACAGCTGAAGTCAGTGAACTGAAGTGCCCAACCGAAAGCAGGAAAATATAAGGCGAGAGTAGGGTCCCTTGAGTATGATGACGTCAGTGACGTGGATATAGCATCGAGTCTAGAGACACGGACCCGTGGATATAGCCACAGCCTATAACATTAACACTTAACAGTACAGAGCTATCGAGTATCAGGCCTAAAAAAAAATAGGTGTGGTTACGGTAACCCGACCTACCCAGTAACCCTATTTTTAGGGGCCGACCCTGTAACTTTTTATTACATTTGTAAAAAAAAACACAAGAAAACGAGTGCAAAAAACGCAATGAAAGCGAAAGCGCTCGAGTCGCACACTTATTTCCCTGTCAAGTAGGTTTAATTTGTACACATTAAAAAAAAAGTAAAAAAAAAAAAGTGATTGCCTACCTTCCTACCCTATTTTTTTGTGGCTATGTTACCTTAACCACACCTTTTTTTTTTGGCCTCATACAATGTTGGAATCCGCAATAACAATTAACAAATGTGCAGCATACTCAGTGGATACTACTAGTACTAGAACATGTTCTCGGTATACCCCCTCTTCCGTTAAGGGCAGGAATTTAATTTTTTCGACAAGACCAATTTTAAGACACATTTCCATACAGTGATACACACCAAATTTCAGCTCAAACAGCCGATGAACACTGGAGCTCTGAGCACAGACAGAAGGACAGACAGATAAACAGAGTGAACCTATACAACCCCAGTTTACCCCTGTAATTACAGTAATAAAGCTTACCTTTCCCAGCCACTGTTGCCCGTGTTGGCAGTCTTTTTCCTTGACATTGTTGGTCAAAGAAGGCCTTTGATTTCCTGATGTTTACCCTTCCTCTTCAGTTAATGGTAATCATGTGGTGATCTAGCACAACCCTGACATGAACTTCATGAAGTTATTTTTTCTGAAAAGGTAGTAAATAAGTTTACTTCAATGGAATGCCTACTTCAATTTTCAAATTGTTCAATAGCAAAATCCTTTTTTTGCATCAAGTCTGACTCTTTTGAGTTTGTGCATAAAATTGCAACACACAATGAAGATCCTTCGAAAGGAGAGATCAGTCTACAGGTACGAACAATAAATCAATAAATTACACCAGTTTCCAATTGAACGGAATCTAACATCGGCTAAACTTACTACTTGAACATTTTTAAATTAATAGAATACCATTATCTAGGCGCATGGTTGTCTCAGCGAGCGAGTACTCGCCGAGTTGGTCGTCGTACTCGTAGCTCCAATATTCACAATGTGCAAAATGATTTGAGCACAGGTAATGAGGTATTATTAAAGCCTCGGCAGTCCGTTCAACACTAAAGACATGCCGGACTTACAACTGTACAGAGATATCCAAAAAGTACATCTATGTGACTGCACAACCGATCACGTTTCTTCAACAACTTACATTATGCCGCATCTGCAAATGGCGAACCGGAACTTAACACAAGTTGTCTTCCCTTCTCGCGGGGCACTACTGCTGGGTCAAAGGGTAAAGGTCAAACAACAAGATGTCACCGAACATTGTATCATTTCGTTTTCCCCCTTTTATTGATTTTACGCTGGTTTAAATTCAAAACAAATCGCGTGAGGCAAAATTACAACATGTTTTTGGAATCAGGAACCGACAAGGAATCAGATAAAATAATTTTTAAATAGACTTTGAAATTTTAATTTCAATCATAATTTTCATGTACTTATTTTTCAGAGCTTGTTTTCAATCCAAATATAACACATTTATATGTTTTTTGAATCAGAAAATAATAAAATGAAACAATTTTTGGATCGTTTTATAAAACATAATTTTAATTACAATTTTCAGACATTTAATGACCAAACTCATCACTGATTACATTTTAAGCCTCCAAGCTGAAATGCAAGACCAAAGTCCGGCCTTCGTCGAAGACTGCTTGACCAAAATTTCAATTCATTTAATCAAAAAATAGAACAAAAAGCCAGTTATGATGTCATCAAAGACATTTAACGAAACAAATTTTTAAAAGTCTGGGGATATCATACCCAGTTTCAAGTTTAATGAAGGTCGGTCAAGTAGTTTTGTCTGAATCGCTCTACACATACACACACACAGACACACAGACACTGCATACACCACGACCCTCGTCTCGACTCCCCGTCTAAGTTATAACATTTAGTCAAAACTTGACTAAATGTAAAAAGGGAGTTATGAGGCATTTTCGAAGAGCTAGCGAGCGAAAGTAAAAAGCCCCGGCCTGGTTTCTGTCTGTGACATCCAACCATGTCCGACCTGTTTTTTAGAAAACGCGTGACCTCAAACTTCAGCATTTACATGTAATATATTTGTTGTTCTGGTATCTTCTCACGTTGTATTATGCCCACGAGTGAAAATCCAGTGAGTCTTCCCCAAACACATCTCATCATAAAATCAAATTATCATTGATTAAATTTCCATCTTTTCGTGCCGGGAACCAGGACTGAGGGGCACGAACCGAAAAAGGGTGCCATCCAAACGGGAGAGAACAAAACGCGGGTTCTGATTCATTGAAATCACAGCACATCTCAGTTTCAACCAATGAATGGCAATCCAACACTGCGGGTGGCTCCCACTTGGGTGATAACTTTCTCGTGCACCTCAGCCCTGGTAATAAATGGCTGATCAGTAATCGATTTTGTTTCCTTTTCGTTCCTCAAACCTGGTTACACGTGTACCACTGACATTAGACACTTTTGCAGCAGACAATCATTTATTTTCAACTGGTATTTCCACCGTTTGTAAAATTTGCTTCCAAAAGTCATGGTACATGTACACCGCTTTCGATCTTAACAGATGAAACGAGGGTTTGTGTCAAATCTCAAAATATGTCATTGACACTCCTTGGACAGTGCCCCTTTCAATAATATTTCCATGTTCATAACACACACACGCGCACAAACACTGACGCACACATACACACACACACATACGCATACACACAAACCACATGCACACAAACACACACTAAGAGAGAGTAGGAAAACAAGAGCAAGGATTTTGCGGGTTTCATTTCTTGTTTCTTTTTTCTCCATGTTATGAATTTATACTACAGTTTTCAGTTTCCATGAAACAAACAGGCACTCAAAAACAAAAAACAAAAACAAAAGTAATTTAGTACTGTAGTAACAAGTCATTGCACAGAATAAATCCCGTCAGCATCAAAAGCGTGGTACTGGCGTGTTTACAGAAGAGAAAGAGAGAGTGCATACTGGCGTATGCGTGCATAGAAACGATTAAGAAAGGAATGAGACAAAATTAGCAATCACCTACACAAAATGTGATGAAAAAAAATGCACAAATGGCTATCTAATGAGAAGATTCTGAAAATGCTTTTCTTAATACAATTCATAGGTGGACACTTGCATTTAAGTTTTCAGCTTCCCTGAGATTGAAAGGCACACACACCAAAAAACAAGTCGCGTAAGGCGAAATTACTACATTTAGTCAAGCTGTGGAACTCACAGAATGAAACTGAACGCACTGCATTTGTTCACAATGACCGTAGTCCGCTGCTAGTGCAAAACGGGCAGTGAAAGTGACGAGCCTGTACATGTTTAGCGCAGTAGCAGTTGCGCTGTGCTGCATAGCACGCTTTACTGTACCTCTCTTCGTTTTAACTTTCTGAGCGTGTTTTTAATCCAAACATATCATATATGATCTATATGTTTTTGGAATCAGGAACCGACAAGGAATAAGATGAAATTGTTTTTAAAACGATTTCGGAAATTTAATTTTAATCATAATTTTTATATTTTTAATTTTCAGAGCTTGTTTTTAATCCGCATATAACATATTTATATGTTTTTTGGAATCAGAACATGATGAAGAATAAAATAAAAGTAATTTTGGATCGTTTTATAAAAAATTTAATTTAATTAAAATTTTCAGACTTTTAATGACCAAAGTCATCAATTAATTTTTAAGCCTACATGATCAAATGCAATACCGAAGTCCGGCCTTCGTCGAAGATTGCTTGGCCAAAATTTCAATCAATTTGATTGAAAAAATGAGGGTGTGACAGTGCCGCCTCAACTTTTACAAAAAGCCGGATATGACGTCATAAAAGACATTTATACAAAAAAAGAAAAAAACATCTGGGGATATCATACCCAGGAACTCTCATGTAAAAATGTCTTTGATGACGTCATATCCGGCTTTTTGTAAAAGTTGAGGCGGCACTGTCACACCCTCATTTTTCAATCAAATTGATTGAAATTTTGGCCAAGCAATCTTCGACGAAGGCCGGACTTCGGTATTGCATTTCAGCTTGGTGGCTTAAAAAATAATTAATGACTTTGGTAATCTAAACAACGAAGTGATTGTGGTAAGATGAACAAAGTTAAAAAACAAAGGTGTTAGGAAACGCTACCGTTGCTGAGCTTTGGTTCGGTTTTGTGTGTTGCATGTAGTTGACTTATTTGTACTTTGTGGGAAAGTACCGATATTATATTTTGTAAACACAATATTTATGTTTAGACGAGAATGCAGGTGAACTTTCTAGTCCTGTCAAAACAAGTTATTTACCACGCTGTTTGTAGTGTGAGTTCGTGGCGTTCGTTGGGATTAAGTGCGTCGGCGCTTTTGATGTACGTCATAGAGAGCGTCACTATTCTAGATCAAGGACAGTTCATATAATGTAGTTGTATCATGTTCGGTCTGGAATATTCTCGAGATTGAGTATTTACTATATATGCCAGCGCGATTTGAATGTTAAAAAAGCTTCTATTTGAGTTCTGTTACGTTGTGCAGTTGTATGTATTGAATGCTGAATAAATCCTCGAACTTAATTTGACGAGTTGTTTTCTGCTGCTGCGAAGACGGGCGACGTAGAATAAAAGAACACAACTATACGACGTTTGAGAACTTGTGGCAATCTCAAGTGTCGTGTAACAAAAGGATTACTGTACTCACCAATACAAAGACGACACAAGACGATTACGAATTTTCGCTTCTGGAAGCTTCATCAGGAAAAGAACACAAAAGACAACAAAAAGCAGACGCAACACGGAACGAACAGGGTTTGAAAGAAAATGGAGGGGAAACACGCAAAAAGGGGAAGGAACTCTAGGAACGGAAATGAATGAAAGGGGAGAGACTTTGGTCATTAAACATCTGAAAATTGTAAAAAAAAAAAAAAATTTTTTTTAAACGATCCAAATTTACGTTCATCTTATTCTTCATCATTTCCTGATTCCAAAAACATATAAATATGTTATATTTGGATTAAAAACAAGCTCTGAAAATTAAAAATATAAAAATTATGATCAAAATTAAATTTTCGAAATCAATTTAAAAACACTTTCATCTTATTCCTTGTCGGTTCCTGATTCCAAAAACATATAGATACTAGAGGAATACCGAGCTTCGCCGGGGTGAATCGCGAGACAGAGACAGACAGCGTGGCGGTTCACCACAATCACCTTTGAAGGCGAAGTCCTGTCAAACGGGATTGAGAATTTTAGAGCTTAATTCTAAGCCCTATATTATCTGTTATGGCTTCTCAAATGCCAGAACATACAGACAGGTTAAAATTGATATTAAAAGTCCTACGGTTTTGAGCCATTAAGGACTTGAGTGTTTGTCCGCTTTCAAAAAGAGGAAAGAAAGAAACAAAAAATAAGGAGAGGAGGGCAGGGGGTGGGGTAGAGTTGATAATGCTCTGTGGAATTTGTTAAAATGAAAAGTAGTTAAGATGTTTCTTGGTAAGAATTATAAGTCTGTATTCTATATCTTGAATAACGGGTTTGTAAAATGATTTTTTTTTTAATTCAAATCGAGTTAAAAAGTGGAACCTTTCAGGATCACCAATAAAACCAAATAGATGAGCAAGTAAGAGGAACACGAACAATAAATCTCAAAACTTTTTACAAATAAAAGGATTAAGATGTAAGCCACGAAGGCCGTGGTAATAAAAACAATATGTACAGTTTGGCGACTAGTGGGCCTTGGGTGAGGATATGTTGTCTAGAGGGTAGTCGCTAGAATCAGGAGGGATGGCGGGAGCCACTCGACCTCAAACTGAAACACGCTGATGTGATAATCTGGGCTTAGTTATACCCACAGCCCCATGTCCGAGTCCCTGACCAGTCGGCACAGCAGCAAGCTGTGTGACCAGCCTAGAGAACTGCTACTGCGCAAATAATCCTGGGGACTCAGACCATGGAGCTGCATATGGTCATATAAGGTTTTAAAGGTAATTCTATTTGTAGCGCATGGAGCGAAAATGTGTTGAAATGAATAGGGTTCTCCACAATGGCAGGACTTGTTAAAGATATGGAAGCGGCAGCCGCCGGCACGGAGGCGTCTGAAGATAGTGACACACCAATGCCGCTAGACCACATCACAAACAGAACTCTACAATCCACAGGTGTTGCTCACATAGAGAGACACACACACACACACACACACACACACACACAAACACAGAGAAGCCGTATCTATAGAGAGATAGATGACAGTGTATTTTTCGCGTGGCTATAAATTGATTCGACCTTTGCACTTTTACAGTGAGGATAATTTACGGGTCCAATTTACGTTCTGGACACTGCGGTGACCTTCTAAAAATAGTAACAGAACGCCGGGAATATCCGAAGATGCCCCCTCATAAGTGCACCATACGAAGGAAGGGAGGTAAACGCTGAAAACATGGAGAAGATGAGAAGATAAGGAAGAGTTACTGGGAATGGTGAAATGAACACAAAAACCAAAATCGGTTCAGCGCTGCGCGCTGAGAGCACGTGTTGAAATATCTCATCGATGATATTGTGTCCGGGGTGTAGCTGAATACGGTGTCCAAATTTGAAAAAGATCCACCGAGAACTTTGGCTTTGGTGTGTCGGTATGGGGGCCCGGGTAGCTGAGGTGGAACCAAAATCGGTTCAGCGCGCACAAAATCGGTTCAGCGCTGCGCGCTGAGAGCACGTGTTGAAATATCTCATCGATCAGGTTGTGTCCGGGGTCTCTATGAATAAGCCCACCAAATTTGAAGCAGATCCATCGAGAACTTTGGCCGTGCATCGCGCACAGACAGACACACAGACACTAGTCGTATATATATATAGATATGTATATCTATAAATATATAGAGATAGATGACTGTATTTTTCGCGTGGCTATAAATTGATTCGACCTTTTTACTTTCACAATAAGAACAACTTACGGGTGCAATCGTGACACTCTAAAAATAGTAACGTAGTAACGGGAATATGGATTGACGCCACACGGAGGAAGGGAGATAATCGCGGCCGAAAACACTGGAGAAGATAAGGAAGAGTTACTGGTAGTGGATCCCGACAACAACAACCAACACAAAAAAAATCAGTTCAGCGCGCACAGCGCTGCGAGCACGTGTTGAAATATCTCATCGATGAGGTTGTGTCCGGGGTGTAGCTGAATACGGTGTCCAAATTTGAAAAAGATCCACCGAGAACTTTGACCGTGCATCGCAAACAGACAGACAGACAGTAGTCATATCTATATATATATATACGACTTGTGTCTGTCTGTCTGTGTGTGTGTGTGTGTGTGTGTGTGTGAGTGTTCGCGATGCACGGCCAAAGTTCTCGATGGATCTGCTTCAAATTTGGTGGGCATATTCAGGTACACCCGGGACAGGACACAACCTGGTCGATATTTCAACACGTGCTCTCAGCGCGCAGCGCTGAACCGATTTTGGTTCCACCTCAGCTACCCGGGCCCCCATACCGACACACCAAAGCCGCTACACCACATCACAACGCCAAAGTTCTCGGTGGATCTTTTTCAAATTTGGACACCGTATTCAGCTACACCCCGGACACAATATCATCGATGAGATATTTCAACACGTGCTCTCAGCGCGCAGCGCTGAACCGATCATGGTTTTTGTGTTCATTTCACCATTACAAGTAACTCTTCCTTATCTTCTCCAGTGTTTTGCGTTTATCTCCCTTCCTTCGTGTGGCTTCAATCCAAATACACTGTCACCTATCTCTATATATTTATAGATATAAATATATATATATATACGGCTTCTCTGTGTGTGTGTGTGTTTGTGTGTGTGTGGGCAAAAACCTGTGTATTGTAGAGTTCTGTTTGTGATGTGGTCTAGCGGCTTTTGTCTGTCTGTATGTTCTGGCATTTGAGAAGCCACAACAGATAATATAGGGCTAAGAAATAAGCTCTAAAATTCTCAAACCCGTTTGACAGGACTTCGCCTTCAAAGGTGATTGTGGTGAACCGCCACGCTGTCTGTCTCTGTCTCGCGATTCACCCCGGCGAATTCACCATTCCCAGTAACTCTTCCTTATCTTCTCCAGTGTTTTGCGCCTTCGTGTGGCTTCAATCCATATTCCCGTTTCTAAGTTACTATTTTTAGAATGTCACTGCGCTGTCCAGAACGCTTCCCTTGCACCCGTAAGTTGTTCTTACTGTCAAAGTGAAAAGGTCGAATCAATTTATAGCCACGCGAAAAATACACTGTCACCTATCTCTATATATTTATAGATATAGATATACATCTATATATATATATATATATACGACTTGTGTCTGTGTGTGTGTCTGTGTGTGTGTGTATGTGTTTGTTCGCCATGCACGGCCAAAGTTATCGATGGATCTGCTTCAAATTTGGTGTCCATATTCAGATACACCCTGCACAAAATCTGGTCGATGAGATATTTCAACACGTGCTCTCAGCGCGCAGCGCTGAACCGATTTTGGTTCCACCTCAGCTACCCGGGCCCCCATACCGACACACCAAAGCCAAAGTTCTCGGTGGATCTTTTTCAAATTTGGACACCGTATTCAGCTACACCCCGGACACAATATCATCGATGAGATATCAGTTTCAACACGTGCTCTCAGCGCGCAGCGCTGAACCGATTTTGGTTTTTGTGTTCATTTCACCATTACAAGTAACTCTTCCTTATCGTCTTCTCCAGTGTTTTGCGTTTATCTCCCTTCCTTCGTGTGGCTTCAATCCATATTCCCGTTTCTAAGTTACTATTTTTAGAATGTCACTGCGCTGACCAGAACGCTTCCCTTGCACCCGTAAGTTGTTCTTACTGTCAAAGTGAAAAGGTCGAATCAATTTATAGCCACGCGAAAAATACACTGTCACCTATCTCTATATATTTATAGATATATATATATATATACGGCTTCTCTGTGTGTGTGTGTGTTTGTGTGGGCAAAAACCTGTGTATTGTAGAGTTCTGTTTGTGATGTGGTCTAGCGGCTTTTGTCTGTCTGTATGTTCTGGCATTTGAGAAGCCACAACAGATAATATAGGGCTAAGAAATAAGCTCTAAAATTCTCAATCCCGTTTGACAGGACTTCGCCTGCAAAGGTGATTGTGATGAACCGCCACGCTGTCTGTCTCTGTCTCGCGATTCACCCCGGCGAAGCCGGGTATTCCTCTAGCCGCGATTATCTCCCTTCCTCCGTGTGGCAATGCCGGGTCCCAGGCGCAGCCTGGTATTCGGCTCTACTTCTTCCCGGTGAAGCCGGTACCCGGCGAAGCGGGTAATCATCTAGTATATCTTTATGTATATACGACTTGTGTCTGTCTGTGTGTGTGTGTGGGCAAAAACCTGTGGATTGTAGAGTTCTGTTTGTGATGTGGTCTAGCGGTTTTTGTCTGTCTGTATGTTCTGGCATTTGAGAAGCCACAACAGATAATATAGGGCTAAGAAATAAGCTCTAAAATTCTCAAACCCGTTTGACAGGACTTCGCCTTCAAAGGTGATTGTGGTGAACCGCCACGCTGTCTGTCTCTGTCTCGCGATTCAGGCCCGGCGAAGCCGGGTATTCCTCTAGTATATATAGATATAGATGATATGTTTGGATTAAAAACACGCTCAGAAAGTTAAAACGAAGAGTCGGAGGTACAGAAAAGCGTGCTATCCTTCTCAGCGCAACTACTACCCCGCTCTTCTTGTCAATTTCACTGCCTTTGCCACGAGCGGTGGACTGACGATGCTACGAGTATACGGTCTTGCTGAAAAATTGCAGTGCGTTCATTTTCATTCTGCGAGTTCGACAGCTTGACTAAATGTTGTATTTTCGCCTTACGCGACTTGTTAACTTTGTGAGCGTGTTCAATCCAAACATATCAGGGCCGTTTTGTTGGGGTAGAATTTTCGAGACTACGGCAATTATGTTTGCGCACTGAGACGACGTCACGATGTTTCACTTCAATGCATCGTGACGTCATCCCCTCTAGCGCGCGTGGCGTGTGTGTTTAGTTATGTGGATGTGTATGTGCGCGTGTGTATGTGTTAGAGAGAGAGTGTGTGTGTGTGTGAGAGAGAGAGAGAGAAAAAAAGAGAGAAAAAAAGAGAGAGAAAAAAGAGAGAGAGAGAGAGAGGCAGGCGATTTGTCCTTCACGGGGGGGTATGCAGTGCCTTGTCATTGTACTTCTACTTAATTTAGTAAACATGACTTCCGATTTCAATGAACAGAACTTCTGTTTGCCGAGAGAAATCGAATTCATAGAATTGGCTATTCTGAGGAACTTCACTTCCATTGCGTTTCACATTTGATAGGCGTAAAATAAGCTTTAACAAAAAATACCTCCAAAACGTTTTAAAAGCTGTAAAGCGGGCTTGAATTCGGTAAGGGAGTGACACAAGCAGTAGATAGAAATTTCAAGATAGCCTATTAAACATCAGGTCAATTCAACTTTTTAGTTGTCTGGTAAAGCCGCCGATAAGGAGAATATTCATGAAGTTATTAAAGTGTGTGATGTTTTCAGTAGTGGCCTGAACGTCTGATGTGTTTCTGCAGAAGTGAGACAGCTGGTGTTTGCTGATCAACACTGACAAGCAGCTGCCGCCACTGAACCAAAATTCCTGTGTTCTTGTAGTCGCGACATGCATGTGTTCCTTCGTCCAAGTGTCTTGCACAACAAAGAGACAAATTTCGCTTACAATCTAAACATCTCAAGAATCGCCAGTCTAACTTTGAAAACAGTTCTTAACCCTTCAAAGCTCATGTACAATTTTTAAAAGACAACCTCAACATTCTGCACTAAATAATCAGAATTCTGAAAAAAGTCCCCACAGTGAAAAGCTTGCAACTATGACTGGTGTTTTCAGCTGTGCAATATTGTACATTACAACATTTTGTACTTTCTCTTATTCAGGGAAAATTGGGAGGTTGGATGAAGGGCATGGAAATTTTGCTGAATCAAGTCAAGCTTTTCAAGGTTATAACCTGTCAATTCATGTGTGCCCAAAAGAAGTAATAGCAATCTCATATCACCGTCCTTTTCTTGCTTCACTCAACTAAAAGACAATCCACACATTTTAAAATTGAAAAACAATAAGGCATACGGTTTTAGAAGAAAATAAGGGAAAAGGGGAAACAGGAAGCGTGAAGAGCAAACTTTATTCTTAACAGATACATGTACTATACAAGAAGAATATATACCACATTGTTATTACATTTATCATGTACAGTAATGATATATTGCTGCGAAGAAGTAAAAAACATTTTAAAACTAATTAACCTTATATTTGTGTCATCTGAATAATTTAATATTTGTTGATTTTTCTCTGATTCACTCCAAGATTTCTTTTGCTCTCTATTTTTTACACACACACACACACATTCACTAAATTAGTGAAACTGCTCCAGAGTTGACAAGAGAAGCAATGGGTTTGTAGCGAAGAATGTGCTGATCTCCCTTCTCCAAGTCAATGATTTCTTCCCTGCAAGAATAAGCCACAAAAAGTTATGAACTTCAAATTTGAGATCAAATACCATTTTAAATAAAACAGCAATTACCATACTTTATCAGTCAGAATGAATGCCTGTGCTTCTTTGTGTCCTGCTACTATCAACCTAGTATATTATGAGTAAAATATGCCAAAGCCTTACTCTTTTTTGGGGAGGGAATACAAGAGGACATGCAACTAAGCAAATAAGTGAATGAATATATAATCTAAAAATATCACATCAATAGTTAAAAAAAAAAAATAAAATAGGCCAAAAAAAGAAAGAAAACAACCTTTTTATTTATGAGTAACACAGACAACATGACTGCACGCAATGCCAATGACCTGTAATTCCAGGGAGCATGGACTTGCTTAAAAATAGTATATATGCAGATACAGCACAACATATGCGAAAAAAAGAACAGAAAAACAACAAGTCGCGTAAGGCGAAAATACAACATTTAGTTAAGTAGCTGTCGAACTCACAGAATGAAACTGAACGCAATGCCATGTTTTTGGAATCAGGAACCGACAAGGAATAAGATGAAAGTGTTTTTAAATTGATTTCGACAATTTAATTTTGATAATAATTTTTATATATTTAATTTTCAGAGCTTGTTTTTAATCCAAATATAACATATTTATATGTTTTTGGAATCAGAAAATGATGGAGAATAAGATGAACGTAAATTTGGATCGTTTTATACATTTTTATTTACAATTTTCAGATTTTTAATGACCAAAGTCATTAATTAATTTTTAAGCCACCAAGCTGAAATGCAATACCGAAGTCCGGGCTTCGTCGAAGATTACTTGACCAAAATTTCAACCAATTTGGTTGAAAAATGAGGGCGTGACAGTGCCGCCTCAACTTTCACGAAAAGCCGGATATGACATCATCAAAGACATTTATCAAAAAAATGAAAAAAACGTTCGGGGATTTCATACCCAGGAACTCTCATGTCAAATTTCATAAAGATCGGTCCAGTAGTTTAGTCTGAATCGCTCTACACACACACACACACACACAGACAGACACACACACGCACATACACCACGACCCTCGTCTCGATTCCCCCCTCTACGTTAAAACATTTAGTCAAAACTTGACTAAATGTAAAAAGCAACTTGGCACCAACCCGGTATCGACTGTGTCTTCTTCTATCAATACATTTGCAGTGTTCTCGTTCACTCTCAGGAACACATAGCTGTTGAGCTTGGGTGCAACTCCTGAAAAAATAAAGATTATGTATTACAAGACTCAAACGTGCTATACCCATGCCTAACACACCAACAAAAGCTTCTTCAAGTTCATGTTTTAGCATGCTAGACCATGCAGTAATAGTTAGACAGAGGAAGGCAAATGACGTCTATCCACCCCAACCTTAATTTTTCATTGAATAAGTAAGTTCCTGTAGCAAAACTAGCATGAATACTATACTGAAAACACGGGATTTCATGCATCAGTTGACGGTAAACATGGTTGCAAAGTGGGCTGCTACTTTAAGAGACGCGATCTCCAGAGGAAACATCCTTTTTACAGGGAAACTTGTAAATGGACAAACTATTTAGCCGGGCACATTTAAAAAAAGTGCATTGGACATTTATGATTTAAACAATAGGACAGTAAACTGCTCCCTATTACCGGACATAACATGTTGTGAATCAATCCTTGTCTAATGTTTCAGTCTCGTAAATCCATGAGTTACTTCACCAGAATGCTTCTACAGTTGTATCTGCAAGGGATGGGCGCGGTGGCCTAGTGGATAAGACATCGGCCTCCTAATCGGGAGGTCGTGAGTTCAAATCCTGGCCACGGCCGCCTGGTGGGTTAAGGGTGGATATTTTTCCGATCTCCCAGGTCAACTTATGTGCAGACCTGCTAGTGTCTTATCCCCCTTCGTGAGTACACGCAAGCACAAGACCAAGTGCGCACGGAAAAGATCATGAAACCCATGTCAGAGTTCGGTGGGTTATAGAAACACAAAAATACCCAGAATGCTTCCCCTGAAAGCGGCGTATGGCTGCCTGAATGGCGGGATCAGACATGGGATTCAGAAAAAGTGATAATTACGGAAAAAAGAAGGTGGGGGTCTGGGGGCCGCAGAAGGCCCCCAGTAGGGTCCAGGGGCGACGCCCCTGGTCGGGGTCTGGGGGCTTCGCCCCTAGAAGCTGAAGGTTTTTAGTGTTTTAGACACACAAAAATGGCCCGGAAATGCATATTTCAGCTTAATCATAGCCCCCCCCCCCCCCTCCCTTTCTCTTCCTTCCCATGTTTTTCAAATTAATTTTACGCTAAGACTCAAAATAAGGAGGAGAAAGAGAGAGAGAGAGAGAGAGAGAGAGAGAGAGAGAGAGAGAGAGAGAGAGAGAGAGAGAGAGAGAGAGAGAGAGAGAGAGGCGGGGATGGGGGGGGGGGGGGGTGGTGGCGTGTGACTTCAATGTTCTTACCTTGTCGGTCCCAAACGACCCCAGTGACTGATTACACGACTGGGTTTTCAGGATAGTCAGGTGCTTGTTGCTTTTCAAGTGGCTTTTGAGGGCAGTCTTTCCATTGGAGCCGTAGTTGATAACATTAACATCGTTGCACAAAGTGCACTGAGCTTTTCCCGGCAAGTTGATTTTAGCAAAAGCATCGCCAACTTTCAGTTTCACGTCTTGTGTCTTCTGGCCTTTCTCGTATTTCCAGCTCAATGATACAACTTCATCGAGCCAGTCGAATCTCCAGAGATTTTTCTTGTACTTCTGCTGGTCAATTTCCCGGGATAGAACGGTTTCGTCTCGCTTTAGCTTCCTCATCATTTTGGCAAGTGGCTCGAAGCGATGTAAAAATGGCGCCGAATCATTCTCATACGGTATGCTTATACTGAATCCCCGATAGCTACGTTGAAACGGTGACTGTAGGAGACAAAGACACAGAGCGCGTTCCCATACGGATCGACCAGCAACAGTCTGACCGTTTTAGGAACCAACCGTTCAAGAATAGTATGGAATGGAGCGTCGCGATCAGCGGACCGGCCGAAAAACTTGGGTCTATACCTACATATACCCCAAAATTTTCTCAGCGGATTTGCACGAATCTCAAGAATGATCCCTGGAGCCTAAAAATTTACGGAATTCCGTAATTTTACGGAAGAATCCCATGTCTGGGGATAAAAACGGTCATACACTTAAAAACTCACTCGTGCAAAATCATGAGTGAATGTGGGAGTTTCAGCCTATGAACGAAGAAGAAACTGAAATAGTACCTGCAAGCTCTTTCTCAGCAGACTGCATGTTTGGAGGCATGTGTTTCAAAGCAAGTGCGCCGAAATGGTTCTTCTTGCACTCTAGAAACCTGTAACATGAAAGAGACAAAATGCAGAATTCTGAAGAGCTTAAGCAATCGCTTGACAGTGAGAGCCAAAAGAAACTTTATTCTTTGCCTTTACAAAAAACCTAAATTCTCTTGTACAGAATGTAAAAATATGTTATCTATCAGTTTTTGAAGAACCTACGTAATCAGAGACAAACATTAGAATTTTGAAGAGTTAATGCAATTTCCTGTGAGAGCATTCTCAGCGAGTGGAATGAAGAGTATTAGTGATAAGGCCAAAACAATTAAAACATTTGTTTCCAATGAAAAGACAAAAAAGGTTAGGATCGGTAGGTCTGTTCCCTGTTGTTATTTTTTAAAAACAGTTGTTTTTTTATTGCAGTTCATTTTTTACATGTATTTACACAGGCGCACTTGATTTTTTTATTGGGCAAAAATCATGCAACTGTATCCCCTGGATGTCGGAGAACAGAACAATAACTTTCCTTGTAAAGAGTTGGGGTGGAAAATTGAGTTTTGTCATTTTTATTTTATTCATTTCAGGATAAAAGAAAAAGGTCTAGGGTTGGGAGGAAAAAATAAGGTCAGTCGGGGAATCATTGAATTTTTTTGTTCTGGGCCTTATGTTGAAAATGACTATGAGTGTGCTTAGTTATAGTCTTATTTAATGCTCATCTCCAGTTATTGCTGACATTGACAAAGTGCAGGTGTTGTTACTGAATGCATGCAACTCCCAAGACACAACAGGGCTAGGTACAAAGTATTTGTCTGACACAAAGATGGTTTGCTGCATGCACAGTCACTTGTCGTGAGAAAGAAGTCTGTCGCAAAATCTGCTTTTAGTTTGTCAAAAAACCTGCCTCTTGTGACCACAACTTGAGAAGTGTTCAACCCCGAATTGCAGTCAGAGCTTAGAGTAGAAGTTAATACATTCTTTATTGCTTTAGAATAATAACAGAAGAAAATATATATATGAAAGCTACAAGAACCGGATCATGCTGAAACTCACTTTCTGGCAAACTGCCTTTCAGCATCGGACATCAGAGGCTCCTCATTGTCCTTCTTCTGCTCTTCCTTCTCCAGCACATGGCTAGTGTATTTCTCAACCTGCACAGCACAAGAGGCCAATGTCCTACCCACTTAATAGCAAAGTACAGTGGAACCCCCCTTTTAAGACACCCCAATGTAAGACTCCCTCCCTTTTAAGACCTTGTTTTCTCAGACTTTCTGTTTATAACAGACATATTTCTGTACACCCATTTTTAGACTCACTCCTTTTTAAGACCTTGTTTTCTCAGACTTTCTGTTTATAACAGACATAACTGTACACCCATTTTTAGACTCACTCCTTTTTAAGACCTTGTTTTCTCAGACTTTCTGTTTATAACAGACAACTGTACACCCATTTTTAGACTCACTCCTTTTTAAGACCTGATTTTCTCAGACTTTCTGTTTATAACAGACATAACTGTACACCCATTTTTAGACTCACTCCTTTTTAAGACCTTGTTTTCTCAGACTTTCTGTTTATAACAGACATAACTGTACACCCATTTTTAGACTCACTCCTTGTTAAGACCTGATTTTCTCAGGTTTGTGGAGGTCTTTAAAGGGGGGTTCAACTGTATGTAAAAAAAAATTTCACCCACCAGTATTGTTCAGTTAAAGCTTTGATCACAGGACTGTTGAGTTTCGGACAGTAAGCAATGATTCTTTCCTTCAAGCAAAGTAATGTTGAAAGATTCTTTTTCGTACAAAAATCTAAAAATATTTCAATGTGTACATACCATACATTATACGTTTTGTTATAGGGTGTTACAAATCCATGGGATACATATAAGCATCTTATACTATGCACAAACCTTTTCCAATCTGAGCCTTAGATAGCTGCTGACGATAAATCTGATGCGGTCAACCTTGAACAAAAAAGATATATGAATTATGAGTCAGTTTCACAAGAACAAAATCTCATGAACTCTGCTTGATCAATCTAAACACTCTGACAAATATTGCCAAATGTTATCACAGAAGTGGAATTTTACTACAAAATATATACGCGTATTTAAAAATCAAATAAAAAGAAAACTTCTGTGTGTACTCCAGATGACTACAGTAAGATTTGCCTGAGAAAAAACACAACAAGATTATGTTTCAATTTTGTTTCTTGTCTTACTTCATAATCATATATTTTGAAATTGGCAAAAGCTATACGCACTTCGAGAGTATACAGGATCGATGAGTCTGTATACACTCCGGCAATGAAAAGCTCTGTTACAAATCTGTAGCCAATGAAATGCCCCTAACAAGTCGTTAGGAAGTAGCCAATGAAAAATCAATCAATCAATCAACAAGAAGCTTATATCGCGCGTATCCCGTGGGTACAGTTCTAAGCGCTTGTCGAAGAGCTGTCAACACAGGACTAACAGAAAAAGAAAAAACCCATCTACAGACGGACATAAACCCTATCACACACTAGCAGACCCTAATAAACATACAACAAACAACTGTTTAACAACAATGTACACATCAATAGCTAGGTCCAAACAAAATAATATTAAGCACACACAAAACACCTCTCACAGAGCACAACACAAGGATGTCATTTGGGGCACAACACATCGCGTCGAACATGAAAGTCACAGCCAGCTACGGGAAGAACTGAGTCTTCAACCTACTCTTGAACGCGTCAAAAGAGGGGCTCTGGCAAAGCTCCAGCGGCAGGGAGTTCCAGACGGAGGGGCCCGCGGAGGGGAATGCACGCTGACCAGCAGATGCGAGTTTCGAGCGAGGTATGTGAAGGCGGAGTGGGTCAGCAGCAGAACGAAGGGGACGGTCGGAGGGCTGGGTGTACAGGTCCAGGAAGGATTGAAGGTACGCAGGAGCCGAGTCGTTGAGACACTTGTAGACCAGAGTGGACAGTTTGTAGGAGATTCGGGTGTTGACAGGGAGCCAGTGCAAGGAACGAAGTAGGGGGGTGATGTGATCTCACTTCCTCTTCTTCAACACCAGCCTGGCAGCAGCGTTCTGGACTCGTTGTAGGCCATGAATGGATGAGGCGGGGAAGCCAGCCAGAAGGGAGTTGCAGTAGTCCAGTCGACTGAAGATGAGGGAGACGACCAGCTTCACACAGGCATCAGGGGTGAGGTAGCGACGGATAGAGGCGATGCGTCGTAGGTGGAAAAATAAGTCTGATGTATGGACTTCCGCTATCTCTTTTTTGGAGTGTCGAGGGTTGGCAAATAATGTACATATTCACATAGCTAGTATACAACCGTTTCTAGGTCGATACACACTCCAAGTGTGTTCCAAACTCCGACAATAAACTGCCATGAAGCATCAGTTTCGTGTGTGTGTTTGTTTTTGTCTGTGTTTGTTCCCAGCATACTTTGATACCATGAATCAAAAGGGAATCGTACCTTCGCAAAATGGCGTCGAATGACACTCCGAATGTTGATGCGGTTCAGTGTCGAAAATGTAATCTACGTCACAGCAAAGGCCGTGCAGCATCAGATTGTTTTCGTTTCTTTGTACTCTTATAATCAACTGCTCTGCGTTCCTATCGCAAAGTGGTGTCGAATGGCAAATTTGCTTCGCAACCGGAAGTTAAAGCCGGAGTGTTTACAGTGGTCAGGTCTTGTATACACTCCGAGTGCATATAGCCAGTGCGTTTGAAATTATCTTCTTCCATAATTTGACAATGTGACAACTGTATATGCTGTCTAGTGCTTCTTTTAACTCGACAGGTCTTACAACATTACTCCAATTTAAGAGATGAACACTGACCTCCATGCGGTGCAAACTGATCTTGAGGTCTCCTTTCCTGGCCATGCGCAGGTTGTTCTCCATGGCCGCTAGCTGGTCCAGCATGCAGTCCACCAGGTCCATCCGCCCCTCCAGCAGTTCGGGGGAAAACTTCTCATTCAACCATGCCTGAAAGTTGTGAACAGATTTAAAGTTCTTTCCCATCATTTTCGTTACTTTGTTGCTGCCCTAGATGGCAACCGGGAAATTCGGGTCACTACCATTTAGTACCAATCTAGCAGCTTTAGAGCAGGCGTGTGTGTATTTCTTAAGGTGTAATCAGCCACCTGCAGTTATGGCAGAATGACCGTCTTCTTTGACGAGCAACAGGACATAGATTCCATTTCAGAGTCTGCAGATAGAGTTGACTCGTGTGTGTTCTGGCTCAAATTCGAACCAGTGATCCGAGGATCTCGCAGTCGGGTGCTCTACCAGCTGTGCAACTTGGTTCATGGATTAAAAAGTAGAAACAATTCATAGTCCCAGCTGTCCTTCCTAACAGAGGCTATGCTAGGAAAGGATGCATGCAATCATTTGAGCCCAGTTCCTGTTTTTTCCCCATTTGCCAATGTACTGTTAAAGACGTACAAAATAAAATTAAGTTCCCTGACCGACCCTATTTTTTTCTCTCCCACCCTAAAAGTGAAATATTTTGGACACTCACTCACTCACCCCCCCCCCCCCCCCCCCCCAAAACAAAAAAAAAAAAAAAAAAAAGAAACTAAGGAGTTGTAGCGACTTTCTACCCATCAGTGCACCGATCGAGTTCTGGTGATTCTATAGCATCAGCCACCTGGCGCACTCTTGCATGTTGACATGAGAATGGAATCTACACGGTGATTTTACTCTTAGCCATTTTACATAGTGATCCTACTCTTAGCCATTTTACATAGGGCCAAAAAAAAAAATTGTCTGTTTAGGGTAACCCGACCGACCCTATCGATTTGGCGCCGACCCAAAAATTTTTTTTGGATTTCAAAAAAAAAAAAAAAAAAAAGAGGTAAAAATGCTAAAAAGAGACATTTGGCGTTTCTTTCTCTCCCTTTCTCTCTGTTTTATTTATACGTTAGTTTTGAAACATGTATTCATCAAATATAAGAAGTGAATGTTCAGCCAACATAGCATTTACAAAAAACAAAAAAAACAAAAAAACAAAAAAACTACCTACCTACCGACCCTACTTTTTTTGGTCATGTTACCCTAAACAGACAATTTTTTTTTTGGCCTAGTGATCCTGCCAATGCTGTGCAAATGCAGATGGAACTAAAAATATATTCTTCGTTCAATATCAAACGCACACATATCGACGGAAGAGAGGCAGACATTCTGTATAAGTACTTGGTTATCAAGGAACTTGCAGCATAGTTATGGTCAACATCTCTCTCTCTCTCTCTCTCTCTCTCTCTCTCTCTCTCTCTCTCTCTCTATCTCTTTAAAGCGCAGTGCACACACACACACATGAACCATCACAGACACCCGGTGTGCACCTCTTCTAGCTTTTCCAAAACTTCAGCTGCTGTCATCACAACATCTTCCTCATCTCCTCCTTCCTCGTGAAACATGTCAACTTCTGCCATATTATTTCAACTTTTCGAAGATGAGTTTCTTTTGCGGTGACAAACGATGATTCTGCCTTGTTGTCAATGAAACTTTCCCGCGAGAAAAGATAAAAAGTATGGATTGGAGAAGTAGAGATGGTCCCTTTTTCTAAAACAACGTTATTGATAAATATAACATACTTGAAGAAGCTTCAGTGTAGTAGCAGTAAAACATGCCAGCAAAAATATTATTTTAGCCAAGAATCTGTTTTGGACTGAACTAAATTTGAAAGTACAACGTGAAGTCTCGTCACTTCTATGAGAGAGTGCGAGATGATAGTAGGGAAATATGGCGACCGGTCGTCGCGCAGCTCTCACCAACGATTCTAACATCCCGTCACAAAATGACCCAGGAAGAGAATTATTCGAAGCGTGCAGAAATGGTGATTTAAACAAAGTTAAGAAGTTAGTGACATCGAGCAATGTGAACGCGAAGGACACCGCAGGAAGGAAGTCTACCCCTCTGCATTTTGCTGCTGGTTTGTTTTCCTTTGCTTGTTTTGTCATTTTCCTGTGTGGTCAGTTTTCCTGTTCAGTTAATTTGTGTTTACATGTGGTCATCTCATTTCATGTGCAATCAATTAGAGTTGTTATTATTAACCTCAAAGAAGCACATAGCGCACAACACTATAAATATCTTTAAAATTATAAAAACAGCAAGAAAGTAACACAAACAATAACACAAACAATAACAGTGATCATGCTGCCATGCAGAATGGGTCCAGTACTCTACTATTACTACTAGTAGTAGTATTCGACCTTTAGTGGGACTGGATGATTTCCTAAAGGGCTGTTGCTGTAGGAAAACAGATCACACTCAGTCTCGTGTCCTAGAGTTACTGACCTACGCGAGACTACCGTAAACTGATGATAAGACTTAAGAGACTAAGAGACTGAAATACTGCATTCACCGCCATTATCAAAGGCACACCTTACAGCTTACTTGACTACCTAGGAGGATTTAGATCATGTGTTAAACAGCTGACAGCACATCAATACCACAGTTTGCTGGTCGAATGGATATCCAGGTTTCTCAATTGCTTCGTTTCCGGCCGATTTATAATATAAATGTGAAGCACGTGATGCGCACAAAAAATATTGGCGGTCTAGAAGTGTCGTCTGCGCAATGATCACGGCGGCGCCCGCGGCTTTCTTGACCGCCAAGGACGACCGCGCACGTTGTGATACGTCATTCGTTAGACCTCAATACTTTATCATCGTCGTGTTACATGTTATGCTACCTGGACGGCAATGCTTCAGTAGTGATTTTCCATGATAGTAGCTCACAATGGAATATAAGACATTCTTTTTAATTGATTGAAATTGAATCATGTTGCATGGCAATTTCTCCAACGGCATGCAGCAGTAGCAATCTTGTCACCCGACCTACAAAATGTAATAAATCAAAAGAAACATTTAAAAAAAAGAAAATCATGATCAAAATAATCTTTGGATGAAGCTAGTGCAACTGCAAGTGCGTTGTTCAGTATGTCTAGGTTTCCGTGTCTTGTTGAAATACATTCAAAAGGCATGAACAAATGGGCACTTGTTGGATGGTATACTTGTTCGAATGTACACTTGATAAAAGTTGATTGTTTGACACTTGGCCCACAATTGATTTCTAAATGTGTGTCTGTCACTGTGTTAAGTAAACTATTATGAAGTTTGAATCCCACTAAGGTTATGGACATACGCAACGTAGTCACACACTCATTTTTCAATCAAATTAATTGAAATTCCAGTCAAGCAATCTTCAACAAAGCCCGGACTATGGGATTGCATTTCAGCTTGGAAGCTTAAAAATTCTTTGATAAGTTTGGTCATTTAAATTCTATTTGAAATTAAAATGTTCGTAATCGATCCAAAATGTTATTCTTTATCATTTCCTGAATCCAAAAACAATAGATCTATATATGTTTTGTTTGGATTTAAAACAAGCTCAGAAAGTTAAAAAGCGAGCTTTCCTTTTGAGGGCAAGAACTACTGCGCTATTATTGCTTGTCACTTCAAGTGATCAGCGGGGCAATTCTGTACGCTTTTCACATGAATGTGTCATAGCTTTATTGGTCACAGGGTATCGGCAAAGCTATTGTCTTGGTGGAAAAAAATGCAGTGCCTTCAGTTTCATTCTGTGAGTTCGACAAATTGACTAAATCAGTAAATGTATTAATTTTGCTTTACAGAACTTGTTTTCTGTTCTTTTGTTCTGGCCATATGAATTAGACATTTCTGGCAGTTAATCGGACTATAACCGACGCCTTATAAATTCCCTGAAAATTAATACTGATTCAGTGATTGTTATAGACTTATACAAAAGCCAACTTGGTTCACAATCAGTGAATCACACAATTTCCTTCGCCTCCAAAGTTCCCTCATTCAGTCATTGTTCATGGAGCTATCACACATTGATATGAACACTGTGTTTTGTACCGCTCAATACAAAACTCCTGGTGTGTATACATTTTTTATCCATAGTGCCTGTATGAATCCAGAACCTGTAAAAAGTGTAAGGCTGAATATATCTTAATTTACCTCGATTTGGAGAGTCCCTCCTTTTTAAGATCTGATTTTCTTTAAAGTCCTTGTCTACATTTTTATACAGAAATTGGCATTTGACCATTGAAATACTGAGTCTATGCTCTACAAATATAAAAAATACACCCCCCTTCAACCAGGAAGGACGAAGCCAGGGTAGCCGATTGAAAATTCATTATAGTAATTCAGCGTAGTAGGCAGGATATCCTTATTTGGCAAATGCCGAGGTCAAAACTCCTCTCAAATACCATGCATTTCGTGCGTTTAAAACAAATTCGTGGACAGCGCTCCAATACCCAGAGTCAAACTGTTGCTGTGATTGTGTGGGTGTGGTTGTCAGCATAGTGACATGAATTTGATTGGTCGATATTTATAGTCAAAGCACATACTCTCTGCACATGGAAATCAAAACATTGGAAGTGTTACTAACACTTCTCAAAAATAAAAACTTTTTTACCGATATTTATTTTGTATACATTTTTTCCCCATGGTTCATTCATCATCTGACATAACTTTTTAGTGAAATCTAACCATAAGATTATTGAAAAAAGGCAAAAATGTTGACCACCACCTTTAAGTTTTTGGCCTGTCTTTAAAAGGGGGATTCCAACTTCCACTGCACAAACATGCTTTGCTTGCACTTTTCAGTTCATATTATTAGAAGGATGGTAGGGGACAACAGAAATGTTTGTATACACCTTGCTTTAATAAACAAGTGTAGAGTAGAGTAGCACGGGGTTAAACGCCCAGGTGAGGTCAAATGCCCACCACCGATATTTCGGAGATAACATGACCGAGCGCGTCACTTCCTGCTTTTCTGACTTCGTTTACCAAGCAGACGCGTTTGGTCATGTCATCTCCGAAATATCGGTGGTGGGCGTTTGACCTCACCTGGGCGTTTAACCCCGTGCTACTCTACTGCCTGTGGATGTTGTAACGTTAATTAAGTTGCCAATATATATATTAGAACACATCCATGTTGACATTCTCAATACAAATGTAACACTAATAAAAAGAAATTTGTAACACTAATAAAAAGAAATTTAAGAAATAGAAAGTTGCCACACAGTTTCATGGTGTAACTGTAAGTATATGTACTGCTAGTGTGGAGGCAGACACAAAAGTAAAACTGACCTCAGTGTTTACAGAACACTGCTCCACTCCCCAACCCTTATGTTTTGGAAATTTGATTGAGGTCACATCTTTGTGGGAGGGGGTGGGGGCAGAGTGGTGATCACTTTAATTAGCCAGAGACAGTAAAGGTGTTGGCATCTTTCATCACATTCACATCAGACTCCCCTGTCCCCATATTTTGTTTTCTCAGGTGGTCAGTGGTCAATGCTCAACATCCTGTATCTTATGGATGATAGTGGAGGTTAACAAATTGATATCATACCAGGATAAGTCTTTGCTTAAAATCGAAATGTGTGGCCTACCTCACCAGAACTTTCACTGCTTTGTCTCTGGGGAGGTAGACCTGTAACTTGTAAGAGCTAGTTTGTGTTGACAGAGGACAGCAACATGAAACCCCCTGTCAATTATATTGACACTTGCAGGGCCTGTTCAAACAGTCCACAAAGGATTGTTTTGTTTGTTTGTTGAGATTTGAAGTGTCCTACCACCAGCAGAAAGTCTGTACATGTATTTGTTTTGACCAGAGGACAGAAGAAAAGGAATAACACCTAGTCCCTCTCCTGCCGCCCACCCCCTACCCAGCAAACCCCTCCACCCTACATGCACTCAGGCTTCGAGAAAGGGGGTGAGGGTCAGAGGGAAGAGGAAGAGTATTTGAAAGTCACTATTTGGCGATGGTTACATAACTTGAAAAGTAACATCAACATTGGAAAAAAGAATTGCCTCTCCCCTCTGGGCTTTTTATGGGGACATTGGTGGAAGGAAGAGTTGTCATGAGCAAGCAAATTTACTCTGTAGAGTGTAGTTGTTACCTGCTGTGACAAGGCCATGGGAAGGGAAAGAAGAATGGGGAGGCAAGCTAGGGCCTGGGAGCAAAGCTGTGTAAGACCATGTTCTACCTGAAAAGGGTGGGGTGGGGGTGGAGCAGAGGAAGTTAATTACTAAATTAGTGGGGAGAGGGGGTCTCAACTTCAAGTGGGTTGCTGACAAGGGATAACCATCTGTGGCTACAGGTGTCAGAGGGTGTCAGCTGGGGATCAGCCATTCAAGTGTCAGCAACTCCTGCAGCTATTACACATGTGGTCCTAACTCCTATCTGCTTAGGGGGGTGTGTGTGTGTATTGCAGGGATTGAGGGGAAAGTTGTAAAGCTGATCTTGTTTGTACAGCTGTATCATGGGGTTAGGTGGGAAGAATACACTCAGTCATATGCACCCATTGGTATTGTTTTGTGTAGCTTGTGTGTGTGACTGTAACTCTGTAACACTTAAAAAGAGAGGGGGTGTCAGTGTTTCTGTGTGATTAGTTTTGTTATTGTTTTCTTGTCGGCGATTTCTTAATTTTTTTATTTGGTGGAGGGGATGTTTGTTTGCTTCACCCAGCTGAAGTGACAACATGTACATTTTTATTTGTGTGTAGTGTCTTTTAAATAAAAAATGATATACCAGCCCTTATGCAGGAATGTTGTTAGGCATCGGACATAGACCGATTTAGAGGCTCAAATGTCCGATTCACATAGCCGCATGGCGGTCAGATGTAACGTTTTGAACTAAGCGCTGGCATTGTCCGATAAGAACTCAATTCATTTGGACAGCGCGATATTCGTTAATGTTCCTTTCAAGATACACATTTTCAGAAAGCGACCAAGCACTCTCGCGTACAGGTGCACTGGGGTTGTGCAGTGCGGATCTTGCGTTTGGGTGACACCCGTCTGCAGCACATTAAAGTTAGGAGTATGGGAGACAACTCCAACTGACTAAGTCTTGCGTCTGCTTTTGCTTTCAGTTCGAGACATTTTGACGAAGCTCACTGAGTTATGCCACATTAGGGTCAAAAACAGGGGGGAACACGGCAAGTGTCATTCTTGAAAATGAAAAAATTCTGACGTCCTATTGAAATTTCTGAAAGCGGTCAAATGTTCTATTGATGCTGAAGAGCAAGGACATTTGTCCTATAGGTATAAATTTGTAGCAACATCCCTGCTTATGGTGCAAAGTGTGCTGCTCCAATTCAGCAGGAAGTCAGTACAGTTTTTCCTTTGGGGAGAAAATTTTTCACTATTGCCTCAGTTTAGAATGAAATGAAGTGTCCACACTGGATATGACATTGGTTTATTCTTGTTAAAAGTATCAAAGCTTCACATACTCTGTAATGCCCCACCTTTATTTTGCAATATATTTAAGTTCTCAGTCAAGAGGACTTGAAAGTTGAAGTAGTTTTTTCTCTGTGAATACCCCATTAGCCATTTAAATTTAGTTGACCGGCACGGTTGGCCTAGTGGTAAGGCGTCCGCCCCGTGATCGGGAGGTCGTGGGTTCGAACCCCGGCCGGGTCATACCTAAGACTTTAAAATTAGCAATCTAGTGGCTGCTCCGCTTGGCGTCTGGCATTATGGGGTTAGTGCTAGGACTGGTTGGTCCGGTGTCAGAATAATGTGACTGGGTGAGACATGAAGCCTGTGCTGCGACATCTGTCTTGTGTGTGGCGCACGTTATATGTCAAAGCAGCACCGCCCTGATATGGCCCTTCGTGGTCGGCTGGGCGTTAAGCAAACAAACAAACAAACAAATTTAAATTTAGTTACAGCTTTCATTGGACATCGCTTAGTCACAGAGGCTATAAAACCTCATTCAGTCCTTGGAAATTAGAGGTTTAAATCTGATGTCAGAGAATGTTCTCTTCTGTTTATTCCTATTTATTTTAAGTGTTTTTGTCACGCTTACTATTTCTGCCGGTTGGGCCTTTGAGTGTGCAGCAAAATGTCTCTACTATGACTATGTCTGGTATGGACTCAATAAAGAGGTACACTCCCCCTCCTAAAAACAATAGTGATTGTTATGGTAACATGTTGAAGCAAACATATAGGGTAGGTACATCATCTCCATGGTAACTTTTTTTTGTTTAAAGCACTTAAGTGTTGTAAGTCTATGGCCAGTTTGTTCTTTCTCTATTCTGTTTGTGTGTCTATAAAAAAAAAACAGAAGTTCTTCACAAGAAAAAGTTAAGAATCGGCAGAGGAAAAAATAGGTACGGTCATATAACCGCAACCACATAACATTTTGTTTTACACCTAAGTGGTAACAGACTTACTTGCCTATCAGTTTCTCAATGTACATAAACATATTTCCCAAATCAATCAGCCGATTTTAACAAAAACTTGATCCAATGCAGAGCTGAGTCCACACTATCACATTATTAATTTAAAGGGCAGCTGTCGGGTTGCCTCGCCACAAAAATACGCGGAGTCGTTTGCAAAAATGCATTTTAAAGATTTCTGAATAGATTCAACAAAAGAAAGTTGATTTGGTCCACAAGAACACACTTTTATTTACAGGTTGAAACCATAAGAATGTGTGAAACTTGCTGCTAGTACTCACAATCTGAAAGAAAGCGAAGCTGTTGGCGGGTTGAAACGAAGTGAAATCCGTGACGGACAACTCTGTCAGTAGTAGAAGTGCCCACGCAGTGTTAGCCTCTGATCGACCTTGTTTGACGTCACTTGAGGAAAGAGGAATTTAGGTAAACATCATCATACTCTGGAAGGTATGCATGTTTACTGATATGAAAGCGCTGTTACAAAGTGTTCACTATCTCAGTATCTGCGATTGTCCCCCCCCAAATTAAATAGTATACTTTCATAAAGTTTACAATTATGATACATGTACTGTCATAAGAGTGTGTATGTCTGTCACATAACAAAACAAAAAAGAAGCAGTTACTGAGTTATCAGTTAGAACAATGAAACTTGCCATGGAGACACCTCGATAATGACCACTTGTCCAAAGGATCCACGACGATTTAAACAAAAATCATCTTCCTAAAGCGACCACCTGTCTATGTATTATAATGACTGCCCTTGGTCGGTCCCTTTGGCGGTTGTTACACTTACAGACAGGTTCAACGACATCTTTTCACCCTTTTGCACCACTACTCTACTGATCCTCACCAACATATGTTGAGGTTTTTGAATGTTTTTATGCACCGCTGAACACAGTTTATTGGTCTGTCAACAGGGTTTGGTCGCAAAGATGTTGTGGAACACCTGTTGGAGAACGGTGCCAATGTGCATGCGCGTGACGACGGTGGCCTCATCCCTCTGCACAATGCCTGTTCCTTCGGACATGCCGAGGTGGTCCAGCTCCTCCTACGTCACGGGGCTGACCCAAACGCCAGGGACAACTGGAACTACACCCCTCTGCATGAGGCAGCTATCAAGGGAAAGATTGATGTCTGCATAGGTCAGTAAAGAAAGGGTGTCTTATGTGTGAGAGAGTGTGTGTTTGTGTGTGTTTATTTTCTGTTCGAGATAATAAGAAATTAATTCTTGAGAAACTTTGACAATAAGTTGAGCACTTGCATTGGCCTTAAAAAGTCTGTCTGTGTCTGGTGGATAAAAAAAGAAATGTATGCTTATTTATTAGTCTCAACTGCTGTGTAGCTTTGCATCAAGGGTGGAAACCACAGCTCTCCTTCTGAGGAAAAATCAATGTGCTCTTAGTTGGTTTATCTTTTGTTTTGCACCGATGTGAAGCCGTTTAGCCTCCCTTTTGATGCATTAATTTTGTGCTTATTAATTTCTTGTTGCAGGTAATTTTTGAAGGAAATGGTTAATGTTAATCGGTGCTTATTGTGTTGTTGAACAGTGTTACTGCAGCATGGAGCGGACCCCAACATCAGGAATACAGATGGAAAGACCGCTCTGGATCTTGCTGATGCCTCCGCCAAGGTCGTCCTTACAGGTCAGCTTGACATTTTGGCCTTTTTCTCGACAGAATTTGCTTTATAATGTGGAACTAATGCAATGTCTTGGATTTACAAAAAAACAAACAGGGACTGATTGATAATCAGTAATTAGTTCTCAGTTGCTGGTGACTCTTATAGTTAAATCTGTCAGCAACTAAGTTTCAACAATGTGTGATCATGTGCAATATTATAACATGGGGGGTAACTGACTAGCAAGTTTGTGAATGTTCAGAAAAGTTAACATGTATTTACTTCAGCATGAAAACTGCATAGCCCAACCATCGGTCTGTCACTGACAGAGACAATTACATTTTGTGGTTCAGTGTTCCAGTTCTCTTGTTAGTGCCGTAAGGATGACGCAATCTCTGTCTGTGCAGGGGAGTACAAGAAGGATGAGCTGTTGGAGGCTGCTCGCAGTGGCAACGAGGAGCAGATGATGGCTCTGCTCACACCGCTCAACGTCAACTGCCATGCCAGCGATGGCAGGAAGGTAAGCAGTGTCTACAAAACATTCTTGCATGCAGATATGTCTGATGCCGGGGAACAAGCTATTTGATTAGTTTTTGTGTACTTCTGTGGAGTATATCCCTTTCGTTGTATGTCGGATGTAAATGTGTGTCAGTATTGGTCACCGAGGAGACATATCTAATACCATTACAATTGACCTATTGTGTTGTTGTTGGCCATTTTGTGTATGTTTCCTTTTGTCCTGGTACCAATAGCAGATTTTTAAGGTTATTTAAAATTTAAAGGTACACGCAGCCTCCCATAAACCATCCGTTTCTGATCGCTGAGCTCCCCGAGCCTCTACATACAGTACTAACATACTTCCATTTGAACGCTCACCGAACGGGAACATCCTGGCTGCTTTCCGTTGAGAATGAGGCATTTTCAACAAATTTATTTTGTGCAGTCAGAACGTATTTACCATTAGACAAATCGGAGGCCTCTTTTTGGCTTTAAATCGTTGTGTAAACCATTTGAGGCAGACTGGGCCTTTAAGGGCAGACACCACAGTGAAAAAAGTGATTTTTTTGTTCCCTGGTCATTTCGGTTTTCTTTCTGATTCTGGATTTTGAACCTCTTCTGGTTACTCTGATGTACTGATATTAGATCAGAATTAATCATAAACGGTCAAAACGGCTAAATGAACAATGTATGTGTATGCAATTGTGTATTGAACAAACACAAAACATCAAAAAAATGCGTATGTTTGAGAGGTGAATGTGAGTCAAACACATCGTCAACGGTGGTCACGTTAGCATGACTGGAATGAGTTGTCTTTTCTTTGCTACAATCAGTTCATACCGCGGACAACGGGAATTTCCGTTTACAGATTTCGCGCCGTTAGTAACAGCAACTAGAAGACATTCCAATGAGCCGAAGACAACCGATGAAGATTCCGGGAGATTCCGTGTGAACATTTTTGTCTACTGACCAATCGAATCGCGGATATTAAACTTCGTTTATGCTCGGTCTCGTTCGGTTCGATTCGGCCTTCCCAGAATGCAATATTCTTGATTTCCGCCAGGTCTCGCCAAAGGCGATGTGAAACATCTACAGCTGCGATTTTCCTTGGATATCTTTGTGGAAACTTCAGTTTATCACACGTTTTGCCCGGATTTCAGTGCTTGACACGCAAAGGAGATAATTATCGACTAAAATCAGATCAGTTGCAGAGGCTGGCGTGACAGAAGTTTAAAAAGAAAGTGCGAGTCGATAGTGTCGTCTGCTATTGCTACGAACGAATCGGAAGATCAAGTTTGTGCATTCTTCTTCGTCCAGAATGAAAATTGGCTGGAAACTATGCTGCTTCCCTTGCAACAGCTGAGATGGAGCAAGAAATCACCACCGGTGGTGTACGTTTGAAGCACGTTGCCATGAGTGTTTTGAGCCACGACTTATTTTAGAGTTGCGGAGCGGAATGCGTACGGCAAAAAGGACAACACGGAGTTTGCCATTTATGGCAACGAGAAGGCAGACCCTATATCTTTTCTCTTGAAAAAAGCAAATAAACTGCTTAGAAAAAGAACAATCAATACAAAAATGACTATGTTCAGCCATGGTGCAACTTGCATCTCCTGGGAAATCTGGTGCAGTGAATACTAGCCCAAGCAGAGCAGGGAAGATTCCAAGCAGCTGATAAGCAAGATGGTAGTAGGTATGTATTTTTTTCTTCTTTTGACAAACATGTAGAAGTTTATATATTTGTTTGGTTTTGAGTGTGTGTGTGTGTGTGTGTGTGTGTGTGTGTGTGTGTGTGTGTGTGTGTGACTGTTTTATGCTGAAGAACAGAATCTAAGTAACAACACCCTGATGCAAAGAAACTGAATAGGATGCAAATTTAGTCAGTTATGTGCTGCTACTGTGAAGCTTGGTTGTCACAAGGTTTGTCAGTGTTGGGGCAAAACATCTGTTCTTTCCTCATTTATTTTCTCGAGCATATTATATATAGCTTGCTCCTTTGATCACAGTTTTCTTGTGGCTCAAACAAACATGCATTCACATGGCCCAGTGAGTGAACATTGCTTGTGGTCATACGTCCCATGCAGACCATATGGTTTCTGCATGCAATGTATGTGCAATAGCTGTAAACCAGATCAGCACTGCCTAATAGTACCATTCACATGATTTGTCAACATCTTTTTGTTCACTGCTTGACTATCAGCACTGACATATGCATGCGCCCAAATATCGTGTTACCATGTATCACAATATTAGAATACCTTTTTTCAAATGTGTGTGTAAGGGGGGGGGGGGGGGGGTCATTGTTGGGAAAATGTGAATAGCAGTATATGAGTTTGTCATAGACATATATTAATTTTGAATTTATGTTGTCTCTACAGATGCAGAAGCTGGAGAGGAGCTTCCAAAGTACCCATGGCATTGCAAGGCAATTCACAGAAGTCAACCCAAATATTGTAGTATAGAAAGTAAAGGACACTGTCATATGACTCCCTGATTATTCAAAGCAAGTCCAAAAGAGGTCCAAGATAAAAGGCTTCACTGATAACAAGTTGGGAGTTATGGATGGGCATACTTTACGCAGCGTGAACATAACGGATGAGAGTTGATCATTGTGACCTTCGAACAGTTTCCTTGGTGCTTGCAGAACACTGGGTGTTGTTATTTTAAATTTTGTTGAATTTAGTTTCTGTTTTTCTTGTGGAACTAAGCAAGACTTGTTGTTTTGTTAGTGTTGTTTTGTTACATGTTTCATAAACGTTTGTGTACAAAAAATACATTTTCTTCGCGTTTTGTGTATTTTCTCAAAACTACTTTTTTGTCACTTCAAAAGCCTAAGGCTTTTTTTCTTATGAACTTGCGTTGTTGAAACTTTGCATACATCTTGAGTGTGTTATTTTGCAGAAACTGATAGAGTGATTTCTTGAAAAAAATATTTATTGAGAAGTTATACCGTTTTGGGGGGCGTTTTTTCATGAAACTCAACATCACTCACTTTCATCACTGATATTTTTTAAATGACTTGAGATATCAAAAAACGACTCTATCAGTTTCTCGGCATTGTGCTAAAGTATAAATAACAAGCATCAAAACAAAATTTCATGCAGTTTTAAAAAAGCCTTAGGGTTTTAAAAAGGGGCAGTTTGGTGGCCATCTTGGATTGCTACCATGGCAACCGATGGTCCAAATTTTTATTTTTTTTCATTTTCTCAGGAGATGGACTGAGTACTTAAATTCTGAAACATTTGTTGACCCAAGAGTTAAGAAACAAAAAAAATCACTTTTAACACCAGTGCCTCCCCTTAAAGAGATGTTAAGGTCCAAAATCAATTGTGACTACTTTGGTGGCAAAACTTGACAGGGTTGTTGTATTTTATGTTACAGTCTACTCCTCTACACCTTGCGGCAGGCTACAACAGAACTCGCATTGTACAGCTGCTTTTACAACATGGAGCAGACGTCCATGCCAAAGACAAGGGGTAAGAGGAGTTACACAAATACCTAAAGTGAATTGAGCGAGTGAAATGATGCGCATTTTTATGAGGAAAAACAAATTTCTGTTTTGTAAGAACAGACAATAAAGTATTTGTTCTTGTAAAACCATTCAAGCTTTTGACTTAACTTGCTGCTATATTTCATTTAGTTACTTCGTTTTTGAATAACTGCTGAACCAAACCTGCTGTTTTAAAATCACTGAGTATAATCTTCATATTTGTCCTTGCTTTTAGACAGGATACTCTTTGTGCACTGTTTTGTATGTCCTGATCTTCTTCTTCCCGTGGGGGACCGGATCCAATTTCTTGGATGTTTTGTATGTCTTGATCAATCTTGAATTCTTGTTTCTCTGCAGAGGTCTTGTACCACTTCACAATGCTTGCTCTTATGGACATTTTGAAGTCACAGAAATGCTTCTCAAGGTAAGGATCATTGTGAAAGAATGGTTTTATGAATTTGTGTCAAAAAACAGTTAAAAAGATATTTATCTGTGCTTCGGGTTTTTTTCCTTGATAATCAAACTTCTTTGATATTAGAATTATTTTGTCATTAAAGAGTATTTGTATACAGATTGCCCTGTATTGCATTTAGATTATTGTCCTGTTTTTGGATTGTGAGCATAGATATAACTTGAAAAAGCAAAATATATGTCATCTATTGCACTCATTGTTTTTGCCGATGAGTATGATGTTTACGTCAGGGTTATAGTTTGATGATCCCATTCTCATGATGCCTTCATTGTTTTTGCCTATGAAGTTTACGGCAGGGTCTTAGTTTGATGATCCCTTTCACATGATGCTTTTTTTTTCATGTTTGCAGGCTGGAGCGAGTGTAAACGCAGTGGACCTGTGGCAGTTCACCCCTCTGCATGAAGCAGCCTCCAAGTCTCGTGTTGAGGTGTGCTCCCTGCTACTGGCCCACGGTGCAGACCCCCACCTTGTCAACTGTCACTCCAAGTCCATCATCGATGTGGGGCCAACCAGAGAACTGCAAGAACGCATCCAATGTATGCACATGCCTTGTTTTTCTTAGTTATTTGCTTTAAGAGTTTATTTTTTTGATCATGCTTGAAACTAGGAATCTTTGAATGGAGAATTTGAAATAGTGATCTGGAAGGACAAATCTCATTCGAAATGAAAGATCCGACAAAAGTAGTAAATTGTGCCATTGTTACTTGGGGAAAGGTGAGGGTGAACAAAGCAAACAAAGAGATCAACACAAACATTGGACTTGAGATGAGCTGTGGAATTGACAGAGAAACGACTTCATTGAGTTTTAATGTACTGTTCCAGGTTGTAACAGGATGCTTTTCATCAATATTGATTTCTTTTTAATGTGTAAAGGGGTACTTTCCATAGAAGAAGCCAAACAGGTACATGTGCTTCATATTACAAAGTTTTGTGAACAACTGTTATGATGTGTCTTTGTTTGTCTGCAGTTGAGTACAAGGGTCATTCCTTGCTGGAGGGAGCACGACAGGCAGACCTGGCTCGGGTGAAGAAATACCTGACTGTGGACATCGTCAACTTCAAGCATCCCTACAACGGAGACTCTGCCTTGGTGAGCACTTTACGCTTTTACCTGCACATGCAGACCTGTCAACCCCTTCCAAGGCCAACCTGTACTAATATGATTAAAAACTGTAATCAGGGCAACAATCCCTTACACACTCCCAAAAAATGAACACACGCAAACCTGAGTTCACACGCAAGACTCGCACGACATAAAAAAGAAGAAAGACCAGCTGGTAAATACTCAACATTTATTGTGTATTCATAAAACACATCTGATTTAGCATTAATAAATTATACATACAACTACTGTAAAACGCACCCACACAACTACTACTGTCCACTGACCAGGAAAAATCACAGTCCAGTCTCACCTGATCACTTTAAGCTTAAATTTATAACACAGTCACACCCACACAACTACTACTTTCCACCAGGAAAAATCACAGTCCAGTCTCACCTGATCACTTTAAGCTTAAATGTATAACACAGTCACACCCACACTACTACTGTCCACCAGGAAAAATCACAGTCCAGTCTCACCTGATCACTTTAAGCTTAAATTTATAACACAGTCACACCCACACAACTACTATAACTGTCCACCAGGAAAAATCACAGTCCAGTCTCACCAGATCACTTTAAGCTTAAATGTATAACAGTCACACCCACACAACTACTTTGTACTACTGTTCACCAGGAAAAATCACAGTCCAGTCTCTCCTGATCACTTTAAGCTTAAATGTATAACACAGTCACACCCACACAACTACTTTGTACTACTGTTCGCCAGGAAAAACCACAGTCCAGTCTCTCCAGATCACTTTAAGCTTAAATGTATAACACAGTCACACCCACACAACTACTTTGTACTACTGTTCACCAGGAAAAATCACAGTCCAGTCTCTCCAGATCACTTTAAGCTTAAATGTATAACACAGTCACACCCACACAACTACTTTGTACTACTGTTCACCAGGAAAAATCACAGTCCAGTCTCTCCAGATCACTTTAAGCTTAAATGTATAACACTGTCACACCCACACAACTACTTTGTACTACTGTTCACCAGGAAAAACCACAGTCCAGTCTCACTAGATGAGTAGATCACTTCAAGCACGACACTTGTTGTAGGTAGCAGTAGCTGACTTTGCCGTGGCAAGCAGATTGGCTGTGGTAATGGTTTCATGGCATTGGTTTGCGTCACATCTTCTTCCGTTGGAAGGCGGCTGTCTCGTTTCTGGAAATGTTGGTTCACAGGCTTGAACTGTTTCGAACGAATCAATGATTGTTTGTGTACCGCCGTTTCAAAATGCTGCTTCAAGTCGTAGTGACCAGAAGCAGCAACTTTCACTTTGATGTGCGAGCCACATGGCACGCACAAACTGTACTCCTTTCCCTTGTCCGATGATCGCACGACACCAAAGTACGTTTTCTCCCACTCCGACATGTGCTGACCATGTCCGGCTTTCTTTCTTTTCTTCGCTGGCCTCTCCATCTTCAGTTGTAGCACGAAAAGTGACGTGAATCGTTGTCTGTCGCTGAAGTAAGTTGTGAAAACAAAGACCAAATCTCGCGACACGGAAGTAGCGGATTGGGCCACAGCGCCCTCTATGATACCTTCTGCGCATGCGCACAAGCTCAGTTACAGTCTTTTTCTGTTAGTTGTTGTCGTCTGCTAAACAGAAACGAATCTGATGATCGGTTTCGAATCTTTGTTCGGGTTTTGAATTTTCCCGTACAATTTGGTTTACCCGTACAGCTAGGCGTTGTACACCGTACACACCAAAATTTGAGTAAATCCCGTACAAAATACTGGAAAACCGTACAGGTTGACAGGTCTGCACATGGTGTGTGCATAATGCAAGGGGAGCAATTCTGCTAAGCAACACTATCAGCTGCCAATATGGTCAGGCATTATGCAGTGACCTGGCTTGGTGATTTGATATACTTTTTGTCCTTGGGGAATATCCTCAGGGAAAATTGAGCTGCTATCCCCAGGGTTAGCGTGCAGTGACAGAGTTGGGCAACCCGATCTCGTCTTTTTTGTCCTTTTTCCTGCATGTGTATGTTTGTGTGAGCCTGGGATATTGTAAACTGGTATTACCCAAAGGCAAAAGGAATACACAGAACAGAAACTGGTCACTTAGTCATGATAACTGTTCAAACTATGTTGTAATTACAACCCGGCACCTTAATTATGATATGAAAATCTGCCAAATGCAATCAAAACCAGTAGGACTGATGTGTGGTCTTTTCTTTTCCTGTATTATTAAATAAAAATGCTCAAAATATTGGTTATGTCAGTGTTTAAGGACATTCTAGAATCTTGTTTACATTAGCTCACTTCATTGTAAATTGTGTAGAGTCAAGGAACATTTGGGTTGGAAAGGGGGAGGGGGAGAATTACAAAGTACTATTTTACTGATGACACGAGGGCAAGTTTCTAATCAATATTGGTCTTTGTTTTGTGTTTCAGCACTGTGCGGCGGCTTCACCTTTCCCCAAACGTAAACAAGTGGTGGAGTTGCTGGTCAGAAAGGGAGGCAACCTCAACGATAAAAACAAAGAGTGAGAAGCTTAATTTTGTCTGTTGCTGGTATGAGGAAAAGAACGAAAGCTTGTTGGTGTAGGTTTCGTGTTCAATTTGTGGACACTGGTTGGTGGTGTGTGTTTGATTTAAGTGAACGAGGGTGGGAATTTATTTCAAGTGAGTAGCTCAGTTGGTAGCTGTGCTGGCTTCAAAACCAGTTGTCGCTTTCAGCTAGGGTTCGATCCCAACGTTCGCCAAGGGAGCTATTTTCCAGAGTCAATTTTGTGTCCGAACACCCCTGTGTGTACGAATGTGCACGATTAGGAACTCAAGTTTACAGTGAAAGTCTCAGGGCTTGAAAACAAGAATACATGGTCCACACATGCAGGGAAGAAAAAGAAATTGGGTAGCACCGCACTGTATGGCAGCTGGCTTTCTTTCCCCAGTAAGAAAGCAGCCCAAATGTCAATGAGGGTAATCTCGCAGGACTTTACGAAATCTTATCCTTATCCGAAAGTGTGTGTGTTGACACATCTGTTGACATTGATGCATGTTTACATGATCAGTTTGCAGTCTTTATTCTAACACGCTTTATATTTCTCTCTGTGCAGCTACTTAACTCCTCTCCACATAGCGGCAGACAAGGCTCATTACGATGTGATGGATGTCGTCCTCAAACATGGAGCTAAGGTCAGGAATGGTTGTGTCTAAATGTTACTGTGTGTGTATGTTTTTCTTTTGAAAGTAACTGGACCCCTTTACCTGGTATAACGTGTTCTCCATTCCTGTTTGTCTAGATAAATGAGGTCACCTTTTATGTCTGAGAAAACAGTTGCTTTACCAGATGATGCTGATCCACAGTAAATCACACAGCATTCATTCAAATGAGGCATGGATAGTCAAGTAACAGTCAACTCATTTGTAATTTGAATGCATGTGGGAGTTGTAGCTGATGAATGCAGAAGAATCGGACAGAGCCAAATTACTGCTGAAGGTGCATGTCATGTTAAAAACATTATCAGCTAAATCAGTGTGCAGTACAGCTTAATTTCTTGAGCTGGATTGGTTCTGTTGGTGCAGCAAAATAGAGAATTTATATGACGGAATGCCACAGTGATTGTATGCATCTGTCTGTGTCACCATTGTACACAGCATGGTTTGAACCCACAGGTGAACGCATTGGACAGCCTGGGTCAGACAGCGCTGCACCGCGTGGCACAACAGGGCAACATGCAGGCCTGTCGCCTGCTCATGTCCTACGCCATAGACCCCAGCATCGTCTCCCATCAGGGATACACCGCCGCACAGCTCGCCACGGACAACATCCAGAAATTGTTGCAAGGTTGGTGTTTTTGTTGTTGGATTTTTCGAGAAGGTATGAGACAGAAGGAGAGTGGGGGGGGGGGGGGGGGGGGGGGATGAGAGGGAGAGAAAGAAAGAAAGAGTGATAATATGAAGTGATTGAAAAAGAGGGACAATGGAGGCTTATCGATGTTCTTTTGCATCGGCAGTCAGTGAGACAATGAAACTTGTTTGAAATCATGAACAACTTTGCCATCATTTTGGCGAAATTGCCAAACTTTTTTTCACTGTAAGAGAAAGTGATGCCAAAAAACGCACAAAGCTTCAATAAAATTGCTGAAACTCTTGCTGGTGAAAATATATTTTAGCAACATCTTTGCAAAAGAAAGGAGAGGAAGGAAGAACAGCAGGAATGGAGGATTGAGTGCTGTATGAAATTCTAGAGTCTGAAATAACATGATGGAAAGCATTCTGCATTATCCTGTAAAAAGGTGCTTTCTTCTCAGTGTTCAATGAAAAGATTTGAAAATGTTATTCATGAAAGAGAATTTGTATGTTTTGCAGAGGACCCTCCGGTGGGTGGCACAGACATAGACCTGCAGCTGTTGGAGGCAGCAAAGGCAGGGGACATGGAACTGGTCAAGGTAAGGAATTGGCTTCCAGGCTATTTGTGGTTAAACCTGCAACTTTGTGTGTGCAACAGTGGAATTTTCAAACTATTGGCGTAAACCTACCTGCTTTGTTAAGTAAAGTACCAGTTTTCTTCAAGTTTCGGTTTTCTTCAGCGACTAGTGATGTCTCTTGTAGTCGCTTGGTGTTTGGTAGCAATGAGTTGGGGGTCATGAATGACACTTGATTTACTATGAAAATACAACTGAAAAAGTTAAATATGCTTGCATGCTGAGTACTGGTAAAAAAAATATTTCCAAAACAGATCAACTGCTAACGTTACATAACCAAGATTCAATTTCGATTCAGTAAACTGGTTGTCAGTTCAGACCATGAAAAAACAACTTTTGGGGGGACCAAAATACTTTGCTACCTATCACTGAAAAAGTATTTACGATGTAAGCTGTATTACTTCAGAAACTGGTGACGACCAACGTGCACGCGGTGAACTGCCGTGACGTGGATGGGCGACATTCCACCCCACTGCACTTTGCTGCAGGCTACAACAGGGTGGCTGTTGTGGAGTACCTTTTGGAGCACGGGGCTGATGTCCATGCTAAAGATAAAGGGTAAGGTTGTCTATCTGTTTGTCTGTCTGGTCTGCATGTCCATTCCTCAGTCTTTGATTATAACTGATGCCATATCTGTCGTTTTATCTAAAGTTATGCTGAGGACTGAAAATAACTTTAATGTTTCTGTCATTCTTTACGTTGTAATGATTGTGTATAGCACTGTTAGTCTGCACTATTCACTTTCTATAAGAGTCAAACATGAATACATCATTCAGGTTTGTTTGAACATAGCATTAGCTTTGCTGTTGCCCCCTCCCGTCCTTTTTGAAGCACCAGCCTGATTTTTCGGATTTGTTTGCCCCCACTGTAAATGTACTTCCCTTTTTAAACTTTGTTCTTTTTAACACCTGATAGATGTTGTTCAGATTTGTAACGTTTGCGTAAGGTCATTGTGTTTGTCATATATCACGAGTGCTGTTTCCTTACAGGGGACTGGTGCCTCTTCACAACGCCTGTTCTTATGGACACTATGAAGTGACAGAACTCTTGATCAAGGTGAGCGCAAAGAATAAAACTTCCAGACGGAGAAATGTTGTGTTGTGCACTGGAAAAAGAAAAGGAAACTATGAAATATTGATAGTTTGCATTCGTTAAAATTATCAGACTTTTTCATGAAATAAAAATAATCAGCAGAAGCGTTTTACATTTTGTAACTATTATCATGGGCTTACTTCTGGAGAGTTTGATGTATTGCTGTTCTGGTGTGTGATGCCGATGTTGCTGTTTTTTGACAAAGTATTTTGAAATTTGTTGTGTTTCAGCATGGGGCGTGTGTGAATGTGGCAGACCTGTGGAAGTTCACACCGCTACATGAAGCAGCATCCAAAGGGAAGTTTGAAATCTGCAAACTGTTATTAAAGGTGAGCAATGCTATTGTACTTGCTAGATTTGAGTGTTTGACCTGAAAATAGGAGCTACACTTTTCTTCAAGCAGGAGGAACAAATTTCAACAAGTTGTCAGTCAGAAAGTTGTTTTATTAAAAAAAAATATTCTCAATCTGATGACCTTAACAGCATCGGCCTGCCCACAGGGTTTGCTGCTCTCAACTGCTACATCTCTGTCAATGTGTTCTGAAACAGACAACAAAAACAGTGTGAGAACTGATATTCAATCCACTGATCAATGATGGATTTGGAAAGCTGGAATGGAGTGTTAATGTGATAAAAAAACAACATTCAGAGCAATGCCTATCAGTTTGAGAAAAGATATTTAGAGCAATGCTTAACAGTTTGAGGGAGAAAAAAAAGTGTGGTTTAAACATATATGTCTGGTGATACAGTGTATTGAACTGTGACTCTTAGCATGGAGCGGATGCAAACAAGAAGAACCGTGACGGTCACACACCGCTGGATCTAGTCAAAGAGGGCGACCAGGACGTGGCTGATCTGCTCAGAGGTGAGCCCCCTTTTCTTTTATAACAATAACATGAATGTTGACTTTTGTTTGTTTTATGTGTGGTGGTGATTTGCATTTATTCTAATGGACGATGTTCGGAAATAACTCAGGTGTGTACAAGTGAGCACATGTAGAAAGCTTGCCTCAAAAAAAGCAAAAGTATTGAGTCTTTGACAACCCATATAAACCTGACAGACTTGTTTCCGGAGTTGGTCTTTTAGGGCATCTCTTCTGGGCGCCATATCACAGCTTGCTGCCTTATTTCTAAAACAAAAGTGTCATGCTTGTTAGTTGACAACATAGAGGCTTGTATACAGATGATAGAAGACTGGGTGCGATAAAGACATAATCTGAATTCAAGATGATGAGTACGAGTGAACTTGATTACATTTGCAACAGGACATGTAAAATCCTAGGTAGTGTTTCAGGAAGTACCTGTGGTTAATGTGAGAAACTGAGTGTAAAAGTACTGTTGACAAATTGATATTGACATTTCTATATTTATTATCCTATGATTTAAGGTGATGCTGCACTCCTGGAGGCGGCAAAGAAAGGCAACCTGGCACGTGTACAGAAACTGGCTTCCACGGAGAACATCAACTGTCGGGACACACAAGGTCGCAACTCTACACCGCTGCATCTTGCAGGTTGGTCAGCATTTGCATATTTGTCTCTAGCTAACTCATAGACTGGGATATATATAGCTAAGTGGTTGTGCTGCCTCCTCCGAGGTGGAAGATCTGAGTTCAACTCTGGACAGCGCTTTTTGATTTAAGAGTTCAGTTCAACTTTTCTTACATCTGAGTTGTGCAACTCTACTAGTACCTGAGCCCCCTTTGTGGGTCTATGCATGCAGATAATCACATACTGACAAGATCCTTTGATCCGTGCCAGAGTTAAGTGGGTCATGGAATCACAAGAAAACGCAGTATGGAAGTATGGGGTCAGACACTGTCACGCACATAAGAAACCACTCATACAAATTCAAATGTATGCAGAAGTTGCAGCCCACAAATACAGAAGAATAAGACCAATCTTCACTCCCGTTTTTTTGCTGGAGGACTGGTTTCGTATTGTGTTGAATAATGGCTTTTCCTCATCAACAAAAAAAGAAAGAAAATGGGTGTGTTTTCCAGTGTATTCTGTCAATATCATGATGTGCGTGGTGTTGTTTCAGCTGGCTACAACAATGTGGAGGTGGCCGAGTTCTTGTTGGAGAATGGAGCAGATGTGAACGCCCAGGACAAGGGAGGCCTGATTCCTCTTCACAACGCTTCTTCATATGGGGTCAGTATGAAACAGAAATAGTTTTGCATCTTTATTGTTTGTTCATCCTGTGGCTTGAAGAAAAATTGATTAAGTGAGCATCTTTCAACTAACCTAAACCTACTCTATTTCTGTGAGGCGTGTTGACATAAACCTGCTTATTTTTCTTGGCCTCATTGCTGCATTGTTGATGAATCGTTTAGATTCGTTGTTTTAGTTCGTAGTTTACTGGTGCTGACAGACTTTTTCAGTGATGCTCCAGGACTACTTCTTTCGCATGCTTTGTTGGACATTAGCGTTAAATGATTGTACAGTGGAACCTGCCCGCGAGACCACCTCTCCATAAAGACCACCTGCCCATTAAGACCACCCATAAGGATCCCCGACGGTTTTGACAACTATATAAATCACCTGTCTAAAGAGACCACCTGTCTAAAGAGACCACTTTTGCTCAGTCCCTTGGGTGGTCTCTTTAGACAGGTTTGACTAATTGTTTACTGTCTTTTTTGTACCAGTCCCTGAACTTGTCTTGTGTATTTCAAATTTGCAGCATGTAGACATCGCAGCTTTACTGATCAAGTTCAACACGTGTGTCAACGCACAAGACCGGTGGGGCTTCACACCCCTTCATGAAGCAGCTCAGAAGGGACGCACACAGCTCTGTGCCTTGTTGGTGGGTACTTTGAACTGCTAGTTAACTTAGTTACACAACTGCATCACATGCTCAGAGAATTGTCAAATGGATGATACTTTTCCCCTGATCTGCTCTCACTCATATGGTTGATCATCCTGATGATAATGTGCATTTCACACTAGTCTTCAGTTGTCACTTGGAATAGAATGATATTCTTTTTGTTCTAGTCAGTCAGTTACATTATTACTATTAGGTCTGGAGATATTATTGACCTTGAGAATGGATTTTGACGTTTGGTCAGCTGAAGTGTTGTAACTTTTGAATTATTTACAATTCTGGCAGAAAATCAGATTTTTATAATCATGCATGTAGGAGCCAGTGTGTGTTTAGTGTTATGGAGGACAATCCAGTTTGGGAACGTTGGAGACTGAAAAGAGAACCCCAGTTCTGTTGAGACTGACATTTTGTTATTGTTTGATTGACAGCTGGCTCATGGAGCGGACCCCACCATGAAGAACCAGGAGGGACAGACACCTCTGGACCTGGCACAGGTAAGGCAGCAGCAGAGAATAGTGTTAGTCAAGTGCAGTGCTAACTGACAGTATTATTCAAAAGTAAGATGAGGATCAAGTCCTATTGTTCAGACATGGGATTCTTCCGTAAAATTACGGAATTCCGTAAATTTTTAGGCTCCAGGGATCATTCTTGAGATTCGTGCAAATCCGCTGAGAAAATTTTGGGGTATATGTAGGTATAGACCCAAGTTTTTCGGCCGGTCCGCTGATCGCGACGCTCCATTCCATACTATTCTTGAACGGTTGGTTCCTAAAACGGTCAGACTGTTGCTGGTCGATCCGTATGGGAACGCGCTCTGTGTCTTTGTCTCCTACAGTCACCGTTTCAACGTAGCTATCAGGGATTCAGTATAAGCATACCGTATGAGAATGATTCGGCGCCATTTTTACATCGCTTCGAGCCACTTGCCAAAATGATGAGGAAGCTAAAGCGAGACGAAACCGTTCTATCCCGGGAAATTGACCAGCAGAAGTACAAGAAAAATCTCTGGCGATTCGACTGGCTCGATGAAGTTGTATCATTGAGCTGGAAATACGAGAAAGGCCAGAAGACACAAGACGTGAAACTGAAAGTTGGCGATGCTTTTGCTAAAATCAACTTGCCGGGAAAAGCTCAGTGCACTTTGTGCAACGATGTTAATGTTATCAACTACGGTTCCAATGGAAAGACTGCCCTCAAAAGCCACTTGAAAAGCAACAAGCACCTGACTATCCTGAAAACCCAGTCGTGTAATCAGTCACTGGGGTCGTTTGGCACCGACAAGGTAAGAACATTGAAACCACACCGTCACATGCCACCACCCCTCCCCCATCCCCGCCTCTCTCTCTCTCTCTCTCTCTCTCTCTCTCTCTCTCTCTCTCTCTCTCTCTCTCTCTCTCTCTCTCTCTCTCTCTCTCTCTCTCTCTCTCTCTCTCTCTATCTCTCTCTCTCTCTTTCTCCTCCTTATTTTGAGTCTTAGCGTAAAATTAATTTGAGAAACATGGGAAGGAAGAGAAAGGGAGGGGAGGGGGCTATGATTAAGCTGAAATATGCATTTCAGGGCCATTTTTGTGTATCTAAAACACTAAAAACCTTCAGCTTCTGGGGGCTTTGCCCCCAGACCCCGACCAGGGGCGTTGCCCCTGAACCCTACTGGGGACCTTCTGCGGCCCCCAGACCTCCACCTTCTTTTTCCTTAATTATCACTTTTTCTGAATCCCATGTCTGATTGTTTTGATGTGCGGTCAAGGCAGTAAGACCAAACAATCTGTTAAACTTATGATGCATGCAGACTTATGATGGCTATCATGCCTGTTTTTCAATGGTACAAAGATGGTTTTACCTGTATGTGAAAGGTCCAGTTCTGCTTTAGTTACAATACCATACCTGGCATATAGCCGCTCGAATTGTATACGTTAGTTGTGTTTCTGACCAAAATACAAAATTTTACACAGATCGAGACAGTTATTGTTAATGGAGACCGTGCTGGCGGTCAAGGTGAACAATGAATGTTGAGATCTTTGTGAAATATCGTATTTTGGTCAAAAAGACAAATAACATTCATGTTTTGATCGATCCATTTTATTTTTATGATTGAATGCACACAGACATGCATTCTTTTGTAGTCTGGGCCAGCTGCCTCAATATGAGTTTTGGAAGACAGTGCGGGGCACATTTTCATGGGTTACCCTCCCTTTATTGCACACAGATTTGTTTGCAAGACTGAGTGTTTTCATGGGAATTAAGAATCAACATGCAACTTGTGTGTGTTTGTGTGTGTGATCAGGCGGATGACGTGAGAGCGCTGCTGACGGATGCCATGCCTCCAGTGACCATGCCGCCCACACTGCCCAAGGCCCAGGCCAGCACTAGCATGGCCTCTAGTCAGTCCTCCTCCAACAAGTGAGTTGTAGTGTTCGCTTACACTCTGCACTTCTGCATCACTTCACAGGGCATTCTCTGTGGAACAGGTGCAAATGATGTATACAGTGGAACCCCCAAATTAGGTCTTAAAAAGGAGGGAGTCTTTAATAAAGGGGTAAATTTACTGAGGTTATAAAAACAACAAAAACAGGGTCTTAAAAGGGAGGGAGTCTTTAATAAAGGGGTAAATTTACTGAGGTTATAAAAACAACAAAAACAGGGTCTTAAAAGGGAGGGAGTCTTAAATTGGGGGGTATCAAACGGGGAGTTCCAGTGTGAAAGGTATCATCAATGCAGACAAATGTAAAAGGAGGCTGTGTATTTGATCTACAGTTGTGCTGCTTTCCTTTCTGGCGGATTTCTGATTTTCTTTGGTCTCTTTGATAGCTTCTCACAAGTTGAAGTAGTTTGTTGTGACTTGTTGATTTTAATTACCTTTCCAAACTGACATTACCTACCACATTCCTCAACGAATGGTGCTTATCCTGCTCCATTTGTATTGCCTTCTTGTGTTATTTGTTAATGTGCTTGAATCTTCAGTAGGCATTAAGGAAGTACTTGATGTACATTTGTTTTTATGACTTTCAGCTGAAGTAGTAGTAGCAGTTAAAGCAGTAGTTTGTTGTCATTAAAGTGTGGACAGTTTGTATTATGGGAAGAGATGAGGATATTTTGTGTTATGGGAGAGATTCAAACGTCTTGCATTCTCTCTATAAACAGTAGCCTGTTCAACAGCAGCACGGAAGCGGCGCTGGGGGCAGTGGGGGGCATGCCAGGGATGGGCGACGGCTGTGTGGGTGAGCGGTCCATGGCGGAAGGCGAGCGAGCACTGGAAGGGGTCAGCGTGTCAGGCTTCCTGGGGTCGCTGGGTCTGGAACAGCTGCGTGACATCTTCGAGCGAGAGCAGATCACTATGGACATCCTGATGGAGATGGGTCACGAGGAGCTGAAAGACATTGGCATCAACGCGTACGGCCACCGCCACAAGATCCTCAAAGGCATGGAGAAACTTATTGCTTCAAGAGGTCAGTGCGTCTTTGGTGCTGTTGCTTTCGGTTCGTGATGTTTTGAAGGTGGATTGATTTTGCTGGTGAAACCTATTAGCAACGGAGCGTTTCAAGAAAGTCCCTCTGGGAGGTTTGTGTTGGTTGTTGTGTCTGTATGTCTCTCTGTGAGTTTTCATCCATGGCTGTGAATAATTTTCTGGGAAATTCTGACTTTATGTGCCATGATAAGATAAGTGTGGAAAATAAGTATTGAATTTGTACACTACAGTCATTTAATACCTGTGTATGTAGAACATCTTAAAATACCACGAAAATAACACAGTCAGTTGCTTTGTTCATGCGGTATATGTTACCTCATTGGATTTGACAACAGTGACATTTCCTGTTTTCAGAGAGAGACAGCAGGGATATAGCATGAAACTAGGACAAATCAGGTGTGAAATGTAGACCACAATGCTGTGTTTTTCATTGCAGGTATGAGCACAGCTGTGATCGGTGTGGTACCTAGTCAAGGCACAGTTCTGATCGACCTCAACCTTGACGATGCTGAGTACATCTCCGTCAATGATCAGGTAGGGAAATGGCATTTGTCTCTCTGTCCGAGAATACATGGTCACCTACATGTGTCATGTGTAATGTAAATAGAGCTTCTGTCAAAGTCAATTTTCTGTAGTTCATTGTGCTTTGAATGTGTGTTTGTTTTTTTGGTTCTTGTTTGCCGATTGTATTGTTTATTATTTAGTGTTTTGGGCATGCTCAATTTTGATTTCTTTCAACCCTGATTTTTTTCCTTCTTTTTATCTTTTTCTGTTTTGGGAATGTTCAGTTCTGACAAATACAAGGAATATAATTTTGTCATTGCAGATGGTGAATACTCTCAAAGACCATAAGGACAACGTTGGTGGCATCTTCAACAGATATGACATTGTGAAGGTAAAATCTCAATGACTTTCATTTTTTTTATCAGAGTTTGAGAAGTGTGGTAAAGACTCGAATTGAGACAAATTAAGGATTATAAGTCACCTGTGATATTTAATTGATATATGATGGTAAAAGAATATTGTCATATATATGTGTTGTGAGGTATGAGAGGTGCACTCTTACAGGCAGGTGCATTTGTTATTCCCTCCGTCGTGACTATTGAAGTTGTATTGAAGTGTTCTCCATCATGTGAATTCTGAGAGGCTAACAAGGGATTGTTCAACATGTCACAAGTTAAAAATCTGAATGTGTTGAGTGTTCACGTGTCATCAGTTCACATGTAGTTTCTTCAGAGACAGTAACTCCACCTTTCCTGTGATGTGTGTCCAGGTGCAGAAGATCCGCAACAAGAAGCTGCTGGAGAAGTACCAGCATCGCAGGAAGGAGGTGTCGGAGGAGAACCACGGTCAGCCGAACGAGCACCTGCTGTTCCACGGCTCACCCTTCATCAGTGCCATCGTCCACAAGGGCTTTGACGAGCGCCACGCCTACATTGGGGGCATGTTTGGGGCAGGTGAGGCCTTCAGGTTTCTAACAATTCTCACTGGTGAACAGCTTGAATGTTTCGGGGCTATGTGTGTGTGTGTATTCTGTCACAATGGATTTAAGCTTTGAACCCTCATGCTATCCTGACGAGTGATTTTATACGGGCAGTGATTTGGGAACATCCAAAGTTTGGTGTGTGATTATTTTATGTGATAACATCAGGTTAAGGGGCAAAGTGATATCAAGCAATAGATCTTCATTGAAGAAACAGATGACATTTTTTGCTTAAAATTCAACAGAATTGCTTCTGTTGAATTCGTTGTCACAACACACTTGTCTGTAATAAACTTGTCTGTAATTGTAGCTGATGCAGTAATAACCAGTGAAGGTCCTTTCACAGGTATCTACTTTGCTGAAAACTCGTCCAAGAGCAACCAGTATGTGTACGGCATCGGTGGAGGCACTGGCTGTCCCTTGCACAAAGACAGGTCCTGCTACATCTGTAACAGGTCAGTGCTTTGGAACCAGTCTTGTGGACAGTGTTAGCCAGAAATTGTTGTTCAATGTCTTGAATTTTGCAGTTTGTACTACCATTTTTGCTGGAGAAAATCCTTCTATTTACCCTTGTTCCTTGCAGTTTAGAATTCTAACTGAACAAACCCAATAGACAGTTTTAATGAGAAGTAGATTTAGTTTTTTTGAACTATGCCAGTTTTCCTTCAACTTTTGGTGGAGAAAATGTGTCCATTAGTGTTCAATTGCTTTTTGAAATTATCTCCCCTGTTAAGTGAAGTTGGAAGGGTATTCTTACATGGTGGTGAATCAAGTTGTACAGATGTTGTGTTATTTTGCAAGGATTTCCTCCATGCACATATGTTGTCATATTTTTCTCTCTCACTCTTGGCATCTACAAATTTTGCTGTGAGAGCATGTGAGAGCGTTTGTTTATTCTAGCTACACTGGCAAATGTGAACAGTGATTGTGATATGGCTTGGATTTCTCTGTGCTGACCCTTCTTCAGTAGTGTGGATCTAAATGTCTGTGCAATCGGCTGAGTGTCATTTTGGATATATTTTCTTTATTGACAGACAACTGTTGATGTGTCGCGTAACGCTGGGCAAGTCATTCCTGCAGTTCTCGGCAATGAAGATGGCGCACGCTCCCCCCGGTCACCACTCCGTCACTGGCAGACCCTCCGAGGGCGGCCTCAACTACACAGAGTATGTCATCTACCGTGGAGAACAGGTACGTTTTCACTGAACGAGAGTGGGTGCATAACAATTGTTGGTAATAACTCAACTTGTGCTGACAGTGTGTGAGCACAACTGAAGACTGTTGTGTAAGCTTAACTTTTGGATGGAGAAAAGAGAATTAAATAAGTTTATTACATCAATGTTTCTCTTCTTGGTCCACATCCCAACACTGCCATAGGGTCAACCTCCTGTGAACTATGCCTTTGTTTCTTTTTAGCATGATACCTGTGTTTTTTGTTTTCATTGTAAGGAAATTTACATAATGTTTTGAGAGATCTTTTTAGCGTTATGTAAAATTATCTACAAATGTTGGTTTGCTGTCTTGTTTCAGGCTTACCCAGAGTTCCTCATTACCTTCAAGATCGTGAAACTGGATCCGCCGGAAGGCAAAAAGTCTTTAGAACTTACAAGAAAAATTTGATGGACTGTGTTAATATTAGCTTAATTTATTTGACAAACTTCAAATGTGTGCGGCTTACCTTGCCATGGGGTGTCCTGTGGAAGCTCCCATGGCCATGTACAGAAGATTGGATCAGTCTGCTTCTTGTGGATTATATGGGCTGTAGACTTTCTTTTAAAAAGGATTTTGATTTTTTAGCCACTCCTTGAGACTTCTGCTAACAGCATCTACTTCTATATGTTTGGAATGAGACAATAGACACTTGTCAGAATTTACAAGTTACTTAAAAGTCTATATTTTTTCAGAAATGGCCAGCTCCTTATTTGTCTAAGAAATTGCTGGACAATACTCTAAAAATTAAGATCTTTTAAAAAGATTTCAGCAAACCCAAAGAAACAATGTTTGGAAAAAAAGAGAAATAAAAAGGAATAAGTCTTTGAATGCTTAAGCCAATCACAAACTATGTTTTGTGACTGTAGCTTCAGACGTTCTCTTTTATTTAGGTTGTGAGGGCCGAATGTCTATTTATCAGTTGTGTTGAGTTTGCCTTGAAAATCTTAAACAAAAGTAAAAACCAGAAGTAAACGTTAACCCAATGTTCTTCAATTCAGCAGCATTGAAACAAAATAATAATAAAATAGAACTGACTGAAGTTGAAAACTTACACTCAAAATTGCCATACTCGGTTTTCTTTTTTTGTTGTCATCTGTGTCAAGGATTTTTGTTTTTTTCTGTTCATGCTGTAAGTATGGATGTACTGTTAGTTCTGTTCCAAATACTTGCTTCATGGTTGTGAGATAATGAACTATATGCAGTGCATCGACTTGCCAGCTGAAAACTGAAAATGCAAAATGAAGGAATTATCACCTATGAAATATTGTTTTAATTGTTTACGCACACAGACATAGAAAACTGTCTGTAAAATCAGGAAAGATTTTTTGGTTGATTTTGAAAAAAATATATCTATAAATGCATAAACCTAGTGTACATCATGATTGAAATTGGGTATTTTGTCTTCATCTCATTGGACAACTTTGAAGCCTAGTGGATAAGATGTCAGCCTCCCATGTGGAATGTTGAGTGTTGGAGTCCTGGTTGTGCCTGGTGGGTTAAGGGTGGAGATCTTTCCCATCTCCCAGATCAACGTATGTGCATAAGACCAGTATGCACAGAAAATATCCTGTAATCAATGTCCGAGTTATGTGGGTCATATAAACATGAAAATACCAAGCATGCATCCCCCCAAAACATGTCAGACCTGATTTCTTCACACTCTAATTGGGAGATTTTTCGTGATACATTTTTGGCTCACATAAGTGTAGCCTATGCGATGCTAACTTTTGTCTGTCTGTGCATGTGTATGTGTGTATGTGTGTGATAGAAACTTTAACATTTGACTGAACACCGAAATACTAATTTTACCTGGTTATTATCCAAGCAACAGCTTCAAAGTATTGAAGCAATGATCAACATTTCGTCAGCACGTATGTAGTTAAAGTGTGTAGCCAAAGAAAACGGGTGGTGGGGGGTTTTGGGGGGGTAAAAACAGGTGACTGGTTTGTGTTGTGTGTGGTATGTAGACCAGGTCAGGGGTCAAGGTGTAGTCAGATCGCGTGAAAGATTGTGGTATAGATACAGTTCTCACCCAGCTGCAGTTCACCGATTCGGGGAAGACGATTTCACATTTTTCGGTTTCGTAGCCCCAGAAAAATAGATAAAGAAGATACCAAAGGAGATTTCCTACAGGTTGATCTGCACAGCGTGTTTCCAGTGTGTGCGCGAGGAAGCGCTGTCGAAAGCGCAGTGTCGATCTGGCAGTCGTGTCCCCCCGTAAGTAGGCTACAGACAGACAGATCTAGATCTAGTGTCTCCCACTCTTGCACCGTGTCACCTATACTTACTGTGTGTGTGACGGAGTGAATGAGTTTGTGTTACTGTTTGTCGATTTCTTACGGTAGCCTTGAAGGCTTCGCCTCTTGTTGTACATTGTAGTGAAAATTTAAGTATCATGTTAAACTTTTGACAAAAAATGCGAAATCTTTTGCACAAGGATCCTCTACTTGGAATTAGTTTTTTTTTATAATTTTTTGTGTGTTTTGTATTTTTCTCTGCTTTCTTTCTTTCTGTTTTTCTTTTCTTCCCTCATAGGAAAAACAGACAGAAAGAAAACTGCATTGCACAGCCATTCTGCATCCAAACGATTGAGGGCAATTTCATTCTTATTTGCAACATTTACAGATGTTGTTTATGTCAGAAATGATTAAAACATGTTTTTTTTTCTTTGAGCTGGTAATGTAAGTAGAATTATTGTCCTTTCCTTTGCTTCATTCCCAGCACACACACTCACACTCGCACTGGGTGTATGTTAAGAAAATATATATATTAGTGGTGCATTTCTGATGAAAGGGAAGTGCCATATAACATATGTACAAACAATGAACGGTTCTAAACTTTACATGTGTTTATTCCCCCCTCTGCTTCTTTACCTCTGTAAACTTGTAGAGCTAGTTATTTTTCGATAATGACCCAGCAACCAAACAAATAACGAGCCAGCAACAGCCTGAATCCTCGATAGTGCAATGGGTTGAGAAGCTGTTCTGTTTCGGTACTACTTTTGCGACTGAAAAGTTCCGAACGCTCTATACGTACGAAGTATACATCTCTGGAGCAAACAATACAAACATACCGCATTTAAATTAACAACTACAGGCCTGAACACATGAATATCCATATAAAATCCATGAGTTCGGTTGTTTTCTGAATCTAGATCTGCCGTGCACAAACCGTTCATCACAAGCAAATTCCCAAGGCAAGTAACTCATACTCTAGCGACAAGAGTAGTTCCCCTTCTTTTAACTCAGTTTCTTCGACAACACTGACTGCAATCCGACGGTCAGTTTTCAACAATATTTCATTTTATAAACAGATCACACGCAACCAAATGCACACATCTCATCAATTTAAACAACATAAAGCGGTTTCATACACTATTTTCCCCAGAAAACTGAACTTCATACAGTAATTAACGTTGGAACACGGGTGCAAAAGTTCGTCTGCTAGTCCCATTTGACGAAAGAACATTATCTTAAGCGATACTAAAACATAAACAGAACACACAATACCTGCCTTTACCGCCACAGCAGAATAACAGCATATCTGTGTACTTGATTTTAGTCCAAAACAAGGAAACTGACAAGAAGTGTTAACAGAATGGAATGATTTGCACGGAACTATACAACCGCGCATCAATCGATCGCCTGCGCAGGTTGACTGGTTGAGTGAGTCGGATTCGATGAAACCTTCGCACAAAAACTCCTGTTTTCTTTGAATAACTGAAGAAAGGAGGAATAAAGAGGTTACACACCTCGTCTCAGTGATTATTAAAAATAATGGTCTCAGTTCGCGGTCATGAAAAAGCTCGCTGAAGCTCGCATTTTTCATGATCCGCTAACTTCGACCATTATTTTTAATAATCACTGAGACTCGGCATGTAACCTCTACATATACTACCGATGGTATGCATGGGGGATGCATAGAAGACAAAGTAAATGTTTCAACACATTGTAAAATATTTCGTGTGACTTTTAGAGCTGATAACCACAAAAAAAGAGTTGTTTGCAGTGGAAATACCAGGAAATACTGCTTTCTGTAATGAAAGAGTTTTTTTACATTGCAGCTATGCAAATGATATATTAACAGTTCATGAAAACCGTCTTCTAATGTAATCATGAATCAAACAACAAGAATTGGAATTGTATGAAATGTTCATTAAAATGCAGTACAAGGCTTTCAGTCACAAGCTCGGCTTGTTTGCATCCTCAACAATTTTCAGGACCAGTGACTTATTTGGTTTAAATATTTTATAAATTTGCCCTTCTTGTTAGCAGTCAATCTCTTTGGGATTTCTTTTTATTTGACGATTTCTAAGTTTCAAGGGGCTGTGGGAATGTCTGTATGGGTTGAATGTTAACTAGGAAGCAGGTTGATAGTTTTCAACAAATGCTTTGTTACTGCAAGTTGGGTAGGGTGTATACTTACTGTGTTATTTTTTTAATTCATTTTTAAGTTGAAAGTGAACAAATAAAACTGATAAAATGAAGTCATCTACCATTTGTGCAAGGGTTTGAATATAACCCAATATCTTTTTATGTTTTCTGCACATGTTCATTTTTATCATTACAATTGCAAGTAGGAAAAAAGAAGACATTTTTTACAAGCAAATTATTGCACATCTTTGAAATGCAAATTTACAAGGGACTGTAATGTCTTACAGTTTTAATCTGTTCTTGTATAGATTGAATTCAAAAGACACATGCCTTTATGATAACCTGTGTGTGACTGTTTCACAGTGATTTTTCAAAATGTAAAAAAGATGAAAGATACATCTTTCTTGAATAAAGATGCTCTTCTTTCCTTCAATGCCTCCCTCTTTATGGTAAGAGCTGTGGAAGATATTTGATGGTGTGTCAAATATACTGTGAAAATGTGCACATTCAGTGGTCACTGACTATATTTTGCTAGATTCACAGACAAGTCCCTTGTTCCATGTCTCACAAATCTGTAATGACAAGCATTGATTGTGACATCTGTTTGTCTGCCAGTGGAAAAAACAAATAAAGCATGAAATTGTACCCATGTGTGGGTATGCTTATTTGTGTGTGTCATCTGTGTATGTGTGTGTGCCTGTGCAGACAGGCACACAGAAATAAAATATAATCTGTATGAGAAAGAGAGAGTTGTAAGAATGTGTGCCCAAGTGTATGTATGTGTTGAGAAGCACACACTCATTTTCAGGGTTTTTGCTGACAGGTATTTTTTGTTATCCACATTGAAACAAACAGAACACTGTCACATCCTTTAGCACATCAGTTCACACAATCTTTGACACTGGATTCCGCACCGCTGCATCCAGCTTCGGCATGGTCATGTTCAACAAGTTGCAAGCGAGTTTGCTCAGTCCTGTAGCAAATCGTTTGACCAATACATTCACAAGAAGAAGCAAAAAGGGTTATAGTCTTTGGTAAGAGAGCTGTTACTGGTTAGTGCCAGTTACTTCTGAACTGATGACTTTTGTAGTGGCTTTTTAAGCAATCAGTTCATTCTTTTCTAAATCCCACTTCACAGGAAGCAGCCAGGCTGTTGATTTTTGGTATGCATTTATTTTGAAGTGAAGGAATGGACTTATCCTTTGTAAAAAGCGTGCCCAGGTCTGAGATGGTGAGTTTTCCGTGGTTTTACGGGAAGAACTCGGGCTGTGAAGGGACCAGCCAAGAAACTTCCTCAGATTGACCTAAGAGTTGCACGAAGTGATACCCACACCTACACGTGTACAGACACAAAGACAAACCAAGACACAGTCACACACACACACACACGTCACAGTGACAATGACATCTATATATATATATATACGACTTGTGTCTGTGTGTCTGTTCGCGATGCACGGCCAAAGTTCTCGATGGATCTGCTTCAAATTTGGTGGGCATATTCAGGTAGACCCCGGACATAACCTGGTCGATGAGAATTTTCAACACGTGCTCTCAGCGCGCAGCGCTGAACCGATTTTGGTTTTTCTCTGGATCCATTCCCAGTAACTCTTCCTTATCTTCTCCAGTGTTTTCAGCCGCGTTTATCTCCCTTCCTCCGTGCGGTGCGCCGGCAAAGCCGGCGTACACCCGGCATAGCCGGGTCCCCGGCACAGCCGGGTATTCGGCTCGACTTCTTCCCGGCGCAGCGGGTATTCATCTAGTAAATTATATGCACGCTCTTGCTCTCTCTCTTAGGGATTATTTGTAATCTGTATCTATGGTTTGTGTTACTTTATTTATTTTTGTTTTTGTCGAGTATTTGTATTGTTATTTTTTGCTTCATAGTGTTTGCCTGTTGATTTTTCTTTGTCTTTTTGCTTGTATTTTTTTGTTTTCTGATTGTTTAAATGTTCACGCAGATTGTTTATTTCTATCATTCTCACTTTTTTCGTTTTATGTTTGTGTTGTAGCAAAGTCTAGCTGTTAGGAAGGACCATATGGACCTTACACTTTAATCCTTCTCTAATGAAGTTTCCAGTTCCAGTACAATCTCTCTGTCTCTCTCTCCCTCTGTCTGTCTCTCTCTCTCCCACACACTCTGCTGAAGTACACAAGACTCAGAAATAACAAATGATAGCCGACGTTTTTTGTTTTTTTAAAAGTTCACTTCGACTTACTTGATCAAATTACGACATAGTTTTGAAAGGCTGACTGCAAGTGGGTGACTGACATCAGTTCTGAAAAGGAAAAAAGTTAGTTCACAAAAATAATGAACAATAACTCAGATGAAGTGCAGATATGTTCAGAATGCACAAAAGTGATACAACACACAGACAATAAACAGAAAACTTGAACGATATGCCGTCGGGTAAAATATGCACTTCACACAAACTGATCCACACAAAAAAGGACGCAATGTCCTCAATCCCATTGCTGGTTGGATGTCATATGGTTAGAGCCACAGACATAGAAAGAGCTCTTTCTATGTCTGTGGGTTAGAGCACATCATCAAGCCCCGCCCACTTCGTGTCAGGTGCCTGTGAAGAAGATGTTTAGGTGACATTTTAACAACTTGTTGACTCGATGTGATGTGTGTGATCGTACGTCACGGATCGAGTGATGCTTGGGTCAGTCGAGTTAATTAACGGAAAAGGTGATATGCACCATTAAACTGAAATCGAGCAAGCATTACAATTAAAACAGGTAGCCCTTTAATCCATTCCCGGTATACGTAACACATCCTAGCTCAAGCAGTAAAACACATTTTTAAGTTAGAAAATATTAGAATCAAAACAGGCTGGAAGCCTTCAATGAATTTGAGTTGAAAGTCCCACAGCATTAGATAATTAGAATGCGAATACAAATTATATATAACTCAGGGCAGCCTTCCATAAACTGAAAGTCTTTGCCAATAGAGAATAGAACAGATTGGTACAAAATGCAACAGATAAATACCAAATCAACGATACAAATGATGTTAGAACGATAAAAAGACATTTATTGTTGATGTGTTTGGTATTCATCTGTTGTACGCAGCCTTTTCGCACCACAGACAGCACCCTCTCAGTCAGTGTGACCACCGCGACCTAACCCACAAAGGGTGCTCTTATTTTCTTGTGTCGGGCACCTGTTCAGAAGTCTATGGCACTGTGAGGTCAGCCGGCGGTATGATATTGTTAATTCAATACTATACGTTGTAGAAAAATACCGAGATTAAAATGTTTTCTTCAATTTTCACTGCAGTGTTGTTCCTTCACTCAAATGACAATAGGTCAGCTGGACCTGGGTTGAAACAATGTATAGGTTCAAATGCGATGGCTTTATCTAAACAGAAGAAGGAACATTGATGGTCAGCGGAAGACCTAGGTGGAAAAACTATTGGATACATCGCCAGTTTCTGATGTTTCGACTTAATTTTTACGCTTATAAAGCTTGACCAGAAGCATCAGCGGTACCATTGTGTACCTTGGAAACTTGTGTGAACACCGAATTCGCGATAATGATTACTCCCCAGTCAGTGGCGTGCTTTTATTGAAGCTCAGTTGTAACCTAACGTCAGACATGGAAGAAAGTAGGAATAAGCGCACATGAAAAGAAACTGGAAAGGTGCTTCTAAGTAATAACAGAACGAGGAGCAAAAACAATGCATGTGGTCCTTTTAGTATGGGTATAACTATCAGACAGTTGGCGAGTTTGTGTCGTCTGCTATTTCTCTGACCGGAAAGCATGGCTATTCGCGCTTTTACCCATAATGCAACAATACGCATGCGCGATTTCCAGTCTCGCGTGTGTATAGTCGCCATTATCTTACTATCAGGTGAGATCTACTCCATTCAAAGTTTCAGTATTTTGTATCGAATCTTTATCTGAAACTAATACTCTTACGTATTTTTTAGGGCACCATGGAGGAGGGCCAGCCACGCACACTGTGAGTATGCCTATTCTCATTGTACTTTCTGTGTAATCTTATCGTAAACACACCAAACCGACCGCGTAAACTGCTCAAACTTTCGCAATCGGTGAAGCTCACATATTGACATGTTTTACGCAGGTATGTTGGGAACCTGGATGCTACTGTATCGGAGGCACTGCTAATGGCTCTGTTCGGACAAATTGGGCCGTGCAAGAGCTGCAAGATTATCCATGAGGTAAGTGAAGAGAAGATTTTTTGTACTGTTCTGTGGTTGTACACAAAGCACTCCCCAAGACAAGCGACACTGACACTCGGAAATATTCGATACTAATTCTGCCGTTGTAAGATGTTGACAGCAAGCTTACTCATTAGGACATATAGTTTCTTTGTTTATAAGTGGGTTTTTGAAGCTTTTGTTGGTTTTATTCACGCGAAAGCAAGTTTAAAACTTACTTTCTGTCAACTTCCGGTTTGCGAAACATGTCTCCTACAACATCCGGTTGCAGTATTTCATGAGGACTAGCAGAACCTTTCCGGACACCTACTACCTCCCAACTCCTTTAAATTGAATTCTCATAGTCATTCATTTGAATGACCTCATGCTTTGCCTGGGTACATAGTAACATGTACGCCAGAGATGTTACTACACTCACAGTTCCCATTTATGCTGTGTAACACTGTAAACCCAACAGTCCGAAAGTTGTGAGAAAAACAGTAAAAGTTGAATGGGGAACTCTTGGCTTTTTGTGTTTCTCATAGATGATAGAGAGTGGATTATCAAAAATAGCTGATCCCTGTATGTAATAGGGTTGATTTCCAGCTGCAGTAGTCATGGTCATCTTCTTGCTAATTAAATTATAATGCCCTGTTGAGTTAGTAGGTGTAGTGACCATGACACTCGCCTGAATAGATGTCGAATGCTAACTAGTGTGACAGCGCTGTTCTTTGGCCGCTGGTGCATACTATTTTGATCTCACATATTTCGGACCCCTTGTCTTCGACCACCTGATCGTTTTAACATGTGACGTTGTGAGGCCTTTTGAGGAACAATGTTGTTGTCAGGACATCTGGACCTATAGTTATACACATTTTTGATCCAGGTCTAACTGTTCTATTGTCCGTCCTCTGAGTCTGGGTACAAGACTGTGTCAGAGAGACCAATTACACATTTTTATATTTAGTCAAGTTTTGACTAAATATTTTAACATCGAGGGGGAATCGAAACGAGGGTCGTGTATGCGCGGGCGTGTGTGCGTGCGTGTGTGTGTGTGTGTGTGTGTGTGTGTAGAGCGATTCAGACCAAACTACTGGACCGATCTTTATGAAATTTGACATGAGAGTTCCTGGGTATGAAATCCCCGAACGTTTTTTTCAGTTTTTTGATAAATGATGTTGTGACAAAAGGTCGTGCTCCAGACCCCATGTGTGTTTGTAAGCAATTAAACAACATTATCAAAAACATGTATGTGTCTGTGTTTGTTTGTTGGATTGAAAATAGGATGAAGAGATACCTACGATAAAATTGTGTGTTTTAACAACAGCTTTGTGAATTAAATCTACGATGAAAGTGAAAAACTGCAGAAAAATTTCCCGCCGAAACCAATAAGTATGAACTCATACTTTTGTTATCAACCCAGAACACTCTTTTTAATGCACAAAACCAAACTGCATTGTAAATCTGGAAATAAGAATAATAAATCAATATGTGTGTAAACAAACCTGCTTCTATATAAAAATATTTAATTAGAAACGGAGAAATTAACTTCAGGTTGTTGGTTGTGACGATGTTTGTCCGAAGTGACAACGATGTTTTGACATCGTGTGTATGTATCATCTATGCTCCGGTCCGAACTTTTGCAGTTTCCAGAACACAAAAAGAATTAATGTATTAGTTGAGATCGCTGGGCATTTGAAATTTACAAACATGACAGAGATATTCCGAATAATTTGCTAAGCATCAAATCATTTGTCCGGACGTCACAACCGAGCAATCACGAATTTTTCAACAACTGACACTCTCCGTTGACTTCCGATCGTACGTTTTTATAGCATCGCTCCCAACTGATTTCAAACCGAGGCTTGTTTTTCTTGGAAATGGCGCGTCGAAGAAGGGAAGGTAAAAGAGCTTCGTTTGTCCGTATTTTCTGAATTACAAGTTGACGTCACAACCGACATCTACATCACAACCGACAAACAATCTGTTAGAAATAATTTTTCATTGAACTCATTTCGAATTTGCATGTTATTCAAACGAATCGGAGCGCATCAAAATACGACACACTGCTCTCTGTTTGTTGTTCGCGCTCATCGAATGAGTGCGATAGGTAAAAAGCTGAGAGAGGACAAATTATTTTGTATGTCCAAAGTCACAACCGAACATGACCGACATACGAAATGTAATTCACGGCTGTTTCGAGAAAGCAAACAATTTGAAAATGTTCGTTCGATGTTTTGTACAGCAGCTAATTATTGACGACAAGCAACTGAATGAATTTCTGCATGAATATTTCCAATCCACACATAGTTTACTGTCTTTGCTATGTTGGTTGTGATGATTTTTCCAGGAGACAAACTTGCTATGTTCACTGTCATAACCAACTTACCTTACATTTCTTTGGTATATTTTTTGGAATTTTTGTTGTTGTTGTAAGCTGTTTTCCCTTCTTTTAAAGTAGTAGTAAAGAAGTAGGTCAGTTGTCAATTGATTATCAGACGACACTAGTTGTAGTAGGCCTACCAGTAGGTCATGGCCTAAAAACTCAGTTTAACTTTTAAGTAAAAAAAAAAATGTTGGGTGTCACTGTCAGTGCAGGCTCTGTGTGTGTGTGTGTGTGTGTGTGTGTGTGTGTATGTCTGTGCTTGCTTACAGAGTTACATAAGCTATAGTTATGGGCTTATAACTTATATTGAATTAACGTAGCCTAAACAATTTATGTTGTAGTCCAGATTACTGCAGAGTCCTGATCATCGCTGATGAAGGTGCATTTAAGATGCTTTCCCACTCTACAGCATTTTCCCATTTTCAGTTTATTTAACTTAAGCTACAAATTAATTATGACTTTTTCCAGGCCTGTCGTGAGTTGCACAGAGGAAAGAGCTTGCGAACGTTCGCTACGATAACATGCTAAGCCATAAACCAAAGGCTCTTCCAGTCCTCTATGGGTTTTGTTTTGCATATTATTAGTATTATATATGGAGAGAGAGAGAGAGAGAATGCAAAATAAGACAGAAAAAGAGTTGTCTGTCTTTTAGTTTTAACTTTAAGTGTTATGTTTAATTTTGTTTGTCCACCGCTATGTCATCACAACCGACCATAAGATTAAGCACAGTCATCGTAACAAAGGCTCTTCCAGTCCCCTTTATGTTTTTTTGCAAATACTAGATCTGTAGTAGTTAGGTAATAGCCCCCCAAAATTGTTTTTTGTATTCTCTTTTGTTGAAAATGAAATGACAAGCATCAAGTTTGTCCATCGCCTAATCATCACAACCGACTCAAAAAGTGCCATGATCATGGTAATTTGAAGTTTGTGAGCTCTTTTGTGTGTGTTTTTATGTAAAAGGAATTACATATCCTTGATTTTAACTGACAGAAGTGTTCTTTTGTCATTTATTTTGTAAACACATCAAACGGAAACGTGATGTTTATGTCGGTCGTGATGTTGGACATAACATCATGTATAAAAAAATAAATAATGTAAGTTGGTTTTGGAATTGTTTGCGTGTAATTCACTGGTGTTGTACTTTCTTTTGATTTATAAAAGGTATTTGGATTGCAGAAGTTTCATTTATGGAGGTAAATCAATCAAATGGTATGTCCAGCATCACGACCAACATCTGTCAGATTGTTAACAAAATATGCTTATTCTACAGAACCTGCTGACCAAACTATCTTTTCCTATTTTATTTTATGTAATGAAAATATGAAACATTCAGCATAAAAATGCACTTGTGTCAAAAATAATTTTTTGATTTTTGATTTTTCTACTCTTTTTGCCACGACCTTTTGTCACAACATCAAATGTCTTTGATGACGTCATATCCGGCTTTTCGTGAAAGTTGAGGCGGCACTGTCACGCCCTCATTTTTCAACCAAATTGGTTGAAATTTTGGTCAAGTAATCTTCGACAAAGCCCGGGGTTCGGTATTGCATTTCAGCGTGGTGGCTTAAAAATTAATTAATGACTTTGGTCATTAAAAATCTGAAAATTGTAAAAAAAAATAAAAATGTATAAAACGATCCAAATTTACGTTTATCTTATTCTCCATCATTTGCTGATTCCAAAAACATATAAATATGTTATATTCGGATTAAAAACAAGCTCTGAAAATTAAATATATAAAAATTATTATCAAATTTTTTTTTTTTAAATCAATTTAAAAACACTTTCATCTTATTCCTTGTCGGTTCCTGATTCCAAAAATATATAGATATGATATGTTTGGATTAAAATCACGCTCAGAAAGTTAAAACGAAGAGAGGTACAGAAAAGCGTGCTATCCTTCTCAGCGCAACGAATACCCCGCTCTTCTTGTCAATTCCACGGGCACTGCCTTTGCCACGGGCGGTGGAGTGACGATGCTACGAGTATACGGTCTTGCTGCGTTCAGTTTCATTCTGTGAGTTCGACAGCTACTTGACTAAATATTGTATTTTCGCCTTACGCGACTTGTTTTAGTTGAAGTTGAACATCTCAGATTCTCCCCACAAAAAAAACCTGAAGCCAGTGAAGGACAAACACGTTTGAATCAAATAGTATTGTGTATTTTGTCAGGGGCAGAGAAGCTGTCCTGACAATGCACTGTTAAATAAGTGGTGCACTGAGAATTGCCATGTTTGTAGAACGCATTGATAAACAGACCTGGGAGTGGGATCCCATATGATTTTGCCATATTTTGTACAAATGCTTGTCTAGAATACAATCAGTACGGTCAGTTGGAAAAAAAAACGACGAGAAAAATTCCACGACTTCTTTTCTTAACAACCACATCCCGAAACCGATCCAGTATTTTTGCACAATAGTTTTTATTCAGTTAACATTGAAAGAAGCATTTGATTTAAATGTATTGGTAAACTTAAATTAACAAATGCGATTGACGCATGTGAAGCACGTTTGATTCATGGATGTTCAAAAGCAGTGTGGAGTACGCTCATTTTTCTGAAAATAACCAAGTTTGTTTAAGAATACTCGAAGTGTAAAACGGGTGATCGCAGGTCTGGATAAACTTAAATGATTCAATTACTAGTTGTGGCATATTTCTGGCGAGTGGTATCATCATTCCAAACCCAAATATTGTGTACCCCTGGGGGTGATTTGAAACTAACAGAGCTTTAGCTTAGTAAGATCCCTTTGACGGGCGCAGTGGCGTGGTAGTAAGACGTCGGCCTCCTAATCGGGAGGTCGTGATTTCGAATCCCGGTCGCTGCCGCCTGGTGGGTTAAGAGTGGAGATTTTTCCGATCTCCCAGGTCAACTTATGTGCACACCTGCTAGTGACTTAAACCCCTTCGTGTGTACACTCAAGCACAAGACCAAGTGCGCACGGAAAAGATCCTGTAATCCATGTCAGAGTTCGGTGGGTTATAGAAACACAAAAATATCCAGCATGCCTCCCCCGAAATCGGCGTATGCTGTCTGAATGGCGTAAAAATCCACTCATGCTAAAAACATGAGTGAATGTGGGAGTCTAAGCCCATGAACGAAGAAGAAGTGAGGTCCCTTTAAGTTTAGAATCAGAATGATACATTGCCATAACTGATTTTAGAACTGGCCGTTTGTTGACTGGTTTTCAGTCTGTTACATTGACTATTTGTCAGGGTAGTTGGAATTTGTGATAACCGTTTTCCCGGGACCACAAGGCGGTTTATTGTTTTAAAATATCATCACATTCATGTCCCTGATAGGCTAGCTACTGGTGATGACGTTAGGCCCCCTTTACTTGGTTCGCATTTTGTAAAAGGCACAACCCTCACTTTCGCTTTGATGGTTAAAATGAGAAAATCCACACAATTGACACTTCCCTTGTATTATTACGCACAAGCCAAATGAAATACAGCAGGGGTGAGTTTTGGCGCTCGCCCGCTCGCCCCCGGCGACTTCAAATCGCGTCGGGCGGGTTCGAAATTCCTCTAAAATCGCCCGCCTGGCGAGTTCAAATTTCGCTGAAGCACAAAGTTGTTAGGCAACGTAGTCAATCGGAACGGCCGGCGAACAAATATCTCTGCGGGCAATCTCAAAATCTGTCACTTCTCTACTGCCCACTCATCCCCCCCCCCCCCCCCTTCCCCTGCACTTTCAGAAGGACTCAGGATCAAGGCCAGACACATTGGCTAGACAGCTACCCCCCTCCGCCTCACTTGACCGTGTCATCACCCCTCCAGTGCCACGAACGCTGGCGATTGCATCAGCAGTCAAAATAGTTAAACCCCCCTTCGTCCCCCCCTCTTTGCGCTATTCACTTCACCCCCTCTCTTATATGTTATCCTGCGCTCACCAATCCTTCAGAGACTTTCACATGTTGTAAAACAGTTTCCTCTCAGATACAAACTCGGTCATTGACCCCGAGTAAGAAGGTCAGTGTCTCGACAGGCAGCTGTGTTCAGGTTGCAAGTACCGGTCATTGACCCAGGTCTCAAGGCCAACCAGCTTTTACAATGCATCTGCCTTTGATCTGACCGCCCATCCAGAGCAAACATATTCCCCCTAGCCCTCTGTATTTTTCCTTTGATGTGCCTGATATGTACCACTGATCCAGTTTCTGGGAAATGTATAATTATGTCATTGACTGCAGGGATACTCATTGAGACCATTTTCCAAAATACGTTAACACCAGCTTTGCTGACCAACTTAGTACAAGTAGTGACAGTACTACTGCTGTCAATTATTTCCCTTCAACTAAGGAAGTAAAAAAAACCAACCCGATCCACTATATGTGATAAAGAAGAAAAGACAGACCTTCAACAATAGGACAAGGGATGCAACTCTGCTGAATCAAAAGCATAAAGATCACCTGTGAACAATTCTAGGATCAGGAAATCTGAACATCTGTTTGTTTTCATTAGGAAATAGAAATGAAATATAATGCTTTTGATTATTTATGACTTAAGCTGTGGTAAATTTGGCTGGTATGCAACTTTTATACTTCTGCTTGATCTAACAGTAATATTAATAACACAGACATAAAGAAAAAGAAACAAAACAAGAAAGCAACTTAGAATTTTTTTTGTAGTCAGCTTTTTATACTTGGTTTTACACAACAAAAAACATAATTTAAATTAAAAAAAAATGCTGATTTACTCTTTTGTAGTGTGTGTTTATGTGGTAAGTAGAGTTCCATAGTAAATTACTTTGTAAATTGTGTGGTAGGGGGTACATAAAGGGGGTAACTTTTAGTGAGGTTTAGTGTGTGATTGTGTGACAGGGTGTGAATGTGGTTTTGATTTCTTGTTTCTTTGTGGCGGCTTTTATTTTAAATTCTTTATAAAAACAAGGTTAATTATCATTATATTAAAACATAGCACTTTAGTCATCAAGTTTTGTGTGTGTTTGTGGTAGTTATTAGTAGTGCAAATCCACATGTATGCATTATAAGTATGAATGTACGTCTTTTGTGTATGTGGTTAGCACGCGACGAGCCGCTGGGGCGGTTGTAAGAAATCCCGGCCGGTTGGGGGCCAGATGGGATTTTGGGGGGCCGGTTCAATTTTTGACTTACCGGACCCCCTGGCCGGTAGCAAAAAAAGTTAAGGTACACCCCTGATACAGAGTAATGATATGTTCATTTGGGTGTCGTTAGGCGTCAGACATAGACCGATTAAGAGGCTCAAATGTCCGATTCACATAGCCGCATGGCGGTCAGATGTCCTATCGTTTTCAACTGAGTGCTGGCATTGTCCGATAATAACTCAATTCCTTCGGACAGCGCGATATTCGATAGTGTTCCTTTCAAGATACACATTTCCAAAAAGCAACCAAGCACTCTCGCGTACAGGTGCAGTGCGGATCTTGCGTTTGGGTGACACCCGTCTGCAGCACATTAAAGTTAGGAGTATGGAAGACAACTCCAACTGACTAAGTCTTGCGTCTGCTTTTGCTTTCAGTTCGATACATTTTGACGAAGCGCACTTAGTTATGCCACCGAAAAATGAAAATAAAGCCTGGCAAAGTTAAAAAAAAGCTGAACATGTTTGGCTATTCAACCGCACCCTGTGCTACATGAGGGTTAAAAACAGTGGGGAACAAGGCGAGCGTCATTCTTGAAAATGAATAAATTCTGACGTCCTATTGAAATTTCTGAAAGCGGTCAAATGTCCTATTGATGCTGAAGAGCTAGGACATTTGTCCTATAAGTATGAATTTGTAGCAACATCCCTGGGTGGGGAGATGAAAGCCAGGGCACTCTAATAGCTGGTTTGCCTTGTGACCTCGGGTCAATGACAATGTCCAATGTTTTCAGCTGAGACCAGCTGCCTGCCCTTGTTTACAGACACTAACCTTATTTGACCTCAGGTCAATGACCCAGTTTTCAACTGTGAGACTGACACATTTGAGGTTTGAGAGGAAACTGAAGCATGCATGCAACTTCTCTTAGATCCTGGCACTGTAAATCCTGTCAGACACTGCGGTGGAATATACCAACCTGAAATGACCAAGAAAATAATCAGACAAACGTAGGTTTTCTCTCTCTGAATACTTGTCCCCAAATAATTGTTCTTGATTTGCTCAATCACCGATTACTTATCCTTTACGCATTCTTCTGGTTAGATGTGTATGTGTGTTTACTTTTTTGGGGGTGTGTGTTTTTCTCACCTTCTTTTTCGTTTTATCTTTTCTCTTCTAAATTTGGATAATATTTTGTGTAAAATTTACGGATTGTTTTTGCTTACTGTGTAAGGGCTTGACTGTCTGCCGTGTTCTTCTTGTAAATTTGTTTGAAGACACCACTATAAGCCGTTGGCTTGTTGTTTTCACCTTATGTCGATGTACATTTCCTGAACATGTAAAATATGAATAAACATTGTTTAAACCAAATGACCAAGAAAAGCATAGCCGGCACGAGAAGCATCAAAATCTGTGTACCATCCGAAAAAACTGCTGATGAGCTGGCCGCAGTTTTTGCTCAAGCTATGTTTTTGGACCTGATTTTGAAAGGGAACTTGCCCTTCGGCACAGGCTCTGATGTGACTTTTCACAGACAAAGGTGCGTTTCCGGACTCTAACATCGCGCAGAATTATCAATGTTCCCGCTATTCAGCTATGATCAAACAGATGTTCATTGCTTCAATAACGAGAGTAGGAAAGTTTACCTCCTTAGTTTCAATATTCTTGGTGTTCTGACAGCAATGGGCAGTTCTGAAAATAATAGATATTAAAATTGATATTAACATTCTTTCTGGCTATGTCCATATTTGTCTGAAAGTACACACACACACAACAGAGTTTCACACACAAAGTTACACATTTAGATAGTCATTCCTGTATATTTACAGGGGCACTGTTTATTTAAATGATTACAAATAACTATATAACTCAGCATTTGATCAATGACAGCTTTTGTCATTAAACATTAAAAGAAGCGTTTGTTTTATATGTATCAGAAAACTTAATTAACGGTGCAACGGAAGCATGATTGAATCATACAGATGTTCAAATGTTTTGTTAAGTACAGATTTTGTTGAAAAGATGGTTTGAGAATGCTCCAAAAGCAAAACAGGGGTTCCCACTCCCAGGTCTTTGTAGCAAAAAGATCACAGGGAGTTTGTAGAAAACTGTTGAAGCTCAAACCTCACAGTCACACTCACAGACACAGGGAGCGAGTAGAAACAGAAAGAGGTATGCGTCATATTGCATTGTAAGTAATGTGAAAGTAGGCACATGTAGCATGGTGTATATCGGGCGTTCCTGGATCTGCATATGGGTTCTGTAGCTGGCATTGGTAGGTTACTTTTGTTTTTGAGTCACTTGAGAAAAAGTGACTCTATGTAATCGGTCAGTGTTAGTCTGTCCGGCCGGCCGGCCGTCCGGCCGGCCGGCCGTCCGTAGACACCACCTTAACGTTGGACTTTTCTCGGAAACTATCAAAGCGATCGGGCTCATATTTTGTTTAGTCGTGACCTCCAATGACCTCTACACTTTAACGATGGTTTCGTTGACCTTTGACCTTTTTCAAGGTCACAGGTCAGCGTCAAAGGAAAAATTAGACATTTTATATCTTTGACAAACTTTTCTCGGAAACTATCAAAGCGATCGGGCTCATATTTTGTTTAGTCGTGACCTCCAATGACCTCTACACTTTAACGATGGTTTCGTTGACCTTTGACCTTTTTCAAGGTCACAGGTCAGCGTCAAAGGAAAAATTACACATTTTATATCTTTGACAAAGTTCATCGGATGTGATTGAAACTTTGTAGGATTATTCTTTACATCAAAGTATTTACATCTGTAGCCTTTTACGAACGTTATCAGAAAAACAAGGGAGATAACTAGCCTTTTCTGTTCGGCAACACACAACTTAACGTTGGGCTTTTCTCGGAAACTATAAAAGTGACCGGGCTCAAATTTTATGTGAACGTGACTCATTGTGTTGTGAATAGCAATTTCTTCCTGTCCATCTGATGCCTCATATAATATTCAGAACTGCGAAAGTGACTCGATCGAGCGTTTGCTCTTCTTGTTCTCTCAGTCTGCATCAATAAGACCAAGCAGTTCCTGTTGACATGGAAAACAAAACAAAAACACATTGTTTGCTTGCAGTTTTCTTATTTTGGCTCACTTAACATTTGAAGATATGTTATGTTATGTTATATGAAGTCTTATATCGCGCGCGTATCTCCAGACTCGGACTCAAGGCGCAGGGATCTATTTTTGCCGACCAACACCACATGGATCTACAGTACTTGCAATTGCATGCACTTCAAGACTCTCAATAGGGGTGTTACGAGGATTTATTTTCTTTGGCAATTTGGTTGAAAAGGTCATAAAAGTATCTGCGATTCTTGAAGGCTTTCATCAGTCCTTGACATTGTTATTTTCCTGGGCGGGTAGCTCAGTCGGTAGCGCGCTGGATTTGTATCCAGTTGGCCGCTGTCAGCGTGAGTTCGTCCCCACGTTCGGTGAGAGATTTATTTCTCAGGGTCAACTTTGTGTGCAGACTCTCCTCGGTGTCCGAACACCCCCGTGTGTACACGCAAGCACAAGACCAAGTGCGCACGAAAGAGATCCTGTAATCCATGTCAGAGTTCGGTGGGTTATAGAAACACGAAAATACCCAGCATGCTTCCTCCGAAAACGGCGTATGGCTGCCTAAATGGCAGGGTAAAAAACAGTCATACACGTAAAATTCCACTCGTGCAAAAAACACGAGTGTACATGGGAGTTTCAGCCCACAAACGCAGAAGAAGAAGAAGTTATTTTTCCTTTTTGAAAAAGTTTGGCAAAAGGGGAATTCCGAAAAAAACCATTGTCCAGAATGACACTCGCCGCATAGTTTTCTACATCAATTGTGTCTGGTCATACTGTAGCTTAAAAATCCGAAAATGTCTTTAGCTAATGTTGGTCTTTGTCAGAATTAATTTTCTTTCTTTGCATAATCATAATGCATTTCATCAAAATCTGTCTCAAATTGAAACGAAAAACAGACGCAAGACTTGGGTCAGTTGGAGTTGCCTCAGTATGCTGGAAAACGAACAGCAGAAGCGGCTATTATATGTTGTCATGTTGGAAATGTGTTCTGGACAGCTTGCTTTCCTTTCACTGCTTTGAGACCAAGAGGCTTTTACTTGGGCCAAGCACAGACACTGAGGAGGTAGGTGCACTTGACACAGGAGAGTGTGGTATGACAACCGTTTGTCAAATAAGTTGCATTGAATTAATTAGCATAGTTATGGACCTCTTTCCAGCTAATTACTGTATGTGTGTCTATATCACAGCACAGTGAATGTCCCCTGAACTTTTAAAGGTCCAATTCTCCAGAACACTTGTCCAAAATAGCGCCCAAGAAGACGGGGAATAATACCCAAGAGAATTAGTCCATTACCCTGAAAATATTGTGCAGATTACATGCATTCTAAGGCTATAGGGCAAATCATAGGGAGTGTGACAAAAAGTATAATCATTTCATTGTTGGCGCAGAGAAAGTATATAGGGGAGCTTTCATACTTTCAAAACTTGTATGTTTTAAACCTCCCAAACCTAAGATTGCTGTTGGTTTATAACCGTTGTCTCAGTTTGTGTGTGTGTGCGCATGATTTTTTGCATCAGGAACTATGTTATATTTATAAATTCCTCTAAGTTGTATGTGTGTGTTTGAACTTGGTGTCATTGTGAGTCTTTGAAGTAGAAAGTTTCAGTTTTTAATCTGTTGGCTGATCATATTGCCAGTGATATTTTATGCAATCCAGTTTTTTACCTTTCACCTTCTCCAAGAGTTAGATTATCTTCAACTGCAAATTGTCTTGATTGTGTAGGTTGTGGTCAGCAGGTGAAGCAATAAAGAGGAGATCATTAAGGGGCATTCATTCCCCAAACACCCCCACCCCCCAAATGCTGGCCTTGGTAGATTACCCCAGTCCATTGCCTTCCTCTGAATCATGGCCAATTAAGGCTTGTGTCAAAGGTCAACAACAGTCAGGTAACAGTGAGTTCTGTGTGGTGGGTTTCCTTTTGTTGTAGCAATACTCATTGCTCACTTTGCCGGAATACCTCCAGACCTGCTTTCTGTTTCACTGCTGGAAATAGCCCTGACACTGATAGTGATACTGAGTTTTGGGTGTTAGTTGCTGTTGCTGTGTTATCTTCATTTGGCTTGAAGGGAAAAGTTTGTGTTCTGAAATTTGTCTGCACTTTTCTCTGAAATGGTGAGGTTTGTTTGTGTGTGTTTCTCCCTGTCTCATTCAGTGTGTATGTGTGTGTGTATGCGTCTGTTTGTGGATGTGGTCATTGTGATACTTTTGTAAGGATAAGTGGACTGATTACTAAATAAGTTCATAATGTCATGAGTGACAATGACTTTTTGTGTGTGTTTAGATTAGAGACATTGGGAAATCACTGCTCTTGTATTGTTTTGTTGTGGACGTTTTAAAGATAAATATATATAGGGGCTTCAACTGTTTGCACTTGAGGCTTTGATGTAGGCACAGTTAGTACCAGTATTTTTTTTTTTTTTTTAAACCCCCGCGGGTTAGGGGGAGTCCCATATTGGTTGGGAAGAGAAAGAATTTACCCGATGCTCGCTCCCCAGCATGTCGTAAGAGGCGACTAACAGATTATGTTTCTCCTTTTACCCTTGTTAAGTGTTTCTTGTATAGAATATAGTCAATTTTTGTAAAGATTTTAGTCAAGCAGTATGTAAGAAATGTTAAGTCCTTTGTACTGGAAACTTGCATTCTCTCAGTAAGGTAATATATTGTACTACGTTGCAAGCCCCTGGAGCAAATTTTGGTTAGTGCTTTTGTGAACAAGAAACAATTGACAAGTGGCTCTATCCCATCACCCCCCTTCCCTCCGTCGCGATATAACCTTGAACGGTTGAAAACGAGGTCAAACACCAAAATTAATAAAGAAAGAAAGAATCTGGAAGTTTGGTATTCACTCTTTTTCCTGCCACTGAAAAACTGACTATTGTGACCTGTGTTTGACATCCGCAGGCAACAGACACGATGCATGAAGTCAGATAGAAGTTGTTCTCTGTACCGGCTTCCCCGGAGGCTTGACATTTGAAGTGGTTGTTTCCCTTTGACCGGTAACAGGAGAGTTGAACTGAAAGTAGCGATGCAGAGTGAGCCAATGTTTAGACTCTGACGCGAGAGCCGTTTGAAATTGAATAGATGAGTCAGTCAGTATTTTTTCTTGCCTCTTGAACTTTGAAGTAACCCAGTCACCACTGAGGACAGGTGGTGATGCGTATCAAATATCAGTCTAACTATTAAGTCTCACTTTGTTGAATAAAAAGGACAAGTAAAGTTGAACACATTGGCTCCGGGCGTGTTGTGTTTGAGCTCCTATTTTCTCTGCAGTAGTTTTTAATGTTTGTTTGATGGGACACTGAAGATTCAAGTTACTGAGAAGAGACTTTTTTTTTAGTTGAAGTTCATTTGATGGAACCAGTCAAATGGGTAATATCCACTATAGCCTAGGGTCTAAAACAAAACCAACGTTTACACTCTAGGTACATGATATTTATTTTGTTTAGTTATCACTCTTAAAGGGAGGAGTAGATTACAAGAGAAAGCAATGAAAATGGTTTAAACAGCATGTTCGGTGTGAAAAATGACTCACAGACATTTTTCATTTTTCACTTAGGACAAGAGCTGGATGCCTTTTTTCAGTTTATTTATCTCACAGTTTACTTGACAATGACAGATCCAGTTATGGTAACATGACATGAGCGATATAGTGTGTAGTTTTACATGTGACATGTACACAGGTGTCAATTGTAATAATGTTCACAGGGAATTCAGTGGTACTGCGCCATCTGTTGCAGCTGAAGACGCACACTTCATTCACATTGTCACAGGCGATCAGCTACCTTCCATTAAGGATTATGTTCAGTGTAAAAATACAAAAGAAAAAACAAAACAAAAAACTTGATTACAATTTACACAGCTGTGTCTCTGTAATCTTGCTACTTCAGAAACAAATAGAAAAGCAAAAAATACACAGTGGTCCTTGCCATTGTGCCCTTCTGATGAGGTGGCATCTCACAAAAAGGATTCCGTCTGTCTCTTTGTGGTTTTTACCTTAACCAAAATATTTCTGTCATAAAAGGTGACCAGTGGTGACGCAGGGACTCTTTTTGCTTATCGTTGTTCTTTCATGGCAGGTACCACTGTACATCTAAGACAAAAAAGAGGGAGGAAAAAACAGCTTTTAGTTTTAGATATTGTCAATTGAGATAGTTACAGAGCTTTTCCATCGTTTGTTTCCCTATTTTTTGTATGGTGGATGGATGGATGGCAGAATTGTCAACATAAGGGAATTGTTGGGAAAACAAAGCGGGTTGGTTGCAGTTTTAATATTTCACGAGGGGGTGATTTACTGTCGAAATGAATAACTGTTTCAGAGGTTTTATTGTGTGTGTTTTACGTGCTTCCATTTCAGTAATTCCTTTGTCAATGAGACAAAGCTGTTTTAAAGCTTGCATTGAAGTTTTTGAAATGTAGTTTTAGAAAGCAGTATAGTAACAGCAATTGTGTTTTCAGCGTAGCAATAGGGTCCGATATTTAGACGAGACAAATATAATGCCGACGAGTCGCATTTTACTTGTTCGAGTCTAAATATCGGACCCTATTGCTACGCTGAAAATACAATAGCGATTATATAGCTGTTCTGACCTTTATTTGTTGTTCCAAACTTACAAAATGACAGTTTTTGAGTCGATGCGTTGATCTCAGGTTTTGATAGCAGACGCCGTTTCTTATGCGCATTAGTTTTGCGCAGGCGCCACACTCGTTTTGACAAACACAGCTGTTAAACAGCTTTTTATTAGTTCATTCGTATAGAGCAAAAAGAAGTTTGAGTTTTTTTAATTTTGAACAAGACTACTTATGAAGAAGACCAAAACACAACATCAACGGAAAACTAGAAACAACTGAAGAACTAGGATGCAACAAGGGGAGGAAAAGAGAACAGCTAACAGTGATGGCGCTAGTATATTTTCAAACGGTACGCGGATTTTTACGATGCAAACAAAAACGGTAGGCTGGTCATGGGAGCCAGTAAGAGTCCAACTCTGAGTACTGTTTTGTTGTTTTACGAGTGAAAAAAACCGGTAGTGCAAACATCAACCGGTAGGTCATACCGGCAGCCATTTTTGTCCCGGTATTTTCTCATTTCAATCAGTAAAATACCGTTAATTACCGGTTAACGCCAATACTGAGCTAATCCGAACAAAGCGAGCAGACGGCAGCGACGTTTCCAGTTTGGGTGAATGGCATTTATACTTGTCTCGTCATGAAGCGAATTTTTCAACCTCAGTTATAAACGACTACATGAATGTTAGTGCCATGGGTTGTACATCAATACTTCAGAGGGGAAGTGGGGTATTTAGTTTGGAGTTTGTACTACATCTTTCGACTTTGGGCATTTTATGGTGTTTAGGGACAGAAAATGATAGGTTTAGTCCTGTTTCATCGGGAAGTTAGCAGAAAAGGGTATGCTATCGACATTTGTAAAGCTGAAAAACATTCCCGAGAAGAATTTCAAGTTGTCAGTGTATGCTGTTGTCGATCAGTGAAACATTGTGTGGTACAGGTGGGTAAACCGGAACCATGCGTCTTTGTTATTGACAATATGCTTTTGGATATTGAGAAAAATGGCCGACTTCCGTAGCATTATGCTTTGATGATCGGAAGAGACCATCCAATCACAGCCCCCGAATTCCCCCACGTGTTCATCAGAATAGCTATATTTGTGGACATGAGCTTACTTGTGCCATGTGTGTTTTTCTTCCAGCTGGTTGATTCGGAACAACAGGCTTAGTCATTAGAAAAGTTGAATTAATCAAATAAATGTCATTTTGGGTAACAGATGCTATGATGATCAAGTGACCCTTCAGACTCATCGGTCAATGTCATAACAAAATACTTTGTTCTATTGTTTCAGTGTGAAGGTAGAGGTTTGATTTGAAAAGAAGAAAGCATCTCTTTGGTTTTAAAGGGAAAGAATCCCAAACAACAGCTTGTCCTTTGTGTATTTTTCTGGATCCAAAGAGTGGATTAAATTGAATGCACAAAAATTGTAGTGCTTGATATTTACAGGCATCACAAGATGTATTTGATTCTTTTCTCCGTCTGCCTTTCCATGGGAGCAGCATGGCTGTGTTGACAAAAAGCCTGGGTGCAAAGGACTGCACCAGGGAACATTTGTAACATTTCATGTTCAGTCATTTGAAATGCTGGGGACGGATATTTTGCAGAGCCACGGAATATTTATTTCTTTGTTTTTGGGGGGTCTTTTTTTAATAGTATGTTGTGTTATTTGAGTGTTGATTGAGGAGGGGTTGTAGCTTTCCATTTTGTTTCCCCTGCTCATTGATCTTCATTAATTGCACAGTTGGATTTTGCTGGTGTGTTATGGCTCATGTCTGATAGGCTAAAGAGTTTTGTCCTCTTTTTGGAAAAGGGGATTGGGGTGGTTGTTAGTGGTAGAAGGGGGGGCATGTTGTGTTTTCCTCCCTTGTTATTCTTCCACCGTCCTTCTCTCATGCTGTCACACTACGTAACTGGAAAGCCCCTGCTCCCCGCCCCTCTTATTACAAAAAAAAGGGGGGGGGGGATAGTTGTGTTTTCTTCCTCAGCTGGTTATGTTTTCCTCATCCCTCTTTTTAGATTACATTCTGATAACAAGGCAGTCGGATGGTTGTGGTAAAAGAGAAGTACGAGAATAACAAGAATAGATAACATGAGTTGTACTGTGACACGTAAATAGGAATCTTCTCCATAAACGCACCCCTCCCCCTATCTCGCCCCCTCACCCTCCCTCCTCCCCATCTCCTTACTTTTTCATCAGTTCTGTATCCGTTCTGTTATTGCTTCCTTATTGCTTCACGACTGTGATGTTTGCACATGCTCGAGGTATGACACATTTCTGGCTGATTGAGGCTTTGATGGTGAGGATCGTAATGGATGACACTGACAGTCCGAGTGTTGCCGTATTGCGTGTGTGCTTACTTCCTCTTTCTCCCACTTCCTCCTAAACCCCACTTTATGCATTATGCACACACACCGTAATTTCGTAAGGGTAGCTTTTCCCTGTTGTTGAATTGAGGCTGAGCTGAATAGACTTCTGTTATTCTTCGCATGCATGATGAACCATTTAGTAATTCACATTTCACTTTTGCATGATCATGTTGAACATTTAGGTTAGACTTGAGTAGAATAGATCACTGTTGGTATTATTTTTTGTTGGCACGAAGAGTCGATTTGTAATTTGCCCTCCCTGTTTTGTTATGAATATAAACTTCAGTTAGAATTAGTCAGTTTATGACAACAGGAGGTTTTGCCTTTTCTGCTTTGAAAGGGGATAGTGGACGTCAGGATTTGGTTCAACACTTATATAAAATGCCTTTCGTTGAAATTAGTCAAAACACCGCCGTAATAGACCTCCGCGCAGTTAGCTCTATGCCTTGTGCGTGCGGCGATTATTTGGAAAAATAGTTGTGACATCCAGTCTAATTGCTACGTGCGTGTTGTGTGTGTGAAGGGGGAAGGTGCTTAAATTGCATGTTGGTGTGTGCCAGTCAGGGTGCAATATTAGAGAGAGAGAGAGGGGGGGGGAGAGGGGGAGAGAGAGAGCACGCGTATAGTATTAGTAAGGACTAAGTTTCTGAGACCAAATCCAACTAGTTCTATCATGTCTTGTTTAGTTATTGTGGCCAGGGGAAGTTTTATGTCCCAACGATTTAACTGGTGTGCAGTGGTGATATTTGTTGTGTTCCGTGCATGAGGGGTGACATAGGCAATTTATTTAGCGTGTCTGACCCGCCATTGTTGTCTGCATTGACATCTCGGTGCTTTGGGCGTATGGGAATACAAAAGTTAAGTGCTTCCAAAGTTGGGTGGAGAGGGGTTGCGAGCATAGGCACCTGGTGTGTGTTTAGTTTGAACATGCATTTTCTTATGCTTAGGATTGGCTTTTTTATTTTCTGGTATTGATACTTGTCCTTTACATTTGCTGCATTGGCGTAAATCTTTTGGTAAAGGTTGTTGTCTTTCTGGTGTTTGGCTGCTTGTTGAATTTCGCTGATACTCTTGATAGCGTTTGCAATTGTCACCAAACAAAACAATCTGGTACCTTTCCTGGTATATTGTTCCCTTTGGTATTTGAGCTATCTCTTCACAGAATGTTATTGGTCCAGCCATCCCCACTTCGTTCTTAGACCAGCCTGACGCTCGTCCACACATTTGTTTCACGTTTTTACTTTTGCCCTGCTCGTGACCCAATCAATATTCGATGATACTGCGAATAAAGTACTTTCTTTTTCCAAAACACCCACACACGCAACTTTTCAAATAAAGATATGAAGCAGATTTTGGTCTTTTTTGTTAATGGGAAAAATCCTTATTATTGTCCCGTCTCATACCTTTTTTCATTAACATGTCGGCCTTGATCGTGCAAGTACTGATGAACGTATCCATAAACATAGAAAAACAACTTGGCGCGCCTTTGTGCTCTTGGCTTGTGTGGGAATGGGCAGCCATCCTTATCGCGATTGCTCCGCTTCCTCGTAACGTGTTGATGGCACTCAACACAATTTTGCCTTTGTCCCCCTACCCCCCCGAAAAATAAAAAAATAAATCGACTGCAAGTCGTTGATAGTGACTCATACCGGCCCGTCCATACAACTGACGATCACACACGTGTTGAGTTTCACAGTGCTTTTCATACACACAGCCCAGCGCATCTAGCTTGTACGATTTATGACAGCAGTCAACAACAAAACTTTCTCTGCTCTGTTGTGGATTGACTTGATCTGCCGTCGGCCGTGGCATAATTCGAAGGCAGTTCTATTGCGGTACTAGGGACACTGCAGTTGCCTTGAGCAAGCGATTGTTTTCCTGTTTCCTCCCCCCAACATTTTTGTGGCCGGTATATTTAACAGCAGAAACTGTGACAACCGGATTTCAAAAACCCAAAACTTGCCCCATTGGCTTGTGACCTGGATGTGAGTTTCGTGTGACCTCGCTAGCGTGGGATTTAAAACAGTTGAACAACAAAAAAAGTGCGTGGACATTTTTGTTCCTGGTTCGAAACTCGAATTCGCCGCTACAACACTTTTTCCCATGGAATCTTCACCGGCAGAGTGGATGTACCCGCTCTACGGCAATGTGGCCACAGTGATGGTGGGTGTTCATTCTCATGCATCTTTCAATCCGGGTGGCTTGCCTACCCGGGGTGAATTATTGAGTGGGTTTTATGTAGAGGGGGAGAAAAGAATGAGCTGGCAGTATGTCGAACAACAGGTTGCAGAGCGCGTGATGTGTTCTTGTGTCTGTGTAGGAGCGACAGGTGGTAAGGGTAGCCCTCTTTGTCTTATCTCTCTCTGTTTGATACACAATGCGAGCACCGCCTGTTTCACTTGTATGTGTTCATGAGAGCTGAACACGCACCCAGTCAGATCCTAATCGCTTTCATATAGAGTCGGATTGAGCGGTGGGAAAATAATAAAACACGGACGAGATACAGCTCTTTTTTGAGTGTGTACTGTTGTTATCGTCGTCAAAGTCTTGACACATTGCGATGTCAAGCGGAAACGTGGAAATGAGTTGTTTGCGAGCAGGATGTATGAAGGAGTCATTGTGTAACATGCTGTTCCTCCATTGAATATATACTTGGTTGAATTATTTCTGACTGATACTTAATCAGTATTCCAGGCCCGGATGTTTTCATATGATCGTTATATATTTAAAGAAAACAACTCAGCGACAAACACGTTTAAAATATGCACATGTTGTAGCTCGAGAGGCTTGCACAATCATGTCTTAGTTTTTGGATTTAAAGTTGAACAACTGTTCAACGGTTGGGAGGCTTTTTTATGTTCTCATTATTTGTCGTTTAGGTGGGGTTTTGTTTTTGTGGGATGAGGTGCGTGTTACAGGAAGTCAGAGAGAGAGAGAGAGAGGAGAGAGAGAGAGAGAGAGAGAGAGAGAGAGAGAGAGAGAGAGAGAGACAGAGACAGACAGACAGACAGACAGAGAGAGAGAGATGCAGGTGACTGGATGTTTACTATCATTACTGTGTATGTGACAGTCCGTCCGCATACACTCACGTTGGCACGTGAAACACACAAAGACTGAATTCCCCCATTGTATAAGAGCACTCCGACAGCTGTTTTTATGGTAGGCAGGCAGTGGCATTGGGTTGCACCAGTCGTGTTTAATTGTCGATCGCTGGATCCCCCCAGTCCCTCTCGATCAAAGTAATCTATTGTTATGCAGTTGATGTTTGCACCTGGCGCCGACGGCCCACTCAAGCGGGTACACCTATATCGATGACTAGTGGTGTGTGAGTGTGTATGAGAGAGAGAGAGAGAGAGAGAGAGAGAGAGAGAGAGAGAGAGAGAGAGAGAGAGAGAGAGAGAGAGAGAGAGAGAGAGAGAGAGAGAGAGAGAGAGAGAGAGAGAGAGAGAGAGAGAGAGAGAGAGAGAGAGAGAGAGAGAGAGAGAGAGATCTATCTATCTTTGTTCTGCTGCCTGCACAGATATATGAATTTCAGGTTATCTTTGAGGGATTTCATTTTTAATCCGAGATTTTCACAGGCATTTTTAGTGCATGTTTTACGTCCATGTGAAGGCCATTAATCGTTTTTGTTGAGCTTTCAATATGGTATACACTAAATAAAGTATTTTTTATGTAGATACATTGAAATTTTATTTAAGGTAAATAAGAAACTTTCAAGTTTTATTCAACGTAAATGTACGCTATGGGTTTAGACCGCTGCGATGAACCCGCCGACATCAACAAAAAAATCGTTGCAAAAAACAAACGATTGAAAACAAAATTGCTTGAAGCATCATGCTCTGGGAGTTTGACAAAATAAAAGTTACTTCTACATCACCTGAATTGCATACACTGGAACTGCACACAGTACAGGAAATGCGTGTAGGCCTAGGGTGTGGAGTTAGCTTCAGTCTCAAAGCCGTTGTATTGCAAACATATTTAACGGGCTGGTGCCTTGAAAGGAAAGCAAGAAATGAATGAATACATTGAAAGACAGCAACTGCTTGTTTAAGCCAAGTGAAGCAAGACGGTGGTATTGTAAACAGTGGCAAAAGAGTACAAAGACGGATATGAAGCGTCGATACCATCAGAATCAATGAATACAGATAGTGCCGCGAGTGATCAACATATAACTGTGGACCTCCAGGGTTAGTACACAGCAAGTTTTTGAATAAAATTAGGAGGGAAAGAGAAATGATTCACACGGATAATGCTTTGACCTGCAGCAGATTACTTTCAAACAAAATTATACAAAGGCAGTACCCGCAAGAACTGAGGAAAACAGAAAGTTCTACATGTATTGACTATCCTTAAAAATGCGAAAATACCTTATTGTAACAGCATCCGTGCTAAGAGGGATCGTTTCCTAGAAACGTGTCTCAATACCGGAGATACAAGTACACGGAGGGATCACACGCGTAACGTAGTGTTATTAAAGGAATTTTAAGCCCTTCTAAAATCTGTTGATTGTAAAATGTATAATTGACATTAATTTGATTAAAGCAAAACATTAGTGCTGAAAATCACCATCAAAAGTATCCAACGGTGTTGTACAGGTGCAAGAGAGAGAAATAGGCAATGTCGCTCAAGAAGCATTGAATGAGATGTTTGGATCTCCAAACTTGTGTTGCCTTTCTTGCGACTTTGCTTCCGTCACTGGCTGCCACTGTCTCGGCAAATAAATGAACATTAAGTTTTGATAACAAGGCAGTCTGAATGGTTGTCGTAAAAGAGAAATACGAGAATAACAAGAATAGATAACAATAGAACCCAATAGCCAGAAGTTACCCTAAAACTACTTCAAGAAAGAAAGGCAGACCGTTGAAAGCACTACAGAGTCTACAACCACAAAAGAATAATGTGACACAAAGATAAGGGGCCATACAGTAGTAGAGTTATGCAGTGGACAGTCATACTCGAGTCGATGTACGTTAAGTGCCTAAACACCGCGCACAACACACAAAGAAATGGGGCTAATAAAAAATAATAAAAATAAAAAAGACATTCTATGCTGTGTTTACGTTACGATGCATAAACACGGCGAACGATTCTCAAAGAAAGGGGTTATTGAACAGAAAAATGAAATGACGTTTCCATTTCAGGACCTGTTTATGTTACGATGCAATCCTTCAGTCGTATAATCAATGCCTTTCCATTCTACTTGGTGTAATCGTCAACAAACCCATTGCGTCGGGACATTTGCTGCCTCGTGACAATGTTGTTTGCCGACACCATTCAGAGCTGAGGGAGATCATGCAGATAAGTTGCACTCTTTGGAATTATTAAGCAAAATCCCCTCAATATGAAGTCAGAAGGTAGGATCACGGATAGTCTTTCACTTTGAAGAGAAAGGAGTTCGATAATGTATTTATTTTTAGTTGAAAAATTCGTCGCACGCATGCACGCACGCGAACTGAAAACAATATTACATTGAATAACGATCAGAAAATAATGCTAAAACAGCCACGATCGTAATAGCATTGCGCGTATACATCTTCAGTGACAGTGTACGGACAGTTTTGGTTGGCCCGCCTGTGTCAAGTCAGTGTATTACTAAGAAGCCTAGATGTCTTGCGATAGTTGAAACGGGTAATACACTTCCGAGTCAATCAACATCTCCTTGTAATTGGAGGACACCTGCAGCTAATGTTCGGACACTTTTTGTCGGCCCACGAATGCGAAGTGGAACTAAAAGGAAACAAGTCGCGTAAGGCGAAATTACTACATTTAGTCAAGCTGTCGAACTCACGGGATGAAACAGAACGCACTGTCATTTTTCACCAAGACAGTACAGCTTCGTCAATCCCCGCGTGAAGGAAATCGCTCACCTCCCACGTGCAAAACGTAGTGATATTGACACGCCAGATTAGCGCGGTAGCGTATTGTGCTAAGCAGGAAAGCCCGCTTTTCTGTATTCTTGTTAACTTTCTGAGCTTGTTTTGAATACAACCTATCATATCTATATGTTTTTGGAATCAGGAAATGATAAAGAATAAGATGAAATCATTTTTGGATTGATTTCTTAAATTTTAATCGAAAGACTATTTAATCTATTTTTGAGTCACTTGAGAAAAAGTGACTCTATGTAATCGGTCAGTGTTAGTCTGTCCGGCCGGCCGTCCGGCCGGCCGTCCGGCCGGCCGTCCGTAGACACCACCTTAACGTTGGACTTTTCTCGGAAACTATCAAAGCGATCCGGCTCATATTTTGTTTAGTCGTGACCTCCAATGACCTCTACACTTTAACGATGGTTTCGTTGACCTTTGACCTTTTTCAAGGTCACAGGTCAGCGTCAAAGGAAAAATTAGACATTTTATATCTTTGACAAAGTTCATCGGATGTGATTGAAACTTTGTAGGATTATTCTTTACATCAAAGTATTTACATCTGTAGCCTTTTACGAACGTTATCAGAAAAACAAGGGAGATAACTAGCCTTTTCTGTTCGGCAACACACAACTTAACGTTGGGCTTTTCTCGGAAACTATAAAAGTGACCGGGCTCAAATTTTATGTGAACGTGACTCCCAGTGACCTCTACACTTTGACGTCTGCTTTGGTGACCTTTGACCTTTTTCAAGGTCACAGGTATGTCTTGAAGGAAAAAAATTGAAATATCATATCTCTGAAACTATTCATCGGATTTGATTCAAACTTTATAGGATTATTCTTTACATCAAATTATTTACATCTGTATTGTGTTGTGAATAGCAATTTCTTCCTGTCCATCTGATGCCTCATATAATATTCAGAACTGCGAAAGTGACTCGATCGAGCGTTTGCTCTTCTTGTTTTTCAATAATCTTATGGTTAGATTTCGATACAAAATTATGTCAAATGATGAATGAACCATGGGGAAAAAAGTTATAGAAAAAAATATATGTAAAAAAAGATTTTATTTTTGGGTAGCGTGACTCACGCTTCCAATATTTTGTTTTCTGTTTGCTGAGAACATGTGCTTTGCCTAAAAATACTGACCAATCAAATTCATGTCACTATGCTTATAGCCACGCCCAAACAAGTGCAGCAACAGTTTGACACTGGAGCGCTGTCCACGCTTTTTTTTTTAAACGCACGAAATGCACGGGATTTGAGAGGAGTTTTGCGCTTGGCATTTTCCAAATAAGGATATCCTACTATGAGTACTACGCTGGAATACTACATCGAATTTTCAAACGGCTACACTGGCTTCGTCTTTCCTGATCGAAAGGGGGTGTATTGTTTATATGTGTAGATAATAGACTCTGCATTCTAATGGTCAAATGGCGATTTCGGTATAAAAATGTAGACAAGGACCTTCAAGAGTAAACATGACATATGAAAATTTTTAGATGCAGAATGTGATGAAGAATACGATGCAATCAATTTTAAATTTGTTTGCGAAAAATCGATTTTAATGACAACTTTAAAGCCTAAAAAAAAAAATAGGTGTGGTTACGGTAACACAACCTACCCTATTTTTAGGGGCCGACCCTAACACTTTTTTTTTACATTTGTCAATAAAAAATAAAAAATAAAAAACCGAGTGCAGAAAACGCAATGAAACTGAAAGCGAAAGCGCTCGAGTCGCACACTTATTTCCCTGTGAAGTAGGTTTAATTTGTACACATTGTCATTAGAAACAAAAGTTTTAAAAAAAAAGTGATTGCCTACCTTCCTAGCCTATTTAGTTTGGCTATGTTACCTTAAAGCCATATGTACTCGATGACTATACACGCTAATTGCTTTACCAACAGCTGGAGACATGCTAAATTAAGTTCCCTGCAAAATATTGTGGTCTAGGACCCCTTAAATGTTGAGATATTTGAATTTTTATTTTGATCTAGATCGTCCTATTTATAGATTTGCCAACAGAGGGAACGTTGACGCAAGGGAAATAACTCCGCGTCTTTGTTGACATCCTCACTTTTTCAGAGGCTAGAACAAGCTGTAATGCATGTATATGGTCCGCGCATTGCGACATATCGTCATTATATGGCCTTATGATGCATTTGACATCGATTGTGGGCAAACTACACTTTGTAAACACGGGAGCGCGTACATATGCCTTTAAGGTAGCAACATCGGCCAGAAGAAGGGTAACATTTTGTTATCATTGATATATCCCTAACAAATGGGAATTTGTCAATGATATTTGGCATGCATATAGATAATAGACCCTAGTTAACATTTGTAAAGTTAACTTTGCTAAAATATCAATATTTTTTTATATATTTTTTATTTTTATTTTTTATTTTTTTCATGGTACGAAAAACGCACAAAAAAAGCACGTTTTGTAACACAGTATTTTTATTTCAGAAGCACCTGCAAAGCTCCCAGAGGCTAAAACTAATTACAAGAAGCATATCTTTGGTGTGTGCCTCTACAATTATTGTCAGAGTGACCTATTTTTGATAATCGTGGTTTTAATTTTCACGTTTATTAACGTAAAAATATTGCCATAAAATATAAATTTTATGAGCATCAGTCATTCTGCTGCAAAACCTGAGGCACACACCACAGGTAAACATAATTTAAAAACACATGCAAAATTTCAAGGCTCTAGCTTGATTGGTTTTGAAAATATCATGTTACAAAGTGCAAAAATGGTCAATTTTCGGCAAAGTTTGTGAAGTGAAACGAACACATGGAGTAAAAGTGAATAAGTGAAAAAAAATCAGAAACATCGGCCAAAAAAGGTGAAAAAAATACTTTTTGACTCACATGCGAAGCAAAAGTGAGTCTATGTACTCACCCGAGTCGTCCGGCCGGCCGTCCGGAAAACTTTAACGTTGGATATTTCTTGGACACTATTCAGTCTATCAGTACCAAATTTGGCAAGATGGTGTATGATGACAAGGCCCCAACAAACATACATAGCATCTTGACCTTGCTTCAAGGTCAAGGTCGCAGGGGCCATAAATGTTGTCTAAAAAACAGCTTTTTTTCAAATTTTTCGCATTTTCTCTGAAGTTTTTGAGATTGAATACCTCACCTATATATGATATATAGGGCAAAGTAAGCCCCATCTTTTGATACCAGTTTGGTTTACATTGCTTCAAGGTCAAGGTCACAGGAGCTCTTCAAAGTTGGATTGTATACATATTTTGAAGTGACCTTGACCCTGAACTATGGAAGATAACTGTTTCAAACTTAAAAATTATGTGGGGCACATGTTATGCTTTCATCATGAGACACATTTGGTCACATATGATCAAGGTCAAGGTCACTTTGACCCTTATGAAATGTGACCAAAATAAGGTAGTGAACCACTAAAAGTGACCATATCTCATGGTAGAAAGAGCCAATAAGCACCATTGTACTTCCTATGTCTTGAATTAACAGCTTTGTGTTGCATGACCTTGGATGACCTTGACCTTGGGTCAAGGTCACATGTATTTTGGTAGGAAAAATGTGTAAAGCAGTTCTTAGTGTATGATGTCATTGCTAGGTTTAGTTATTTGACCTTGACCCTGAAGGTCAAGGTCATGTCAAGGTCAAGCATGTGAGTCGTATGGGCTTTGCCCTTCTTGTTTCTTCTTTTTGCCAAGAAAGTGCCTTTATGATAGCTTAATCATTCTACTTTTACACACTTTTTTTTTCCAATTCTGTTGAGTAGTTTTCGATTTATTGACTGATTACTGAGGTAGAGGTGCCCCTAAATTTTCGAGAAAGACGCTCTGAAAATAACATTTTTGGGGCACCTCTACCTCAGTAATCAGTCAATAAATCGAAAACTACTCAACAGAATTGAAAAAAATAAAAAGTGTGTAAAAGTAGAATGATTAAGCTATCATAAAGGCACTTTCTTGACAAAAAGGAAAAAAAAGTGTTTTTTTCACCTTTTTTGGCCAATGTTGCTTCCTTAACCACACCTATTTTTTTTTTGTGGCCTAATGAGCAAACTCATTAACTAATTTTTAAGCCTCTGAGCTGAAATGCAATACCAAAGTCCGGGATTCATCGAAGATTACTGGACCAAAATTTCAACCAATTTGGTTGAAAAATGAGAGCGTGACAGTGCCGCCTCAACTTTCACGAAAAGCCGGGTATGACGTCATCAAAGACATTTATCAAAAAATGAAAAAAACATCTGGAGATACCATACTCAGGATCTCTCATGTCAAGTTTCATGAAGATCGGTCCAGTAGTTTTCTCTGAATCGCTCTACGCACACAGACACACACACACACACAGACACCACGACCCTCGTCTCGATTCCCCCCCTCTACGTTAAAACATTTAGTCAAAACTTGACTAAATGTCAAAAGAAACAAAAATCAACAACAATAAAAACCTAGATAGTTTTCGATAGTTCAAATAGGCAAGAGAGGTCGTGAAAATACCCTGTAGAATTAGAGGAAATTACAGGCGTGCAACGATCACACATGGCCCTTCGTGGTCGGCTGGGCGTTAAGCAAACAAACAAACAAACAAACACCATTCAGAGTTTCTGAGCCTTGGGAGGTATTCCCGCTCATAGGTCGGCGGCTGGGCGCGTAGGGCTCAGAAAATGTGTGCAACGACATAGGAGTCATCACTTAAGATCTCAAGACCTAAACGACGTAGGCTAGTAATGTAGGAAAAGATCGACGAAGGCTGCGTGCGACTTGCAGGTGTTGATCTGTTGACCATACAATATTCAGCATACCCGCTGTTTGTTTTTAGAACTCGTCTGTCGGTGTGGACAGGGCGCATTTCCTCCTGCAGGCTTTGGGGTTGATGTTGCAACTTGCATGGTGTTTGTGCATTGAGCTCCATAAACATGGGGCCCTTTGTGTATGTCCATCTCTTTTCCTGTCGTGCATAATTTACTGACAACTGTCCACCACCTGTTGTCGTTGATTGACGCTTAGACCATTTTGATTATAGTCAGCGATGGGATGGAGGGGTGGACGAAGTGGAATTGGGTTACTGGAGAGAGAGAGACAGACAGAGATTTTGATTGATTAATTGATATGAGTTTGTGTGTGTGTGTGTGTGTGTGTGTGTGTGTGTGTGTGTGTGTGTGTGTGTGTGTGTGTGTGTGTGTGTGTGTGTGAGAAGCAGGAAGCGTACAATTCATAAAGATAGGAAGAATACAATTCGTATACAGTTCCCTCACATAAAGAAAAGACAACCTGCTTTGGGGCAAGCGGAAGAGTACAATTCCTATTCAAACCAGCAAAATGGCAGAAGAGAGAAAATTTCATTTTCCACTTCTGGAAACTGTGGAATCGATTTTTCCTTCCGTCGGCTCACCAGCCCTTAAATAGACCCACTTTTTATACAATGTCAACTGCGAAGAATCGGTTGAAGTTTAAACAAGTTCTTTCTGTGAAGTAGTTCGTAGTCAAGTAGCGTAATTTCCACCATTATTCATTGTCTTGGGCTCCGCACATAGATTCAAATGACGTCAAGCATCAGAGTTTGATGTTCTGCCGAGGGATGCATTTCACAGACATTGTATCCGGCGAATAATTCAGAATTACCGTGTCTGTTACTGTTAGAGAGAAAACAAAGCAACGATTCTTTCTTCCCTTCCCAACTTTTTGCACATCTCAAGTTGGATTTAACTTGACCCTGGGGACACCGTTGTAAAACCGCTTTACGGAATAATTTGATTTCGGTAGATGGAAGAGAAACGCAGCTTTAAAGTCCTGTGCGATAGACAGATTACTGAATCAACATAGTATTGGGTAATTAAATTGGTGCGTGTAGGCTGATGGGAGTGTATAATTTACGTCACAAATTTGAATAGAATTGATGTCAACATCTGAGTTCCCTGGCCCCGCTTTCTGGTTATCCAAAAAAGGTACTTTTGACCCCTTAGGTTTAAGACGTGATGAGCAGTGTGTATGTGTCTACATAGTTTTGTATAATTGTTCCATTGTGATATTCAATAGGGATTAAATCGATGTTGCGCTTGATACTGATAGTTTTTTTTTCTCTGCAAAATATTCAGTGCCGCTCACTTTATTATCGTTTCCTCTCTATGAACCGCTGTTGCACGTGAATATTTGATTTTCATACTTGGCGTTTCCTTTCATTTACATTTTTTGGGCAATGGAAGGAAATTAGGAATATGTTTGCTTGTGCTGGTAATATTTGAATGTTCGTTTGATTCGGAATAATATATGTTTACGATTCCCCGAAGGAGGCAGTCTAAGTCGGAAGTGACGTGTGCTAAAAAAAAAAAGAGACGTTTTACAGTCGTTAAAATGAATCAGAATGTTAAGAGCCTTATGGCATCCGTGGAAGCATCATTCTAAGAAATTGTCGTTTTTGTGAAAAAAATAACATCCGAACGAAAATGTGTTACAGAATACAGAATACAGTATTTATTGAGCCAAGTGACATTAAAAAACATTTAAAGCACAAGGAATTTCGCGTAGTGTTGGTAAAATCACGCACACACACGCTTCTTATTGACGAGTTATGAGACTAGGACAGTTGTCAAGATGTTGTCACTGTTGTAATTTGAGTGTTTTCTTGTCGTGTTTCAGGCTGGCAACGACCCCTACGCCTTCGTGGAGTTCTACGATCACCAGTCGGCAGCCGCGGCACTGGCAGCCATGAACAAGAGATTGTGTATGGGCAAGGTGAGTACTGAACACTCGGAACTGTGTGGTGTCTAGAACACATTTGGTGACGGTTTGGTTGTAATGTTGGTGGGATTGTTGAGGTGGATAACTGCCACGGTTGGCAGATTGGTTGTTTTGGGGTTGGTTGGATCGTGTTTTGAGCGAGAGTGAGTTTGGAGTAGTTTAGTGCTTGCGAGATTTGTCATCATTCATGTGCAATGTTGGTTGGTTGTTTGTGCATTTTTGTGCATGTTTTTGCATTTTTGGTTGGCCAGCGATTGAGACGTGACGCAAGGTAAGTCTTGTTTTGTCTGACCGACTCCCGGGGTTATTCACGTCAGGTCTTGGAAAGGGAATGGATCGTCGAAATGTCAAGTGCTTTTGGTAACATTCCGTTTTCAACGGCCAATAACTCACACTTTGAGTAGAAAAGAAGTATCTGAGCTGTCTCCAGGAGTCATAACTTATTCTCAGCGGAGAATTGGAGCCGGATGGGTTGAGACTTTGTTGAAGAACATAGTTTTAAGTGTTGTAAAAAGCATTGTAAAAACTCTCGCAGGCAAGAGCTGAATTGCATGGAGTTCTTGTCATGACATCGCTTTATTTATATTGTAACTCACAGAATGCGAACGAATTGTCCAAACAGCCGTATTTTGACTACGGAGAGAGGACTGAATGAGAGAGGACTGAATCGCCATGAGGTTTACTCGCAGACTGCGAATAAATTATCTCAAGTTATCAGGCTTGCTGTCTACACCTACAGCAGTGTAAGCAGAGAGGGAGGGGGTGAGAGAGAGTTGTCTGAGTGCCCTTTCCACTGCGGGGCGGTGTGTCCCAATGTTGTCTGCACGGTGTCCCTGGAGGGGACGGGCGAGTGAAGCCCCGTGAGTGGCGCAGCTGCTCAAGCTGCCAGCAGGCTGGGTCTTCCTTGGACTCGGTGCTGATTAAACTGCTCCACCACTCACACAAGCTTCTGCTCCGACAACTTTTCTGTATTCCAAGGGCTTGTTCGGTCTGCTTCATAGCTTTGAAGTGCCGTTTGGTCGCTGAGGATTTTTTCCTTGTAAGTTTAGCCTGTCTTCCTCTTTCGACGATAAAGTTGTAGAAATGGAGACACCGACAGAAATAAGAACTGCGGACACACACACGCTCGCGTATACGTTAACGCACACGGAGGCATTCACGCACGCACACCCTCACATACACACACACCCACACACCAACACCAGCCCCATTTGTTTTAACCGGTTAGTACCCCCTCACACTGTATTGTAAGCTGTGTGCTTGCACATACAGAAGTCTGCAAGAGAATGAAGACAACACTGCTGGTTTAATTACAGCACACGATCTGAGGTCGTGGTGAACACTAAAAATCACGATTTTTGACTCACATGCGAAGCAAAAGTGAGTCTATGTACTCACCCGAGTCGTCCGTCTGGACGTCTGGACGTCCGTCCGTCTGGACGTCCTTCCGTCCGGAAAACTTTAACGTTGGATATTTCTTGGACACTATTCAGTCTATCAGTACCAAATTTGGCAAGATGGTGTATGATGACAAGGCCACAAAAAACATACATAGCATCTTGACCTTGCTTCAAGGTCAAGGTCGCAGGGGCCATAAATGTTGTCTAAAAAACAGCTATTTTTCACATTTTTCCCATTTTCTCTGAAGTTTTTGAGATTCAATACCTCACCTATATATGATATATAGGGCAAAGTAAGCCCCATCTTTTGATACCAGTTTGGTTTACCTTGCTTCAAGGTCAAGGTCACAGGAGCTCTTCAAAGTTGGATTGTATACATATTTTGAAGTGACCTTGACCCTGAACTATGGAAGATAACTGTTTCAAACTTAAAAATTTTGTGGGGCACATGTTATGCTTTCATCATGAGACACATTTGGTCACATATGGTCAAGGTCACTTTGACCCTTATGAAATGTGACCAAAATAAGGTAGTGAACCACTAAAAGTGACCATATCTCATGGTAGAAAGAGCCAATAAGCACCATTGTACTTCCTATGTCTTGAATTAACAGCTTTGTGTTGCATGACCTTGGATGACCTTGACCTTGGGTCAAGGTCACATGTATTTTGGTAGGAAAAATGTGTAAAGCAGTTCTTAGTGTATGTTGTCATTGCTAGGTTTAGTTATTTGACCTTGACCCTGAAGGTCAAGGTCATGTAAAGGTCAAGGTCAAGCATGTGAGTCGTATGGGCTTTGCTCTTCTTGTTCTTTAATTGTCATAATGGCACCTTTACTCCAATTTTGGTTCTGATTGTTTTAAATGATGGTTTCATCACTTGTTCAAGCACATATATAGTGCCAAAACATGATTTTCATCCATAACATTGATTAAATGGCTGTTAGCAATTGTAACGAAAAACGGTATTAAAAAAAGTTGTGTTAGGGTTGTCAAGATATTTCCAAAACTAATAGCACTGGCCACTTTAAAATTAGCCTGGATGTTTATTATGAATATATCTATGATTTTAACCACCAGCTTTGGCCGAGATTTGACCAAAAAATGACTTGTTGCATGTAAAGAAATCCCAAAATTGTACATTTTCAAAAAAGTGCAATATATCAGCTAGGCACATGGCTGAGGTCTAAACTGTGCATTAACATCACACAAATAACTGTAGAAAATTTGAAGTAATTCTGTCCATTTGTTTTAGAAATATCTTGACAATGCTGTTGTGCATGTTCGAAAACGCGATTTTGAGAAAATCAACTCTAAAGTGTGGTTAAATAATTTTATTATGTGTTAGGTGTCATAAATGCAACAACAGAAGAACAACATGCACATGCTTGTCAGTATTTAATAAGGAACTTCAGAAATCATTTTAATTCCCTTACCACAGCTATTCATGAACCCCTGCTAAGTAATCCTCAATATCCATGTTCAACTGCGCGTAATCCAATGCACGCTAACGTCGCTGCTGCACCGCAACTGCTGGATCCTGGTAGCTGGTTATTCCAAAGGAATCAAGTTTTTGGAAGCACAAAGTAGCATAATGTTATGGTTTAATGGCAAGTGCCTCAAAGATTTCCAGTCTCTTTCTCTCTTCATCATTGTAGACTATTGTTGCATCTGCAACGGCCAGATCAATGCGGCGATGTCCAAAATGAGATGATGGAAGGCTTCATTTGTGTTTTGTGTACCACCATGAAACCACGGCGTTGCCAGGTGCCGTCCACTGAAACTGTTACATCTGTTCCTTGTGCATCAGTCAGTTCTTGCACAGCTTCTTCCATCGACTTCTTTGCGACAGACTTGTGGCTTTCAATATCTGCTTTTTGTGATTCTCCCAACTGTTTTTGTGAGGTGGGTGTGGCATGTTCATGTTACCCAAGAAACGCTCGGCTGCTTTTTCATTTTTTTCAAAGGAAGAAGATTGCAAGTGGGAACCGCCTGTTTGCCTCATACACTTTACCACACTTTTTTTGATGTGAACAGTTCTTCTTTGTGCTGGCACTGACAGGTGAACACAATTTTACCTGCCTGGTTTGTCCTATGTTCAGTCACATCTGACAGTCTTTTTTGTTCGCACCAAGTGGGTTGCTTGCACAATGGACACAACAATTTCTGGATAAAAGTGACCAAAAGTTCCATGTCTACAAACCTGAACCCAGTCATGCTGTCGTCAGAGTCAAACTCCACATGTTCTTGTTTCAATTTGGCAAAAGAAGCTGATGTTTTGAGGTATGATGTGGAACTGGGCGTAGGAGGTGGAGAATCCGAGCACATGTGTGTTTTGTTTTGGTTCGAAGTTTCTCCGACGTCGATCGAATCGGGAACTGAAGCAGCTTGCCCTTCACTCATTATAGCTTTCCTTCTGTATTCAGAATGTTGATTTCCATAAAACTTCCGTTTACAAGATCTATCTGCCCGTTTTATCCGTCGTTTTCCCATGTTTGCTTGTTTGGATGACAACAAAGCTGAGATTTCAAAAGAACGGAAGCCACAGCGAAGAAATAGGAAAGATGAAGGCGTTTACTTAGGCGCACTGTGATTGGTTGTTCGCCACACCGTCTCAGCGCTGGCTCAGTAAAGTTCTATTTATATCAACCAATCAAACAATTTGTTACTTCGAGTTTTTGACCTTGCACTGATCAGACAGAGCTTGCCGAGGCCGTTAGTTTGGTATTTGAATGAGCATTATGCGTGCGATAGAAGCCGAGTTATGAGTAAACTAAATTATGAATAGATAATGAGATTAGTCAGAAAGACAAATTAGGCACACATACATTTGAAAATACACAATTAAACACATTTATTATAAACAAACTACAATTCCAACATGCAGAAGTGAAATTAGATAGGTTTTAGTTTGGTATTATGTAAAAACCAAAAACCATGAAAAATCGAGATTTTTTGCGTTTGACCATGGTAGTACCTGACCTTAACTGTTCAGTCGTATGACCGATTGTCAGGATTGGAACAGTGGCAGGTTGAACTTGCTCTGAACTGCAGTGATTTTAGATCTTGACAAGTTAGAGAGAACGGAAAACATGGGTATTTTTTGTTGAAAGCTCATTTGTCGTAATGTTTTTCAAAGCGTCACCAATCAGTCACTTGAGTAAACAAGCTTCATTATTAGCAGAGTGTAATTGTTTGGTAGTGCTATTACCAAGCTAGCCACGAACGCACTGGCAGCTGTGTCCACTGAACGAGAACAACATCCTGGCAGGCGATGGTCACTTACAGTGTGAATACTCCCACCAACACCCCCACCTCCTCCCCCCCCCCCCCCCCACCCCCTGCTGTACCTGTCTGTGTAATGGGACCATCCCTTCGTCTCCTGGCCGACCTACAAGTCCATAAAAGCAGAGTTATTACACGGGCCGAGAAATTGCCTGTAAGACTCTCACCCCTCTTCTGGCCGACAAGACGAAAAAATCAATTAGGACGCTTGTTGTCATCAATTTAGCAGATAAAATGAAAATCGCCCCGGACTTGCTTTGAAGTGCCGCCCGCCCGTCTTCAGCCCTTTTGCCTGTCTACCACCGTTCCGACGGTGCAAAAAGTGTAGAGGAGGATTGAGGGAGGGAAGGGTTTTGGGCTTTTTTTTTTTGGGGGGGGGGGGGGGGGGGGGTACGAGACTCTTGCAGTTAATAGTTGGTGGAATGTAGTACATTTTTTTTGAGAGACAGAGAAGGGGGGGGGGGGGGGGGTGGGGTGGGTAAGCTGGGTCGTGGCAGTAAATGGCATTGTGTAATCGCTACTGTGTGCCTGTGGCTCGGGGGTGGGGGATTTAGTCAGCAGGGCTGATGCTTCTTTAGATGGCCTTAGCGTGACGGGCCGGCGGCTTGGGCGGATTTGCCGTCCCCCTTTCTGCGACCTGCAATCCCTTTCTGGAGAGATTTGTGGACAAAAAGTAACCAGCGATGGCAAAAGGATGGTGTGGTAACTGTCTGCGGGACGCTAAGAGGGGAGGAGGGTCGTCTTGGGAGGAACCTTGCGGAAGGACACCTTGGCACTGAGAACTGTAGTTGCTCATGGTGCTACTTTGCTGTAGTTGGTTCCAGTGGTATAAACGATGGGTAATTTTGTTGTTGGTTGGTGGTTGGAACTGTTATTGCGGTTTTGAAGATACCGTCTTTCCCGTTTAAAGGATTGTTTACATGACTTGTGTCTTCAGAGCGTAAGATAAAGGCATCCTTCCACTTGGACACTTACCACATCCAACATCCTGGCTGCTGCCAGAGCAGAGTAAAAGTGTGTGATGAATTGGTGAGAGTTTGGGTTAAACTGTTTTATTCAACGTTTGTGCATTATTTACAAAAAAACGCATATAGTGTAAACAACAACAAGCATAATGCTTATAGTGGTGTTTACAGTTTTCTAGAAAAATACATATAAATGGCGGCTATTGTACAGTTTAAATGTAAAGCAAGCAAACATGAAAAGAAAATTGAATGAAAATTGTACATCAAAACAAAAATCCGTTGGTGAGAGTTTCGAAATTAATAGAAAAAGTTCATCCTGCACACAAAGTGAGGCAGGCAGGCAGTTTATTTTTTGTTTGTGTCCAAGCCAAAGGATGCTCCTATCCCATGTAAAAGCCTGAACAAAATGAGGTGGCAAGCATAATTGCACATGAAGGGATGTATGTTTAATGAAGAATTAAGTGGACGAAGGTCTCCTTCCTGGCACCGAGCAGTGTTTGTTGTGGCGGTGGTGGTAAGGCTGGTGTAGTTGGTCCCGGTGGTGCCGTAGATGGAGCAATTTAGAATTCTTGTTGGTGGGAAGTGTTCTTGAGGGTTTAACGGTCAGTCCGTACCTTGGCGTGGATTGGTGCGGGGTTGAAATGAACAGGATCAGGGTATACACAGGGGGATAGCGGGCAAGGACCAATTCTGGGAACTATTGCTCCTTATGCCCCGCGTCTGATCAGTCAGCGAGGCAGTTCAACTTTTCCGATTTAGAAGGGGGAAACTTTTACGGCTTTAATGTAGTTAGCCGTATGTGCATTATCTCGGAACAAGTTCCCTACTATAAGGGAAAGCGTGAGAGGTTTTCGAAATGGCGAGTGGAGAGGAAGCGCAAATGACAGTGTCGACATGCGCCTTGTCGAGGCGGGCGACTGTGGCCGCTGTGAACTGCTTTGTGAAATAGCTGTGGTGCAGAGCAAATTTACTTAGCACCGTTTCCGGTATCATCCATAATTTAGCGGCCACAGGACTCGTGCATTAAGTGAGGCGTTAACGGCTTTGGGGATCTTTAGCCGATCGATGCATGGGCCCGCAATCGCTGATTTGTCGCTTCACTTCTCCACTTTTGTCTCACGTCATCCGCCATTTCCCTACCTACCCTTTCTCTCCGTTCCACTGCCTCTCCCCCGGTCCCACAACCACCACCCTACCCCTCGTCCACGCTACACCCCACCCCCCTTACCCCTAGAATCTCGCATACGAGCACACATACCCCTTACGAACTTCTCTGTCTTCTCTTTACTGCCTGATTTGAATTTCATAAGTACCAATCATGGGACACCTTCCTGCCCCCCCGCCACATAGCCTAAAGTACAGCTTCCCTCCTCGCACCCTTTAGCCTCTCGTTTTTCATGCAGTTGATTATGCAGTCAGCGCGTGAGTAAGAAGAAAGCGATTGACACGTAGACCATCGTGGACATGGATCGGAGGAACATGGCCACCATTGTCGGTGCCATGCATTCCCTGCTATTAGTTCCACTCGTCTGATCATGGCCTTCAACGATCAATCTTTTGTACCCACTGCTGCCTGGCATTCATGATTGAGATCCTCAAAAGGCTGCATGCAACTATGGCTTCTTTTTCTTGCCTTTGTGGTGCTGTTGCAAATCTGCCATTGATTAGCATCGAGCATGGTGTTTTTTCGAAACTCTGAAGCGTTGAATTGCTGGGCTTTAAGCTCATTCCATGCGTGGAATCTCGCTATTCAATCTTTCTGATTATTATCAGACAGGATTTTCTTTGCCCTGAAACCCCCCCACACCTATGGCCATTGGATCTTTGACGAGATTTCCATTGTCGCTGCTGACAAACCGGTAGTATTGCTTTTGTCCGAGTTCAGTTTTAGAACTCTTCAGTCTTGTGCTCGTCGAGGTTGAAGTTCATGAAGCTTGTCTGTGCGTTATGACATACAAGAGAAAGAGAAGAGAGAGACAGAGACAGAAAGAGAGAGTTAGTTTCGTCTATTGGAATGTCTCCGTTTCTTCAGTCTTTTCGGGAAATCCCCAAACTCAGGTATCTTTTACCCTAAAACATGCAGACCTGCAAGAACATGATCCGCGGGGCAACCGACGCCCATCCCATCCCTCGCATGCAAAACACTCACTGTGGGGCTGAAACGATTGCCGAAATGGAAGGAAGGCTGTGATGTGTAGCTGTTTCCGGGCGTTGACAAGTTTGATGGAAATTAATTTAGTGCCCAGGCTCCATCCAGTGTTTGGGCGTAAGCCGTACACACATTGGCAGACAGACATACTGTATATGACGGGGGGAATGAAAAACAAGTCGCGTAAGGCGAAATTACTACATTTAGTCAAGCTGTGGAACTCACAGAATGAAACTGAACGTAGTCCGCCGCTAGTGCAAAAGGCAGTGAAAGTGACGAGCCTGTTTGGCGCGGTAGCGATTGCGCTGTGCTTCATAGCACGCTTTACTGTACCTCTCTTCGTTTTAACTTTCTGAGCGTGTTTTTAATCCAAACATATCATATCTATATGTTTTTGGAATCAGGAACCGACAAGGAATAAGATGAAATAGTTTTTAAAACGATTTCGGAAATTTAATTTTGATCATAATTTTTATATTTTTAATTTTCAGAGCTTGTTTTTAATCCAAATATAACATATGTATATGTTTTTGGAATCAGAAAATGACGAAGAATAAGATGAAATTGTTTTTGGATCGTTTAATAAAAAAATAATTTTAATTACAAATTTCCGATTTTTAATGACCAAACTCACTCATTAGTTTTTAAGCCACCAAGCTGAAATGCAATACCAAACCCCGGGCTTCGTCGAAGATTGCTTTGCCAAAATTTCAATCAATTTGATTGAAAAATGAGGGTGTGACAGTGCCGCCTCAACTTTTACAAAAAGCCGGATATGACGTCATCAAAGGTATTTATCGAAAAAATGAAAAAAACTTCCGGGGATATCATACCCAGGAACTCTCATGTCAAATTTCATAAAGATCGGTCCAGTGGTTTAGTCTGAATCACTCTACACACACACACAGACAGACAGACACACATACACCACGACCCTCGTCTCGATTCCCCCCTCTATGTTAAAACATTTAGTCAAAACTTGACTAAATGTAAAGAGCGAGAAAAGTAAAGGGATGGGTATGAAATTGTAAGTTAGTCCGGGATTGCATGGGGTAGGCGGGAGGCAGACGGCTGGTGGGGGGGGGGGGGGGGGCTGTAGTGACGGTCAGAATTGATTCCGTTTGCCCATGACAGCCAGAGCGGCGGGCTAAGAATATGCTTCCATGTAATATTGATATCATTTCCCTCGGGTTTGCGGAGGGTAACGGAGGATACCCCCACGTTCTCCCTCACGCACATTACCTGCCTTCCATACTTCAGATATTTGTAATTCTTTCTCTCTCTCTCTCTCTCTCTCTCTCTCTCTCTCTCTCCCCCCCCCCCCCCCCCCCCCCCCATTCCCGCCCGGAATGTAGAACAAAGGATATGTTTCCAAGTGAAATATTGATACCCCTCCTGCGTTGAGTTGGGCGGATGGGGATAGCTCCCCTCTCCACACACACATTTTAAATAACTTCTATTCTGTTCATGTTTGTAATTGAAATTCTCTCCCTTCCACCCTTTTTCCATTACAAAATAAAGAATATGCTGCCATGTAAAATATTGATACCCGGTTTGGAAGCTTAATTTCTCTCTCCTTCCCCCGGGCATTCCCACTCCCATCATACACACTTGACCTGCTTGTATTCTTTTGACATTTTTAGTTTTTTCCTGTCCCCTACCCCTCTCCTCGCACTCATTACGGAATGATTTTTATTGAAAGGAATATGAGACCAAGTAAAAAATGTGATATTCCTCCCTCACTCCCGGTTTTAAAGCCTAGGGTTTTCTCCCCCCCCCCCCCCCCTCTCTCTTTTCTTCCCTCTCCCATCCCCATCCTCACACTTTACTTACTCTCCGTTCTTTTGACACTTCCCCCCCCCCCCCCGCCCCCCTACCTCGCTTACCTTTAGGTCCCCAGGAGGCCCCATCAGAAACAATTGTCATGAATTCCATAGGACAGCTGTCTCCAACTGGCGGGGACTGTCTGAACACTGCTGCCAGCTTGCATTGTAATTCAATAGAGCAGAGACACAGAAATAGAGAGGGAGAAAAAAGAATGGCTGAACCTGTTCGTTGTAGCTTTCAGCTGTGCATTGTCTGTTGTATGTATGATGTTTGTTGTCGTGTGTTGATGTAAAATACTGCAGCGGTTGTATTGTGTGCTCAGAATGATGTAGTCGACTGTTCCGACGACAAGGTTTTGCGTCTCAGTTTGTCTTAGTCTGGGTACAAACACATGTGATGTGATGGTGTGGGTTTTGGAATGTTTATCTTCCATCTGTCTTTCTGTTCTTGTTTTTGAATGAATAAGCTTGTATCGTGTTTATATTTTGTATATGCTTATATTTTGTGTTCATGCCTCCTGTGTAACCCGCGTTTTCTTCTCATTTAGTTTTCAGATAACTGTCATTGTGTGTAAGAATATAAGTTTCGACCTTCGCGTGCTTTGCGCCTTTTCCGTTTTGGACCTAAATAATCACTATCGACACTTATCTTACTGTTGACTAAAACAACAGGAAACTAATTGCATCAGACGACTTACACCGGAAGAGAGAATGTAGGTCAGGGAATGATGGTTGTGGAGAAACTTATTGGGGGGCTCTGTACATGGGGAGAAGATGATGGTGATAGCGTGTGTAGGTTACTTATTTGGTAACGTCTCTGGTGTAAGATTAACACCTTCATTTCCGTCTGTGAAACAAAACAGCAGGAAGTTGAGGGGAGAAAATAATTGTCCAAAGTCTGGCGGATGGGGGCGGGAGAGGAGAGCAGACATGTTGGTGGCAGTTGAGGTGGGGTGGGTTAGGGACTACGGAGGAAACAATCAAAACGGTAGGAAGTCGGTAGAACGATCGAAGAAGGAGATTAACGATTTGTTCCGCCCTGCTGGTTTCAAGTAATTTGATTGAATTATAGTATCTGGGGTGCTGGGTACGCTCGCTTTCGTCCTTCTTCCTTCCTTCCTTCATGAAAATAGTCGACCTGGTGTGAACTTGGCGTCGAGCAAACAAGATCCAGCAGGGGTTGTCTTGGCCGAAAATGTCCGGTGTTTTACCGTAACACTCTCACAATACCGGATATGAAATTGGCAACCAGTTATGCCTACTGGTTGATATTGCTTTTGACCGGTATTTTCCTTACAAAAATAAAGTAATCGCTATGAACTTCTTAACTGTATTTGACTGGTTAGCGTAACAGAGTGTGACCGATTTCTGTGACAGACAGGATTCGTGTTTGCAAATAAAAATAAAAATCTAGTTCAGAAAATGGCTAGTGAAGCTATCACTGAACCCAGTCCTCTATGGATATAAAAGAGAGGGTCTTGCCCGGTGTTAAGGTCTGCAACACTGAGCTCTTTGGTCCGTAACTGTAACTGGGTTCAGCGGACTTGATCCCATTCTAACCAAAGCGATTGTAGTGCGGATCAGTTCAACCCGTTACAATGGTTGGATCAATCGAACGGGGAAAAAAAAGGGGGGGGGTGCGGTCCAAGAGATGACCTTTGATTTGGCACATGCTTTCTCTGACTTCATTGCCATGGTGACGCAGGGTGAGGGGGGGGGGGGGGAGTCTGATTGTGGGACCAACGTGTCCCGTGGGACGGTACCGAGTCACCGTAATGGCTCCATTAGTATGGGCAGCCAAACTCTGTGCTGAATGAGGAAAAAAAATCTCCTTTTGTGTGTTCTAGCCCTCTCTTTTTCTCAGACAGTAGCTTGTCTATAGGGACTTGACTCAATTTCGACATCTGTGGGTTTTGGGGAACGAGGGTGGGGCAGCAAGGATGATGGCGATGAAGTGAGGGTGGTCGTTGTCAGTTCTTTTGTCATTTCCAGGTTAATCAACTTGCTAGCTGGTGAAATGGTCCTTGAAAACTCCTGAAAATATCAAACTTGTAAGAGCACGCTTTATTTCTCTCTCTCTCTCTCTCTCTCTCTCTCTCTCTCTCTCTCTCTCTCTCTCTCTCTCTCTCTCTCTCTCTCTCTCTCTCTCTCACACACACACACACACACGTGCGCACGCAAGCTCTCTTTCTCACTCTCTCTCTCTCCTTCCTCCCACTTCCCCCTCTCTCATGAACACGAAGACAACCAAAGAGGACAAAGGAAAACAACATTGACATACGTTTTGCACAATAATGTTGCTGCAAAACCCTTGATAACACAAAAGAAGGTGCAGACTTTGCATTAATAAATTCACCACAGAAGAATACACCTGCTGGCATCCAGTTAACTCGTCGTCCTCGTTCGCTAATGACACCTCGGAACCAGTACAGCTATAGCAACGTCTGCGTCGTCTAGCCCGGAGATAGGAGGAGGAAGACCAAAAGAAGAAGGTGTCCCCCTCTAAGTGCTGATTGGCTCTGGTCACTACTGTCCGACAGGAAAGCAGTCATTAGACCGACGCTTTTCCTGGCGTATCTCGGTTACCGTGGCTGGACAGACGAGACGATCTTCCTGCTGCTTCAGCTGGCTGGATTAGAACAGTGCACAGCTAGCACACTTATTCAGACCTGCCAATTCTTGTGAAACCTCAAGTGTATCAATTTACTTTTTTATTTTTATTATCAGCGTAGCAGATTGTGTTTTAGTGTTACTGTAGCATGTAAAAATTTATCCACACATCCACATTTAGGCTATTTTGCGCAAGAATATATTCATTAAAAAACGTTCATTCAAAAAAAAAGTCTAATAGACATAATAGCCAATAAAGAGTGTCTGCAGTGCCATTTTTCCAGTGTGGACAATGTTTTTTGACACAAATTCAGAAATGAGTACCAGGGCTCACAAGAAAGAACAAACTGTTGAGTGCTTGTGATTATTTGTTTGAGTGTAGCATTTCTAAGCTTGTCGTAAAAGCGTAGCAATTTGTCTGAAAACGTAGCATTTACTGTTGGCAGCTCTGCTGATAGTAAAAAAAGGTGAGAGGAACATGATGGCAGAACATGTCCAGCACAGTCACAGGGAGGATTTGTCTTGTACCATGAGGGCTACCTTCCCGTGTAAATGGTCGTGTAAACCACTACAGGCCTGTCCTGGCTTTTACATTGGATAAGAGCGTCCTCCCACTGGGGCACATTTGATACATAAGCAGCATGACTGCTTTCTGTACACAGTGGGATGTTTTGTCTGAATTTATTTAGCAGAATGACATGTCACATAGGTATGATTTACTGAAGAAAGGCTTTCTGTGAGCTTTCTTGGCTGATAGATCGGTTACGCTCAGTTACAGACAACGCCGTTCACTGAAACGATTCAGATTATCTGAAAAACGAAACTTGAGAAATGTTTGCGGAGACGATGATGTGCGTTGGGACCCTTTGCGACAGTTTCAGTCGTATAACCCACCATTGCCTTGGTTCCACTTTCGTGTCACAGACACTTCAAAAACACTCACGACCAAAACAGACGAAGGAGAGGGAGAGAGAGACTATACATAAAGAAAGGAAAAGGGCGGAAAAAAAGGAAAGGAAAACGTAGTTGTGTGCGTATTGAGGATTGACCGTTGTGACCAGTAGTGACAGTCTCAGTGTGGTGGCCAATGGGGAGCGTCTGCCTCGTGTCACGTGGGGGAGCCAGGGCCAGACAGCCTCCTGCTGCTTGCTCCTTCTCCCCTGACACTGACTGCCGCCTAACTCTAATTGTCTCCCTCCCCCCCTCTCTCTCTCTCTCTCTCTCTACCCCCCCCCCTCCCGACAAAAAAAAAGAAGAAAAAAGCTAGGGTGATTGTTCTGGGGCGGAGGGTCAACCGTTCTGCTGTCACTGACAGAGCTCCCGTGTCCTTGCCCCCCTTTACTTTTTTCGGGGACTTTTTTGTAACACTTTTCTTGTGGGTTCTCAGGTTTTACGCCTTTTTTGTTTGTTTGTGGCAGAATGATCTGAATACAGTTTTTGTGCGCTTGCGAAGTCACAAGATCGTCGTGTCGTTTTTGCCCCCTAATGTAGGGAGCTTGCACATCAACTTACCCCTGCTACATGGCACGATCCACACCCACAGTTGTAAATTAATGTAATACATTTATGATTTATTTATTTTTTGGTGCGAACTTAGCCTGTGCTTAATTGTAGTCGTCGGTGAAGGGTCATTCGTCATTGCCATGCGTGAACTGCCTGGCATGGTCAGGACTGTTTTTCCAGAATTGGTTGGGAAATGTTGAAGGAGATGCCATTAATTTAAAAACGGGGTCAAAGTAAGTAATAATAAAATGAAACAAGTCGCGTAAGGCGAAAATACAATATTTAGTCAAGTAGCTGTCGAACTCACAGAATGAAACGCAATGCCATTTTACTCGTAGCATCGTCAGGCCACCGCTCATGGCAAAGGCAGTGAAATTGACAAGAAGAGCGGGGTAGTAGTTGCGCTAAGAAGGATAGCACGCTTTTCTGTACCTCTCTTTGTTTTAACTTTCTGAGCGTGTTTTTAATCCAAACATATCATATCTATATGTTTTTGGAATCAGGAACCGACAAGGAATAAGATGAAAGTGTTTTTAAATTGATTTGGACAATTTAATTTTGATAATAATTTTTATATATTTAATTTTCAGAGCTTGTTTTTAATCCGAATATAACATATTTATATGTTTTTGGAATCAGCAAATGATGGAGAATAAGATAAACGTAAATTTGGATCGTTTTATAAATTTTTATTTTTTTTTACAATTTTCAGATTTTTAATGACCAAAGTCATTAATTAATTTTTAAGCCACCAAGCTGAAATGCAATACCGAACCCCGGGCTTCGTCGAAGATTACTTGACCAAAATTTCAACCAATTTGGTTGAAAAATGAGGGCGTGACAGTGCCGCCTCAACTTTCACGAAAAGCCGGATATGACGTCATCGAAGACAGTTATCCAAAAAATGAAAAAAACGTTCGGGGATTTCATACCCAGGAACTCTCATGTCAAATTTCATAAAGATCGGTCCAGTAGTTTAGTCTGAATCGCTCTACACACACACACACACACACACACGCACACACACACACGCACGCACACACACACACACGCACGCACATACACCACGACCCTCGTTTCGATTCCCCCTCGATGTTAAAATATTTAGTCAAAACTTGACTAAATATAAAAAAGAGGTGCTGTCACTCTTGCTTAAGGTCCATAAAATGCAAATGTTTGTGGAACAATCTTGGCGTATGACTTGCGCTGGTACAAAAGTTGTACCCCCTTAAATACCCCCCCCCCCCCCCCCCCCTCCCAACCTACCTGTTGACGCGTTCCCTTCACAATGTGTTTGCAGGGATCATGTTCACTCCCTCGGCTGTAGATCAGGACCAGGCATGTCCGTTGACAAATTTCAAGTGGATTTTCACCCCGTTTTGTCAAAACACAGAGCATCATGATTGAGTCGTTTCTGTTCCGTTAACGTCAATAGGTGTTGTGACAAAAAGGGGAGAGGGAGCGAGAGAGAAAAAAATTGTTGGTAACAAAGTCCGCCTCGGAAACGCCGGCCACTTAGAGGCATTGTGCGAGAAGGGACATAACCGTGTTACTGCGGTCACGTGACGGCGGGAATTGAATATGATTGCCCCTGATTGTAGTATTGATGACAAGGTGTCCTTTCCCGTTGAATTGATTTCATGGCGGCTGCTTTGCAGGTGAATGGAATTTATGGTTCCAGTAGAGTGGGGAGCTCCAACGTAGCTAGCGAGGCCTGCCAGCCTTTCTTGTTTCATTCTCCTTCTTCTTAGCTGCTGTTCCCTGGGTTTTGATCTATTGGTTGCCTACCCTCTTGTGGTTTGGTAGCTCCAGTCTTTTGGTTCCAACGAGATTGGTACGTTTGTGGAATTGGGTGAAGATTGAGAGAAGGGGGTCTGGGGGATAGGGGGAGTCGGAGTACGGGACAATTTAGGACACCATCGGCCCTGTGAGGTTCTTTAGATTGGCTGGTAGATGCGATTTTGTCTTGGACCTTGTGGGTGGTGTGGTTTTCACCCCACATTGGGAGGCAATTGTTGGGCTGGGGAAGGAGATCAGAGGCGTGGATAGGGCTGGACAATGTACGATGTCGACTGTACAGATAGTGCTACTGTTTTTGAGGTTAATTGGGGAGGGAGGGCACTCCCTTACACGAATAACTTGTCCAAAAATCCATTTATCAAGTAGGTCATAAGGATATGGTCATGCTTAACATAGCTTTGTATCGATTGGAAATCTTTTTAAGAGGAAGTGTGTGGACATACCTTAAATTGGTTGGAAATGAAGTCGATCCACCAACTGTTTAGTTGTTGTACGCGCGCGAGTGTATGTGTGTGTGTGGGTGTGTGTGTGTGTGTGTGCATGTCCGGGGACTTTTTGGGAGGGAGTTTATTTCCGTTCTGTGTCCACTGTGGACAGTTGTACATGTTTTATATTGCTTTCTTTGGTATTTTCATTTGATTTTGTGTGTTGACATTGACAGTTTTAGACCTAGTGTCATGAGACGGTGTCTCGAGCGTTTATGTTACATTTTGTCAGATGTGTTTTTTTTTTTTTTTTTTACCAGGTATTGACCTACAACTTACTCAGATGTTTCTTAGTTCGATCTTGTGTGTCATTTACTTGGTATTTTGGGAAATAAAAGTCGGATGAAGCGCAAACACGTTGATTTGAGGGAAGGAAAGTTTTTAAGTTTAGCATGAAGCAGCATTGACGGTTAACGTCCAAAGCCGGCCATGACATGATCGCTTTTCGTTGACATTGGTTGGCGTAACGAATCTTTTTCACTTCTCTTTGCTTTTCTTCTTTCCGAGTTACAATCTCCCAGGCTTTCTCCACGAGTTGATGCCTTATATTTGTTGGTTGCATCGGGAAAGCAAAAGATCTCGCCGCTCGTATCTCAGCCGAGAAAGCTCCCTGCAGTATAGGGTTATGATGCAGTGCCAGCGATTACACGATTTATTTCTCTCGCTCTCTCCTCGCTCCTTCAGTGCCAGTCTTGGGCAAACAAATAAAGCAAGGCGCGCTTTTCGGGGCCAGCGAAGCGATAGGATCCTCTGGTGGCAACTTCTGTATGAATTGCCCATTAGCGTAAAAAATAGATTTGTCCGTGTAAAAAGTAGATTTTGTCTACTATTTGATGTAGTTGCTGCCGAGCTACTCAAAACGGTTACCCGAGGGACTCGCTTCCGTAAAACGGGTTCCTTCCCCCCAACTCGGCTTGACTGACGGACGACTTCTGAAGGCGCGAATGATTCTTGGTCGATTTTTTTCCGGCCTCGATCATTGATTACCGTTTGACAGGGAACAAGGAAACGGCGAATTGGTTGTGCGCAATTTTATGCAAACGACAAGATTTTTGTCCCGGTCCCAATGATGGGCCAGCGCGAGAAATAGCACATTGTGTTGTCAGGGCAGTTGAGGGACGGCGTGGAGGTTTGTTTTCCGTTTAGGGTTTTTGTGTGTTATTTTTACTTTTGATATTATTCTCTCTCTGTGTCTCTCTCGGCCTTGCTTTTCTTCTTTTTGTAAATGTTATTTTCTGTCGCTCTCTGTCTGTCTGTCTCGCTCTTTCTCCTCTTTCTCTTCTTTGTCTTGTTCCACATCCTCTCTGTCTCTGCCAGTCTGTCTGTCTCTCTCTCTCTCTCTCTCACTCTCACTCTCACACTCCCTCCCTCCCTCCCTCCCTCCTCCTCTCTCCCTCCCTCCCTCCCTCCCTCCCTCCCTCCTCTCTCTCTCTCTCTGTAATAGTCTCTCTCTCTGTAATAGTGCATGCTGTCAGCGGCTACCAGGCTGTTCTTTCCTGACGGCCATTGTTATAGGGATTTTTTTCTCTCCTGTTTGTGGCACGGATATTGAAATATTGATACCGGGCTGTTCACTCATCCGGAGCGCGCAACACGAATGCTGAATTTACGGGCTGGGCCTTGGGAGTCTGAGCGCTTCCACCGCCTTTTGTTTCAGCTCGTGGGGAACCGATTCGCTTGGTTGGAACTGTCTGCTTGCCTCTGTGTGTGTGTATGTGTTATTGTCTGTCACTATGGTAAAATGAGCTGGTGTTTGGTTTTTTTTCCTTGTAAAAAAGTTCCTGTTTTTTGTGTGGTCTCTGTGTGTCATCGTGTATTGAACATTTTAATTTCCCGCAGTGGGGCACTGCGGTTATGAAATTAAAGGCCCCTCCTGTTTTTGGAACCGCAGGAGCTTTCTAGTTTGCTGTTAGGTAGATTTTTGGTTCCTCTTTTCTGTCATGCTCTCTTTTTCTTCATGAATTCTTTTCTTTTTTCTGCCTTCTTGCTCATTCACCTGTATTTTTTCCAAAAATCTCTTCTCTTGCCGCTTGTCTCGCGATTCATGTATAGTTTAATCTGTTAGTGTTCTGATGTAAGTCCAGCAGTAGATAGGTTAAGCCTATTTTAACATACTGGAAACTGGTAATCTTCCAGTAGGTATTAATTTAGTTTTACTAAAGCCTGCTGGGACACAAGTAATGGGTTAGTGCATTTGTAAACAGGAATCGCTTGACAAGTGGCCCCCTTCATCCCCCCCTTCCTCGTCCTGATATGGCTCCGCGTAGTCGGCTGGACGTTAAGCAACAAATAAACAAACAAACAAACAAACATTTTAATTGATTGTTTGTTTTGAAGGCATGTGTGCATGAGGTTTGGGAGTGTGAGAAGAGAGACACAGAGACAGAATGTCTGCGTGTGCTGTTTCGCCGCGTTGCGTTTCATTGTGCGTGCGCGTGAATTATGCCTGAACCTATCACCAAAAACCCACTGAATGTTTTTGTATCGGAACGTTCACGATTGGGCTATCAGAGACATTTTTCCCTCTCTTTTTACAGGTGGGAATTAAAAGTTAATGGATTGTGTGGTAGAGACTTCACGGGTGTGGTGTCAAAGGGTGTTTTGTGGGTCCCATTGATCCATCTTGTGGTTAAAGGAACATTGTACTCTCCTTTCCATGTAAACCATCATGTACACAAATCGCAATCAGCCTTTGGCTTGGAGTGAGATCATCCGTCCACTTGTACACATACAGTAAAACCTGAGTCTAGCGGACCCTTGTTGTAACGGCCACCTGCTACATACGGACAGTTTATCATGGCACGAACACGATTTCAACAATAACTAACCTTTAACGGGCGGACACCTGCCACTTACGGACGCGGACACGATTTTTCGGACCGTAGGAAGTGTAAACACTGTCACAAACGGACACAACGTACATAAAAACGCAACTTCGAAAACTCGACTGTTATGCAGTCAGTGCTCGGCAGCCGTAGCCGTAGCACAAATGGTTGTTGATTGGTTGTCCTGTCCCTTTTCTGACCAATCAGTGGCTTGTTTAGATGGAGACCCACTTTCGCTCACTCACTTTCGCTTCGCTCACTTTCGCTCACTTTCGCTTTTCCGCATTGTGGATACAGTCACAACCAAAAGCAACAGTAGACTACTGTGTTTGAAAATGGAATCTCCAGCAGGAAAAAGAAAAGCGTTGACTTTAGAGCAGCGTGTCGCTGCCTTGAAAAAACTAGATAGCGGCCAATCATGCCGAGATGTGGCGAAGGAGATGGGATGTGGTAAAACACAGATCGCGAGGATCAAATCGGAAAAAGAAGACGTGATGAAGGAGTGGGAGTCAGGTGCGCGAATCGACCAAAACACTGTGAAACGTCGGAAAACGCAATACAATGAAGACCTGAACAACGTGGTATGGGAGTGGTATGGCAACCATTTATCATTTACCACTCCCCCCTTCCCCCCTCCTACTAATCTCTCTCTCGATCTCTCTCTCTCTTTGTAAGCAATCGTTCGAAGGAAACAATAGTTAACACAGCCAAATTTCTGTTCCATGCATTTATGCTGAGACTAGAAAAACTGAATGAAACAAGAGCTGACCCAATTTGGTCGAGACACACTGCGGAATTTCCCGTTGAATGACTGATGAAGAGTCAGCTATTTTTAGCTTTGTGACGTCCGACTTGCGTAAGTTTGAATGCACAGTGTGTGTAGGGAACGGGGTAGGTGGGGGGGGGGGGGGGGGGGGATATGTTGTTGTTGTTTGCTATTGTTGTTTGCTACATGTATCATTTGTTTACTCACATTTTCAGTGAGTCTCATGTTCAATCCAATAAATACATACTACAGGACTGACAAAAAGTGTCTTGTTCATTTTACGTGCTCTTTGTAAAATATTGCCCCGGCCCCTCCACCTGTGAAGAAGGGACACCTGTCTAATAGGGACACTATTTCCATTCCCCAAGGGTGTCCGTTAGAGACAGGTTTTACTGTACCAGACATCTACGGCCTGGCAGCTTTCTGTGAAGATTTTGATTCTTTGTGACACGTATGTCAATCTGCAAAATTAATTCGGCCAGATATTTCCACTCCGCACAGGACACAGCCAGGTTGTAGATTTCTGGCATTTGTCGAAATGGAAGGATGCTCTTACTCTGGCATTTATCCAAGTGGAGGGATGCTACTATTACTGTGGCATTAGTTCAAGTGGAAGGATGCTACTATTACTGTGGCATTAGTTCAATTGGAGGGATGCTACTATTACTGTGGCATTAGTTCAATTGGAGGGATGCTACTATTACTGTGACATTAGTTCAATTGGAAGGATGCTCTTACTCTGGCATTAGTTCAATTGGAAGGATTCTCTTACTCTGGCTTTTATCCTCGTGGAGGGATGCTCTTGCTCTGGCATTAGTTCAATTGGAGGGATGCACTTACTCTGGCTTTTATCCTAGTGGAGGGATGCTCTTGCTCTGGCATTAGTTCAATTGGAGGGATGCACTTACTCTGGCTTTTATCCTAGTGGAGGGATGCTCTTGCTCTGGCATTTATCCAAGTGGAGGGATGCACTTACTCTGGCTTTTATGCTAGTGGAGGGATGCTCTTGCTCTGGAATTTATCCAAGTGGAGGGATGCTCTTGCTCTGGCATTTATCCAAGCGGAGGGATGCTCTTGCTCTGGAATTTATCCAAGTGGATGGATGCTCTTGCTCTGGCATTTATCCAAGTGGAGGGATGCTCTTGCTCTGGCATTTATCCTAGTGGAGGGATGCTCTTACTCTAACATTTGTCCGAGTGGAAGGGTGCTCTTACCCTCAGGCCGATGCAAAAGCCTTGACAGATCTGTTGCGGTGTGCACGATCAGTCACACGTGAAGGAATGTACCTTCCTCCCCATGTATCTTTTAACTTTAAATGGATGCAGCGCTTGGTTTTGCTTTCATCATCCGTAGCGAGGATTAGCTAGGCTCAAAAGCTCCCGTCGTCAGTTTATTCGAAGTGAACAATGCCAGGGCTTGCATTGTTCATGCCGAAATCGGGTAGCTCCAATTCCAGATCCTGCCTTGTAAGGGGGTTAACTGAGGATATAGCTGCTGGCAGTAACGAGATATTGTTCCCTACTCTTTGTTTTGGTCACAAGAGAGCGACAAGCGGTGGAGTTGAATAATTATAAGTCTTTAAGTGGAAGTTCAGAAGCTGTGTGATTTGTTTGGTTGACTGCATGTATACATGTATATCTTAAGATTGACTTGCGCGCGCAGTTAGAGGCTATTCCCAATTTGCTTGGTATCTTTGGTGTTGGTCACAGCGTGTTCAGACGACTAAAATATAATTTAGTCTCTAAAGAAGAAGCTGGGTGTTTTTCTTGAAGGCAGACTTCTCGTGTAAACAGTTCCGATCACCGTCTCAGATCCGGCCAGGCGTTTACATGCGAACAGACCAATTCTCCACTTGGTCTCATACCAACAATCAACAGCATGGGTGCTCCCTGTGCACGGAGGGAATATTTTTTAATGAACTTCTTCTTCTGCGTTCGTGGGCTGAAACTCCCACGTACACTCGTGTTTTTTGCACGAGTGGAATTTTACGTGTATGACCGTTTTTTACCCCGCCATTTAGGCAGCCATACGCCATTTTCGGAGGAAGCATGCTGGGTATTTTCGTGTTTCTATAACCCACCGAACTCTGCCATGGATTACAGGATCTTTTCCGTGCGCACTTGGTCTTGTGCTTGCGTGTACACACGGGGGGTGTTCGGACACCGAGGAGAGTCTGCACACAAAGTTGACTCTGAGAAATAAATCTCTCGCCGAACGTGGGGACGAACTCACGCTGACAGCGGCCAATTGGATACAAATCCAGCGCGCTACCGACTGAGCTACATCCCCGCCCTTTTAATGAACTAATTTCGTAAAACATAAGCCACTGGTGGGCAATTAATTAATCAAAAATTCAGTCACATCAGCAAGCACTCGGGTCCTTGATTTTTGGTATGTGACCAAGTGAAGGGATGATCTTATCTCACGTAACAAACAAAAAAAATAAAAAAATAACTGGCCCTATCTGAGACGGTGAGCCAAACACGAGAAGGAGTGTGCCAATAATGTTGACATACATGAAGATGGAACTACGTGCAGTTACCTTGTGTTGTACCTGACTCGCTTTGTTTTGTCACGGCCCGGTTGTCACAAGCGGTGGAATTGAATAATTTAGTCTGGAAGTTTAGGGTTTCATGGAAGTTCAAAAGTTCTGTGTGTCGTTTGGTTGACTCCGGATGTGACTGAAGATGAAACTGCGCAGTTACGGACCGTAATACGGTACATATTTTTGCTTGTGGCTTTCTTTGTTTCGGGGACAGCGCGGTCACACATACAGAACAGCAAGCGGTTCAGTTGAATAATTTAGTCTGGAAGCTAAAGAGTTTGCAGGAAGTAAAAATCGCTTGTGTTGTTTGGTTGACCGCAGATATGAATGAAGATAGAACTCGGTGTGGTTGCATGTTTTTTGTGTGTGTGTGTGTGTGTGTGTGTGTGTGTGTGTGTGTGCCTCCTTTGTTTTTTCCATAGCGTGGTGAACCGAACAGTACAATAAACCGAAAACGGCAAAGTTGAATAATTTACTGTGAAAGTTGGAGGGTTTTGTTGAATTTCAAAAACTGCTCGTGTTGTTTGGTTTTCTGCAGATATAACTGAAGATCAGACTTCTTGTAGTTATATGTTTTGAGTGTGTACTTCTTGCGCTTCGGTCCCAGCGCGGTGATACGATCAGAACAATGAAGGGCGAGTTGAATAACTTAGCTTGTAAACTGCAGGGTTTGTGGAATTTCAGAAGCCGCATGCCTGCGTTTGTTGGTCGCCTGTGGGTAGCATTGCAGACAGTTATTCAGTGTATTTTGTGTGTGTGTGTGTGTGTGTGTGTGTGTGTGTGTGTGTGTGTGTGTGTGTGTGTGTGTGTGTGTGTGCGAAAGTCTGTGCGTGCGTACGTTAGTCCGCGCTTGCGTGTGTGCGTGTCTTTGTGTTTACAATGTATCGATATCAAAGAGCTTGTTTCGGATGACAGTGTTTTTAGGGACACTTGTTGTTTTCTGTCTGACTGTCCTCGAGCGATTGATTAAAATTGTTGATGATACTGTTGAGCGGGTGTTGGTTTCGGTGACACGTTAATGGTTTCATCCAGCTGTTGTTGCCCAGTGCATCATCCTGTGATTGTTTCGTTTCGTTGCTTGTTGACAATGAACACGGTGAATCACGATGAATGCACACACAGAGCAAGGTTCGACGCCGTTGTCGTTGAATTTTGAAGTAGGATTTGTTTTTGTTTGCTAGGTGTATGGCTTAACAAAAAGTTTTCTTTTTGAACAGTAGATGAATAATGTTTTTGTATGAAGGCAAAACAGCGTTACTATTGCTGTTTAAAAATAAGTCTGGTTTTTTTTGGTAACAGTGATAATTCATTTCTCTGTTTGAAAGCGATTTAGCGTTACTGTTTGTGTTGAAAAAAGGGGATGTTTTGTGGTAACATTGATTAAATAATACATTATACATGTATCTGATTGAAAGCGATATAGCGTTACTATTTTAGTTGAAAAAAGGGTTATATTGTGTATTGAAGGTGTGCATCATTACAGTTGCTGTTTAGTTGTTGGTGATGGCTGTTTAGGAACAGTAGATTATTCATTTCTTTGTTTGAAAACAGTGTCGCGTCAGTGTTGCTGTCACGAATCGCAACTCTCTAAAAGCCTGAGTGCTGCACTCTGAATCAGAGCACTGACTCGTGTGATCGATCGGTTTGGTCACGCAGAAATCACACTGGGAGGGGGGGGAGTAGAATGATGAGAGAGAGAGAGAGAGAGAGAGAGAGAGAGAGAGAGAGAGAGAGAGAGAGAGAGAGAGAGAGAGAGAGAGAGAGAGAGAGAGAGAGAGAGAGAATTGTGCCCCCCCCCCTTCCGGAGGTTCGTGCGTGCGTTTTTGTTATTTTTAAACTTTCAAGTTTCTCAGCCGTAACCATGCAAACTTTTATTGACAGAATTTACCAGTTAATCAAAGCTGAAAACTCCATTTCCAGTCGCTGTTGACCCTCCAGGACACGCATTGCCCCTAACTTGGGTGCGCGTCGTTCAAACTGTTGCAAACAGCCCTTCACGGTAACAGTTTATCCCTGTATAGTAATTTTTCCTGTCAGTTTGCCGCAGACAGGCGATAGCATAGAACGCTTTGCAGACTTTAACGGTTCCTGCCGTGAAAAGTTAGTAGTGGATGAGATGTTTTACGGGCCTGGGTGAAAAGGATGTCCCAGACGTGTTCCGGGGACTTGAAAAAGTAGCACTCTCGTGATCCGGCAACTCGTGTTTATTGGCCCGATTGTGACAGCCAGTTTGAGGGCAGCACGGGCCATACGTTTGTCGGGGGTAGCACACAGGGTGGCGTTTTGTCCTCTTCCCCGCCTAAGGCACTGTGTCTGACGGGGTCAGATTGGACCACTTGTACCCACTTATTCATAATGGGCGACTATGGGATCGCAAGTTTGGTGCCATTTACTGACGCGAGTCAAAGCAGCAGGTTTTCTTCTGTATTGATTTGCCTCGTATAAAACTCCTTTCCACAAATGTGTTCAATGTAATCATCTTGGATTGTGATTTCGCAAGTGGTGACCGCCCAAACTGGCGTCGGGGATGAGATATGGGTCGCCTATTAGCGGTAGAAGCGGTGGAAAGCGACCCTGTCAGCTGCATACAGGGCGGGTCGTCCAGGAGCCGCTGTTGGCAGTGGGTGAGGGTGCTGCCAGCAGGAAGACGCGGGGCGAAGGGAGGAAGTTCATTTCCCCTGCAAATCAGGGGGAGCAGACAGGGCAGGCGTCGCTCTATCACCGCCACTGTCCCTCCCAGGGGCTGGCCGGTCCATCTTTGTCACGGCCCCGCCACTCCACCGTCATTAGCCCTCCGCCTTCTCCTTGGGTCGGAGGTTCGAACCCTTCCTCGTGCCTCGCGGCCTTGGTCCTAGTGTGCCGCACGTGTCGTGTCGTGACGCTCTCTTTTTACATTTAGTCAAGTTTTGACTAAATGTTTTAACATAGAGGGGGAATCGAGACGAGGGTCGTGGTGTATGTGTATGTGTGTGTGTGTCACACCCTCATTTTTCAATCAAATTGATTGACATTTTTGTAAAGCAATCTTCGACGAAGGCCGGACTTCGGTATTGCATTTCAGCTTGGTGGCTTAAAAATTAATGAATGACTTTGGTCATTAAAAATCTGAAAATTTTAATAAATTTTGTTTTTATATAAAACGATCCAAATTTACATTCATCTTATTCTACATCATTTCCTGATTCCAAAAACATAAATATGTTATATTTGGATTAAAAACAAGCTCTGAAAATTAAATATATAAAAATTATGATCAAAATTAAAAACAATTGCATCTTATTCCTTGTCGGTTCCTGATTCCAAAAACATATAGATATGATATGTTTGGATTAAAAACACGCTCAGAAAGTTAAAACGAAGAGATGTACAGAAAAGCGTGCTATGCAGCACAGCGAAACCACTACCGCGCTGAACAGGCTCGTCAGTTTCACTCCGTTATGCACAAGCGGCGGACTACGGTCATTGTGAAAAAATGCAGTGCGTTCAGTTTCATTCTGTGAGTTCCACAGCTTGACTAAATGTAGTAATTTCGCCTTACGCGACTTGTTATACTGTCTTATTCCTCTTCTTCTGCTCCTCTTTCCTGGCTGCACTCGCTTCTTACACTATTTGCATGTTCGTGCTGTCCTTGAGTAGTTTTATGTGCTGGCGGCGCTTTACCTGGTTTGGGGGGTGGTTGGTTGGCTGAGAATAAGAGCCTGCAGCGACCAACTTAAACTGCCTGTGGTAGCCTGCCCCGCCAAAGACACTTCGCGGCATCACTGTCGTATCCTACCATCAATACTGTGAACGTATCCATAGCATCTGTGCTGTGCCTGTTTTGCCAGGTGCATAGCTGTGTCAGAGAGCCACGTGCACCTCGCTCCATTTTCTCTCTCCCCTGTTCAGGGCTGTCCTTGTCCTGTCCAGCCGGCCCTGATGTTATCTACACGACTTGTGGCCTGTTTTGTGGGGGCGCTGGTTGGATTCTGCATAATGAACAGTAATTTGAGTTGAAAGGAACCAGGGCGAGCCATCTTCAAGACCGAGAAGCGAAACTTTTGCCCCAGGACAGAATTAAAAAACAAACCCAACAACCAAAAAACAACAACCTGCTTTGGAATTGGACACCTCACGCGCGCCTTTGTCGCCGTTTTTAAACGATCATGCATCTTCTTTGTTTGCCTTTTTCTTATCGGGCATCTCGGTGGCTGTTTTTATGACATCGCTCTCCGCCATTATAAAAATTAAAATGGATGGATGCGGCGAAAGAATAAGAATGTCCTTTGGGGAAATTTTAGCGAGCGCGAGAAGGAGAGAGGAGGGGGTAAGAAGAGGCAGTTGGGGAAAATTTGCATGAAATGAATATAAATAAGTATCAGAACCTAGGTCTGCAATGAAGAGGATTGAAAACTAGGGGTGGGATGGGTCTGAAGAGGGGTGGAGTGGCGTGTGGTTAGGTGGGGGTAGTGGTTTCCGTGGGAGGTGGGTCGGGGATTTGGGGGAGGGGGGTAGGAAGTAGTGCGTTTCCTGTGGCGGTTTCACGTTTGATTGGTGGCTTGCGCGGGACAGCCGTGAAATTCAACGCCCAACTTGATTGATAATGTATGCGCAAGGGAAGTGTCCCGGCGGACCAATCATTGGATTTTGTGTTTCGGCGCAGGGTCTTCTGGGAAGGGTCGGGTTCTCTTCATCTCTATTTTCTTGAGCACCATTTTAATCTTGTGGGTGACAGGGTGGCCTGGCATTAGTATGGGTGCCCACCTACATTCAGCACGTAATGCCAACCAGGGGGCCATGTCGTCTGCCATCCACACAACTAGGTTGCTCCACTCTGTGGCTCCTCCGCGAAACTCTGGGGATTTGAAGGATGGGGAACAAAGATAAAAAAGTCATATTTGTGCTGAGTTTTCTATTTGATTGACAGTGAAAGCAAAGTCGATGTGGGAAGAAGCCTGTAATGTTGTGTTTTCTTTTTGTTGTTGTTTCTTTTTCCCGGGGTGGGGGGGTGGGGGTAATCTATGGAGAATTATTTTGGGTTGCGTATAGTGAAACGGTGTCTGTTGCTTGATTGAACGCTGAATATTCTAATAACGTTTTCACTGGCTGTGCGAAATTGAGTATTGGTGGCTGCCGTGTCAGGCATGGTATTGTTTTAAGTTCAGGCGAGAGCGTTAAATCCCACAGACGAAAAGAAGGGGGGGGGGGGGGGCGGGCAATTATGAATGTATTTTTTTCCTCAAAGCAATTCATGCAAAAACACGCAAGGGCATAACAACAAAATAGTTTTTCTTGACCAAGCAATTGATGTAATATTTCAAAGACATCAATTTTTTCTTCTTGACAAAGCAGTTGATAGTAATACAGATCTGAAGGACGGAATAATGAATGATTTTTCTCCACAAAGTAGCTCATGTAATTTTGGGGTGGACATGAGACGCAATTCGTGTTGCAGATGAGATATTCGCAATACAGTCATCTTTTACTTTAAGAATAGTAATCGTCCTTCCTGGCAGAAGGAACTCTGTGGGTGTGGCGCTGAGGTTGCTTGGATGTGTAAAAGGCAGTATATAGAATCTTCTCCTTTTTAAGGAATTTCTCGTGTTGAACTCAAAATAGTACTGATTTTTTGAGTCACTTGAGAAAAAGTGACTCTATGTAATTGGTCAGTGTTAGTCTGTCCGGCCGGCCGTCTGGCCGGCCGGCCGGCCGTCCGGCCGGCCGGCCGTAGACACCACCTTAACGTTGGACTTTTCTCGGAAACTATCAAAGCGATCGGGCTCATATTTTGTTTAGTCGTGACCTCCAATGACCTCTACACTTTAACGATGGTTTCGTTGACCTTTGACCTTTTTCAAGGTCACAGGTCAGCGTCAAAGGAAAAATTAGACATTTTATATCTTTGACAAAGTTCATCGGATGTGATTGAAACTTTGTAGGATTATTCTTTACATCAAAGTATTTACATCTGTAGCCTTTTACGAACGTTATCAGAAAAACAAGGGAGATAACTAGCCTTTTCTGTTCGGCAACACACAACTTAACGTTGGGCTTTTCTCGGAAACTATAAAAGTGACCGGGCTCAAATTTTATGTGAACGTGACTCATTGTGTTGTGAATAGCAATTTCTTCCTGTCCATCTGATGCCTCATATAATATTCAGAACTGCGAAAGTGACTCGATCGAGCGTTTGCTCTTCTTGTTAATATAGCAATTTAAACAAATGCAATTAATTGGGAATCAGTAAATAACACTGTTGTCATGTTTGAAGACATGCTGAACATTTTGATTTAGAAAAATGAACAACTTGGGCAACATTTTGATTTAGAAAAATGAACAGGTTGGACAACATTTTGAAACAGACAAACCTGTTTTTCTTTCTTTTTGACCTTGTTTCTGTTCTCAGCTCTGAAAAATTGCCAACGGGTGGAAACAGGACAGGCCCGTTTCCGAAAGAAGGAAATGAGATTAACATTACAAATCTCCCATGCTGAGAATAACTGAGCAGCAAGAACAACTTGGTTTTGTCATCAATTTCCCATCTGTTTTGATTTTGTCCTCTTCCATCCATGTTATCCGTTTAAATTGCGCTGAAGACTTGAACTTTTGATCTGTTTTCACTGCGCGGGCAAACTACAACACAGAATAGGAACTCTCTCTACCCTCTCCTCCCCTCTCTCACTCTGACTCTCAGTTGTAGAATATTGTTTTAATCCCATTCGCAGAGGCATTTTTAGATTTGTTTTTGACGCAGGTATTCGTGACAAAAATAATAAGTACGGACTTCTGTCTATCTCCCTCAAACCTACTGGCATCTTCTGTCTTTCAGTTTAAAAGTTCTGTGAGGTTATGCGGTGACCTTGATTTACAGCGTAGAGAGGTAAATGAGAGCTGCCTCATGCGCATACGAAGGACAGATAGGCGGACATATTGACATACTCTCTCTCACACACACACACCCACACGCACGCATGCATCACGCAAGCACGCACGCAAATATACACCTACCAGCCAAAAGAAATAAATGTAGACTTCCTTTTTGAAGGCAGAAACATGGAAGAGGGATAGCAGGACTGAAAGTTGTGGGGGTGAGGTGGGAGGGGCTGTAGTGTGGTGGTATACGGGGACGGTTAATAGTGTCACACAACGGAGAATAAAGTACCCCTATTTGTTTCAGGGGGGGTTGTAATTGCCACGGCAGCGACACGACCCAACCTCTGACGGGCCGGCAATTTGCAGTATGGGACTAACCCGTGTAATGGCCGATAATTGTGCTCAGAAAATTAAGGGCCCGTTTGGCCCAGTCATTGTGTATACGGGCAGCCAGTATACTTATTCCAGTCTGATGGAGAGGGGCTGGGAGTGGAGGGGTGGTAATGGGGTGCTTTGGAGGGGATGGGGTCTGCATCTGTTGCCTCTGCAGTTACTGCCCGTTTGCTGAGTGGTTGAATGTTGTCCAAGCGGTTCCTTTGTTCGTTTACATTGTTCGTCACCTTTGTGTGTAGTCGTGCTTTCATGTCGAGCGAGTGATCTTCATCAGCCTAGCTGTGTTTCTATGGCTCGCACGCACGCACTCATATCACTCAGACATAACACACGGTCAGAGACAGAGAGTGAGTGAGTGAGTGATTGTAATTATTTGGCTTTGAATTTTTTTTGTTGATGTGAAGCACAATTTGAAGCGATTTTTTTCTCCCTACAGTGCAGTATATTCCTTTAATGACAAATAAGTTCAGCCTCGCCTGTCATCACTTTGGATTGTTGTGTTTTTATATCTTCCTCGTGCGACGGGGCTTCTTGAGTCAAGAACCTGTGCATCTCGTCAAATTTGTCATTTTGATTTTGACTTTCAATTAAAAGTAGTGCATTTATTAAACATTATGAACAGCCACTTTAAACTTGACAGGGACTTGCAGTCGACCACTCTCCCACCCTCAAGCAAAAACGGACAACAACAACAGCAGCAACGGCAACAACAAACCCATCAACAACAACAAGATAGAATCCAGGCAGTACATTTTTCTTAAGGGTAATTGAGAGTGGGTGTAAATATGGGTGCCAGAGAGTAGGTGAGTGCACTGAGAGAGACACAGGCAGACAGACAGACAGGCAGAGAGAGAGACAGAGAGAGAGCAAGCAGTAGTATATTGTTATTGTATAAGATACACATCAAACGATACTTTTTTGCCAAAGACAACTTTTTTCCCTCCGTGCAATGGCAATTTTCTGCCAGCAAACAAACGAGAATTATAGATTTGACGAAAGGAGCTGAAAAGCAGGACGCGTTTTTGCGTTCAAATTTGACGTTCACATTGCATTGTCTGCTCAAAATGAATGCGTTTTTCTCATAGGGTTACACAAAAATGTCGTTATTGTTTTGTCTGTCAAAGTCAGAAGCCATTGTTCCCTTTGCTAACTTTTCTGCTTTCAACGGGATAATTTGATACAGAAATTGGCTCCACGGCCGTCTTTAATTCAGGTAATTGCTAGACTACAGCTTCTTGAATCGATCTTCCGTGGTTGTTAAAACGCATACTGAACCGAGCTTTCTTGCAGAAAATTGCTGTTATTCCTGCTTTCTTTCTCTAAATACGGGAAGAGCAACTCCAATTCCTGTTTTGGGAGATTGATTAAAGGTGGATTACTCTCACAAGTATTGAAAACTATTTTTAGAGCTAATGCAACACAATGTGAAGCAAGCTTTGAAACAAGCACACACGCGAACGCACACAAACACACACACACCACACCACACCACACCACACACGCAGACGCGCACACACACACACCACACCACACACGCAGACGCGCACACACACACACACACACAAACCCCCCCCCCCCCCCCATTGTCAACTCCTCTCTCTAGCCTATTTCATCATACTTTCTAACCAGAAGAGGCGCGATGCATTCCGGGGGGTGCGGGGAGGGGGGGTGGGGTGGGGAGAGATGGACGTGGAACGGAATAGATGTCGGTTGCAATTGTTATGTGCGATTTCCTGATGTATGACATTTGGTGTCAGCGGCAGAGGCTGGTAACTGTACACTAGTTGTTGCGATATTCCTGTGTGTTCATGGCCGCTTGCTGTGGCAAGGACATGAATGTTTGATCAGCATTAGCCCCCGATGGGGTGATTGGTCACAGCCAAGCGCATTTCTTTACAGGTAACATGAAACAATATGTCAAGACACTCCATCCATGTCCCACCCTATTGGACCACCAGAACGTTCCATGCCACCCCTCTCCACTCCGACCCAGTTACCCCATCTCTCCTCCTACCCTCTTTAACTTCCAGTCCCCCTCTCTTTTTCTTCTGCCCGTATTATTACTCTTCGCTACCTCCTGGCTACTCACTCTCACTCAAACCCACGCGCACGTACGCACACACACACGAACGCATGCGCACCCAACTACACACACACAAACACACACGCACACACACATACGCACGCCACACACACTCACTCACACTCACTCATTCACTCACTCTCACACACACGCACACACACAATCTATCTCAAACTCTCTCTCTCTCTCTTTGTTCTAACCTTCCCCGTCGCCACTTCCCCTTTTGTTTTCTTTGTATCCCGAATGAATGGCTAGGTGCAAAAGAGAAACAATTGAGCCCTGGGTTTTGCATTGATCCAAGTCTTGATGCCAGTCAGCGGTCTGTTTTTACTGCCCCGCTTCGTGAGGTGGGTAAGTTTATGGCAGAAATATGAAACGGTAGTAAAAGGCGCTGATTGTGAGCGATGTCATTACGTGTTGTCTTTTCTATTCCTAGCTGATTTGGTACAGATTTTTTTTTTAATCGCCCTCCTTTTTCAACCAGAAAAGTTATTTGACTTGTTCTTATCCACTTAACGCACGCGCGGTCAAACACACACGCATACACACTGACAGAAACGCTTTTGATCGATAGACGGACGGACTACCGACAGATAGACACAGACGTAGTCTGGGGAAAATCCGAACAGTAAACACATACACTGACGCACAGTTAAGCGGACAGACAGATAGACAGACAGACTGTCAGACAGACAGGCGGACATATGCACCCGCAATCATTGCAATGGATCATAATAATACGCTAAGCTTGTAGGCATGCTTTTAGGAACAGAGTGAAATACTTGACCTTCAATAAATTTACCTTTTACTTCCACCTGTCTTCTCTGTAGTTTTCAGCCCAGGTAACCCGTGACTTGAAATTCTAGATTGTACCCGTTTTGTATTGTACCCTGGTGTTTCGGGTGATTCCCATGTCAAGTTAATGGCCCGTGGTAATCAGAATCGAATGGAATCATTCCACTTCGTTTCCACGTTTAATGGACCGCCGGTGTGGTGTGTGTGAGAGAGAGAGACAGAGAGAGAGACAGAGAGAGAGAGAGACAGAGCTGTCGTTCAGTCTGAATCCACAGGAACTGTTGCGCTTATTGATTCCGTCTAAAAAGCGCCAGCGATACGTGACGCAGACAAGAGCATGATCTCTGATATTCGAAATCGAATTTTGATCCTCATACTGTGTACATGGGGGGAAAGAGAAAGGAAAAGAGAGGGAGAGAAATGACGGTGCAGTTGCCAGTAGATCTATTAAACCTATTGATTTATCCAACCCAGCCCTACAGCAGGAGGACGTTGACGGAAAAGTAAATAAAACAGCCACGAAAATCGCCACCGATCATCATCATTCGAACTTTAACTGCTTCAAATGACGTCCTGTGTCTGTGTGCATGTAAATGGAAAGGTTAGGAGGGAGTGGAGGGCGCATGAAGGTGAGGGGGTGGCGAAGGAGTTGGGGAGTCGAAGAGGGAGTATATCTCTATATATGTACTTAAGCTCTCGACCTATTAATGTTATTGATTTCGTTAACGTTAAACCAACCCGAGGAGGGGGTAGGTAGGTATGTGGAAGGAAAGTCACGTTTTGGAGAGGAACTGAAGACTTCTTTTTTTTTCCCTCCGTGTGTACTGACACCCCTCGCACACCCCGGGGGCGTGTTTTGTCTCATTCTTCCCTCGACATTCTCCCACTGCAGAGTGTGTTTAGCTAGCATGGCCAATAAAATGCAATTCCGCCAGGCTGCAGGGCATGGGTGATAAAGACTGTCTGGGCTTGAATTTCATTATGTGCGGAGCGACTCCAGGCCTCCCGGCTGACTAAAACTTCAGGGGCCTTTGCCAGTGAACTTGTGATGTGTGGCGTCGATCTGTGGATGCTGAGATAGAGTAGAGTGAGGGGATAGACAAAGGGAAAAGAGACCTAGCTCGAAGTAATTATATAGAGAGAGAAAGGGGGAGAGTTATCAAAAGGTAGATGTGTGAAGTGAGGAGGCTCTCCCAATAAAGAGAGGCAGAGAGAGAGAGCTTCATCATTGATTCTATTTGGGGACAATGCCTCAGTATTAGTGTCCAGCTCTGCTCAACATCAGCCTCCCGCTTGGTATCTGGTTTGCAGTAATTATTATAGAGTATAAAAATTATGTATATGGATGTTGTTTAGGTGGGGTTTTGTTTTTGTGGGATGAGGTGCGTGTTACAGGAAGTCAGAGAGAGAGAGGGAGAGGGAGGGGGGGCTAACTTGCAGTAATTAACATGGACAGAGTAGACAGTAGAGAGGTGGCCTTCAGTAATTATTGATGGGAAGAATAAGAGAGGAGTGATCTTCACCATTGGCCAGGGGCAAGGAAAACTTTGTTCACCGATGCGTGCACGATTGCGACGTGAGTAGAGAGGGAGAGAGAGATAGGGGAAGAAGGAAAGAGGTGACGCAGGCCCATACATGTAAAATGAGGTTTTTCAAGCTAACACACGGGCAACCAGGACACAGCAGCACATAGCACACACCATTTAGACAACGACACAACTACCCACCATTCTGTCGCTGGCTTTTTCCCCTGTCTCTTTCTGTCGGCCTTTTTGTGGTGTGTGACAGTCGTTAAACCAGCGATTGAAAAGTTATAACGCTTCTCTCCTGTTTGGGCGACTAAGTGACTGGGATACCAGCTTGTTTGGACTCGTAGCGATCGCGCACCGGTGGAGACACGAAAAGCGAAGAAAGGAAAGGAAAAGAGTGATTGGGATCCCACCCTCTTCAGGTTGACTCCTAACCCCTTCCTCCTTCTCCTTCCCTCCCCACCTGCCAATAGCTGGCGGTGGTTGACACAGATGATCGCGCAGCAGTCACAGCTGAGTGAGCACAGGTGACACACAGGCGCGTTTTGAAGGCGAACGGCGGCGAGCTGGGGCTTTGGCGGCGTGAGTTGAGTTGCTCTCCCTTCCCTCCCTTCACACAGGTAAAAATGATGGATTGATTGATAGGTGTGCATTTACATAGACCCACCTATCGACAGGCGAGAGTAAGAGTAAGGACAGAGCTGTTCGTCTATTCCTAGTGTCGACCCTCATCGTGTGTTGTTAATCCGTCAACCAGCACCTAGCGGAGTTTTCTTTGGGACCGTGAGAGAGAGTGGATTGTTGGTGACGCCAGCCTGTGTCGTGACGTTGTGTGAGAACGTGGGCCACCAACTGCAGCTGTCCCGTGTCTGTCGGCCTTCCACTGGAGTCAGTCTCTACTGTGTGCTGCCCACTGCACTGTTATACTGTTGTGGTAGTTATACCCACACCTCTCGGTCCCCACAGTCACACACATAGCGTGTGGCGTTGTGGAGTAGTTGCCCCCTGTGCCTTGTTTAATTGAAAGTGGATTGCTTCTCCTGTCCGCTTTGGTGGTGAAATAGAGAGGGATAGAGAGAGAGCGTGGGATCGGTATCGAACAGGATCCCCCCATACCAGCTCCACTAAGCCCGTGTTTATAGTACTACTGGTGCTGTGCGGATAGATTGCTTTTTCTGGCTCAAGGTGGGCCGGAGAGCAAAGCGGATACAGAGAGAAAGAGATCGAGCTAAATTCGACAGAGTGGGAAGCGTGGAGTAAAACGAAGTGTTCGCTCCTCTGCCTGGTGTCCTTCTCTCAGTGTCCCCCAGCCCAGGGCGTGCAGCAAGGCTGTCACACCACTCGCCCAATACGGAGACAGCGGCAGCAGCAGCAGCAAGAGAGCGAGACGAGGCGGTGGTCGGTGGGTAGCGCGTGCTGGTGCTGTGTGCTGTGCTGTGTGGTGCGGTACGGGCGGTACGGCAGCGGGCAGGCCGCCTCCCAGACCCCGTGTCCCAACAGCGAGAGTGGCCCGTGCAGCCGCTAATAACCTATTATTATCCAAGCCACAACAATTGCCCGGCGCCTCAGTGGACCCGCATCACCAGCCACCATTGCGCTCCACACGTATCGGCGGCTGAGGATGCACCCCTACTACTACGTGCAATACGTGCCCATATCTCTCAAACAGGACCCTCTGGTGAGTACACCTCTACACCACCCCCTTACTTACTCCTTCCTTCCTTCCTTCCTTCCGTCATTTTACTCACCTTTTTTTTCATACTCAGTTTACTTTGTCGCTTTGATCCCCACGTCAAACTCGACTCGCTTCAGCACCTTTTTTTTCTGACGCTGAGATCGTGTCGTTTGATGTGTGTCGTTTCGTGCTGGGAAAGTTGGTGAAGTTTTATGGGTTGTGCGAGTTTTAACATGTCCACGGACCTGCAGGCTTTTTTTTTAATGTTTCGTGTTTTTGCTTTTAACCCGGATCTGGCTTGAATTGCAAGGGGAGAAAAGTTCACAGGTCAATGTGTGAGCGGCATATGCAGTTTGACTTGCCAACAGGTAGAATCAACTAAAAGGACACGTGTTGCCACACTCTATTCTTCCTTTTTTACGGTCGGATGTCGTTATTTGACACTCCTTTCGATGACTGTCAGGGAGATTGAGTTTTCTGTTCTGCGACCTCCCCTACCCCCACCCCCGGCCTCCATTTCATACTTTGTGCAGGACATTTTCAGAGCAACACGTGCTATTTGTGACAGTTCTGGACCTCTATTTTGTCATAACTGCCGCGTCAAACGAGACCCGACCGTTATGATCTTTCGAGGTCTGTCAGCGAGGTTGAGTTTTTGTGTTTTCCTGCCTTCCCCCTGTCTCCATTGTATAGTTAGCGTCAATCCAATTTGTACAGGAAACTTTGAAAAGCAACACGTGCTGCCAGTGACACTTCTCGTCTTTTATTTTTCCATAACTGCCGCGTCAAACCAGACAATTCCGATATGATCTTTCTCTCATTTTCAGCATCTGTTTCTCGCCCCGTTCATTTTCCCTAAGTGTTGATTCAATTCTAGAACTCTGCATAGCTCGCTTACCCATCAGTACTTCGTTTCACAACCCTCGTCATGTTCCGTTGGAGTCTTGGCAGAGGCTCAACTTTCTCCTGTCTTTCTCCCACGCGTTGCCGGGGTGGGTTGGCTTACAGTTATTGGCATGTTCGGGTATAAAACCATCCGAAGTTACATTTATTGCATTTATGAATTGAGGCGTATTGCTTTTATAAGCCTAGTACTATTCTTTTTCTTTTTTCGTTTTGGTCTACAGTTAGTCTTGATGAGGGAGGAAAAACACTACTCTGCTTTGTGGATATGGTTTTGTGGTACGCTCCTTAACTCTTTTGCTGTTTTGCGAAGTGTTCGATTCCTGACCTCGCTTCTTTAGTCGCGCTTGTTTTTACAAAGCCAGGGGCTGAGTCTGAGGAGAACATAGTTGGCGTATTCACCTTATTATATCGTGTGTCACAAAGAGGCAGTCGTTGTTGGTTTTAACCAGCAGATGTTGCCTACTCGTTTATTACTTTGCAGCGTACAATTGCGTGCCATATCCTGTCGATTTTTCCCCCGAAAACTCATGTCTTTTACTTCAGTATTTTTTGTTTGTTTTCCCACTTAACTCGTTTACTGTTTCCGTCATAAGCTGGTGCGTGTATGTAAAAGTTCTTGAGACAGACCTATTCTTTCTCGCGGCTTCACATTTTGTCGATTTTCTTGTTGTTGTTGTTGTTGGGGGGGGGGGGGGGGGGGGGGATCAGGTTGTCAGTATGCCACTGATACTCTTTTTCACAGTCGGACTGCATAGTTAGGAAAACTGTGACTCACTCATAACCCGTTAAAGGTGTGTAGTTAACAACTGTGCATTTTACTTGTTTTTTGTTTCGTTTTTGCCAGTTTTAGTGGAATTGTGAGTCTTGTTTGCTCCTGATACGATTGTTTTTTGTTTTTTGTTAGTTCTCTCGATAGTACCATTGCCTTTGTTGTTCTCTCGACAGTACCATTGCCTTTGTTGTTCTCTCGACAGTACCATTGCCTTTGTTGTTTTCTCGATATTTTTTGTACTATTGACATTGTCTTGGTTGCTTTTTTTCTCGTTCATTGCAACATTGAAATTGTCTTTGTTGTTTACATTATCTTTGTGATGTTCTCAATAGTACCATTAACATTGTTTGAGTCGGTCGTAGGGCTTTTGGGATTACGAGTCACAGCGCTTCTTGTCTTTCCGTCTCCCTCTCTACGCCGTACCTTTCTATTTTGGCCAAGTTGTTTATAAGATCCTAGGAGGTTGTGTTTGTGATGGCTGTATTAGCCATTGCAAGTCATTCCTCTCTTTCAACCCCCGACCGCCTGGCACGTCATGTCGTTTTATACCCCTTTACGATTCCGAGAGGAGAGAATGACCTTTTCCTCCCCTCGCTCTTTTTCTGTCTCCTCCCTTCTCCGTGTCCCTGTCTCAGTCTCTAGCCGGTGCCTGCCCCTTGGCCGGCAGCTGACAGAGAGGCGGTAGCTGGCGGGAAGAAACCTGGAGACGTGTCGGAAATGGTTTTGGAAGCGGGTTTCACGTGCTGGTCGATACATTTTTTGATTTGCCTGATTGGATTGGGCCGTCCTTCCTTCCTGGGGCGGGCTGGCCGCTCGCTTCTGTGTCGGGCTGCAGGATGGCACACCGCCATGATGGACCCTTGATGGTGAGCTGTCACTTGCCTGCTGCTGGCTGCCGTACTTGTTGTTGCTCTTGTCCTCGATGTTTTTTGGAATGGACAGCGAGCAGAAAGACGAACACGAGTCATTCGGGGGTTTGAGGGTGTGTGTGTGTGTGTGTGTGTTAGAAGTCGTAGCATCGGTAGAAATGGTAGTAGAAGAAGTAGTGGCGGTAGTTGGAGTTGTGACAGGTGTCGATCGTTGTTCTTGACACATTAGTTTGAGACGACCATTCTTTTGGCGGTTAGTCGAGTTTGTCGACAATTCTATTTCTGATGAATCGGTCAAGTATGGAATTGACTGACCCATTTATTTTGAAAGTAATGCATTGATTTAATGTTGAACCCGTTAAATGGGAAGTTTGTGCGCAGTAAGGTCACATTTTAGTAGCAGCAATGGGACTACTGTAGTATTACTAAGACAACATGGAGTTTGTGTATTGAATGTTTTCGGTTGGTCACTGGCTTTGTAATGGTCCCTGATTGAACCAATGCAGAGACGAACGCGAGTATTCTTTTGGGGTCACACTTTTGGTACCGTAGATTTGATTTGGTCTTTTGTTGTGCGAATGGGCCCAGAAGAGATTTCTATGGTGTGTACGTGATTATATGTTGTTGGCTAGTTGCTAAGAGACGGCGGACAAGCAGGAGGACGAACGCGAGCAGTTATTCCACAGGTCATGTTTTTGGTGCTACAGATTTGATGGGTCTTTTGTTGGTTGGTGTGGGCAGAAAAATGAGGTTTCAATATCGTAGACATCAATATGTGTTGATAGAAGGTTGGATCAGTTGGATGGTTCGAGCTGCCTTTGTGACAGGAAAAAAAGAAGCATTGAGGTTTGATATTGCTGAGGTCGTTTATTTTGGTCAGTAGATTTGATGGGTTTCCTCTTTCCTGCTAGGACCGAAGATAATGGTAGTGATCTGGTGTATGAAGGGATGACAGCGAGCTTTGAAATTCGTAGGTTTCAGCCGTTGCAGTAGTTGGGAAATTGGAGGGACCAACGCAGGTGTTTTTTCCCCTTGGATTTAGTGTCTAGTAGATTTGATGGCTCTGTTGATGGAAAAACAAACAACCGACATGAGTTCTATTGCTAGAGTGGTTTTTGTGTTTGTGATTGAATATTGGTGTCAGTGGGTTGGTGCTGTACATGTCACTGAAGTGGCGAAGGGTAGAATGCTAAAGTCTCTACTTAAAGTCTGTTGCCTCTGATTGTTAACAGGGAAGTGTTTAGGTGGCACCAGCAGACCAGGAAGTGGTGTTTTAGATGTAGCTCTTTGTGGACACCCGGTGACTGGTCGGTGCCATTGGCGTCAAGTGTGCCATTGGTGTCACTTGACGATAGGGGGATAAAAGAAGGGTTTCACCCAAAGAGCCTCCTTTTGTGGACGTGACCATGTTGGTCTGTTGTTGTACTTGGACACAAAAGCGAGGGATTGTATTCTGGATGACTTCTGAAGTGCTATACATTTTGATGTGAGTATCTGTTGACGGCGACCTCTCAGTTTGCTGATGGTGCTGAAGTGGATTAACACGACTGTAACGTCAGTGAACACTTCAGGGACGCGTATTTTAGTTGTTGTTGGATAAATGGTCTATGGCCAGATGGAGAGATCGTTGTTGGTGTATTTTAAGGCCATTGAGCCTTTGAGCAGCTGCCCTTATTGGACAAGAAGAGCAATCGGAACTCAAATGTCGAAGTGGTTTTCAGCTAGCTGTTTGTAGTGGGTGGTATTTTTATTCCAGACAAGCTTGCGCGTGCCCAATACAAACTAGAAAACGAGACCAGGACTTAAACCCCTTTTGATTTTCCGCAAACAACCCCCAAACCCACCCACGAAAAAACAAAACAAACAAAAGACGAATCGTGGAGTCTCACAAAACGGACGAGATTTTAAAACATGTATAATTTGTATGTTGTTCTGTTGCAGTTGTATATGGGCTAACAGGTGGGGTTTACACGAAGTATCCGCACAGCATGAGTGAACAATAGCACATTCAGTAACAATTGTAATGTCAGTCCAAACTGTTGGGTTATTATTGCTGATGGTAACAGGGACAAAGAAGAGAGCAGTTGTAGTGTCGACGCAACTGTTGACACCACTGTACTTGTGATGTTGATGAAACAGTCCACACAGGCTGATGCAAGGGTGACGGCTGTGGGGGCAACAGATGTAGATAGTCATTGTGGGGTGGGTGTGAGACCACCCCATCACTTTACCCATTCCACAACCCTCACACCTTTCTCCACCCCTCTGATGTCGGGTCTCTTTCACCTGTCCTTTGTTCGCTGACCCGAGTCCTTTTGATGTCGTGTTGGGTAAAGAACCGTTCAGGTGGGACTGTGTTGCTGGATCGCTTGGGGGCTTTATGTCTCCTCGTTGTTGCTTGTACACTTTGTTGCGCTGGTCTAGCGGAGGGTTTAAAGAGATCGTATCTGGGACGGATGCAGGGATACAAATATGACCGTTGGGACAAACACAGACGCGTAAAAGCAGATGGAATATAGACTGTCAAGAGACGAACGTGAATAGAAACGAACTCGCACACACACACACACACACACACACATCTAGACACACGTTTTGTGCCCCCCCCCCCCCCCCCCCCCCCCGTCCCCTCCACCTGACACATTACACAAAAACATAGACACACACAACTTGCTCAGACATGGATATAGAACAAAGCCATTACGCACAATACAACATGCATATAATCAAGTGGTTTGAGTCGCTCAGCACAATGTGTAAACTGAATTGATTCGTACAGCGCCACACCACCGTATGCTAATGACGGAATAATGTGTGTGTGCAGCCGGGTCACACAGCCATTATCCCAAAATTCAGCCGACACATTTTTTTTCTTTTTGGTTGAAAGAGTTCGGCGATACACCAAGGAATAAATGACTTGCCGCAAGCGAGGAAAGCTCTCGCTGGGATGTATTTTTGACGACAGCAGTTTGGGAAATAAAAATGCCACCATCCCTGTGTTGGCTGCAGCTTTTGTAGTCCCTGTCTGTGTCCCACTGTGACCGTTATTTCGCCCTGGTCCCGATAGCAGGATGTACTTGCTATCATGACATTTCAACGTGTCATCAGGCCTGAAATGTTTCTCTAACCCCACCGCAACCCAGCCTGCGATGACAGTTCTTGCAAACTGTGCGTTATTGCTGTACGTGTTCCTGTGGAAGAAGAAATAATTGTGTTCTCCCACTCGGTCCCCCCAACCCCCATATAAAACAGTATTCGTTGATGTGATTGTTAGTGTGGAATTCGTAGAATGATGTGTCATAGGACACAATTGTTGACAATGAAAACCTTATTGCTTGATTGTATTGTACGTCCTCTTTTGTCCTACAAAGGGACTTCTTCTTCTTCTTCTTCTGCGTTCGTGGGCTGAAACTCCCACGTACACTCGTGTTTTTTTGCACGAGTGGAATTTTACGTGTATGACCGTTTTTTAACCCGCCACAAAGGGACACATTGATGTACCGCAAAAGGAATATAAAAAAAGTCCCCATGACGTGAGTGTCCAATAAATGTAAACATAAAGTGTACGGCACCACGCTAAAGTTAAAGATTATCAAGTTTACTAACGCGTGGCTTTGGATTTCACATTTTCAGTCGTAAAGTGTTGGTGTTTTTGTGTGTGGTCTAGACTAAGTTGAAAATAAATGTTGGGCAACATGGTCGTTTTCTGGGTGCGATTCGTTGTCCAGAGTGGTTTGTAGAGTTTTTCTTTTTGCGCGTAGGGCGTTGCTCAACGCATGAACTTGAAGTGTTCTGCATTCGTGCAGGTGAAAGTAACGTTTGTTAGCGTGAAGGGACACGTCCGAATGTTTTCTTTGGTCAAATCACCAGGTTTAGGGGGAAAAAGTAAGACTGAAGTGGGATTTTGTCTGCTTGGGGAAGGTACCGTCCTTCTAGTGTAGAGATCACGTAAACCATATTGAAGCTGTCCTGGCTTTGAGGTAGCTATTAAATGGGCATTCTCATACCTAAACACATACCGAAAATCAATCGTCTGACTACTTTCTGAGCAGAGGGGCTTTTTTTGGGAAATTAATTTTGCAAATGACACACATATATGTCTGCAAAATGAATTTAGCCAAACAAAAAGAAAAAGGGACAAAAAAGCAGTGGTTATAAGTATGTGTGTGAGTTGATGGTGATGAATACTCTTTCCCCGCGAGACAATTCTTGGCATATTATCTGAGATGGTGTGCATTGGCATGTCAAAAAATGGTGTTCATATAAAACGCTTACTCGAGTGGGAATGTATCTTTTAACTGTAGTGGTCGGATCGCGATCGAGAGTACTGTGTGTGCACAGTCACAGGTTTTTCCTTGGCTGAATAAAATGAATTTGAAATGGGGAAGAGCGTCAGCGATTCAAATTGAATGTCACCTGACGCGCGCATTGTGATTCATGATCTGTGTCGTCGATACGTCATCAAGTGGCGTTCGTCTCGACCCGCTTTCTACACACACATTCACTTATAAAAAGATAGAAAGAAAGCCGCGAAAATAGATAGGTACGAAAGCTGATGAGAGCAGGTTTGAAAAGAAACATAAATGTCGGAGTTCGATTCGCTCGATTTTTTTGTGACTCTTTCTCGCTCCGGCGTGTGTATTCCAAGGTTGGACTTTCAAGCCGGTACTTTTCCCCGTTATGTTTTGAATGTGCACCGACTCGTTCTCCTCTTCAAGGTGTTTAAGTGTGTGAAGGCTATTCTCAGTGATAGAAAAGGCTCGGCTTGAAAGAGGGAAGTAAACGCCTTTTGTGATTCGGACCGCATGAATAATGCCCAAGCGCTGTCTGTAACGTAGTGTATGTCTTTTTGCCGTTCATGCCCCCCCCCCCCCTCTTTTTCAGCACCCCCCGATAAAAACCACGTCTTGTTGAATCCCACCACGACTGAATTGGGTTAAAGATACATTTCGTACGACTTTTCTGAGCTGCCCTACATTTTACATGGGGTAAGAACAATCTTCCGATTGGACTCTCTGAAACTCAATGAAAAGTCTTACTGCTTTCTGTGTAATTTGGCCATTTTTGTGTGCTGAATTAATCTTGAAAGTGAGACCTATGTCAGTTCGAGAAATGAAGTGAGAATAAAAATGTAGTGGTCTGCGCAGGAAGCAGCCAGGCTGTCGTTTGTTTGTGTGTGTGTTGAAGGGGAAGGATGTTGTTATTCCAAGGACAATCCTAAGCCGGTCTCAAGTGGTGCACATGATCGCTTGTACAAGAAGTATAACTTTAACGCATTCTTTTCGTGGCTAGCCTGATCAGGTCATATTTTTGGGGGGAGAAGGAATGTGGCTTTATAAAAGAATGGAGGAGACAGTTTTAGGATCTGGCTTTAGGGGAATGAAAGGTGATTTCTCTTTATATTTTTTCTGTTCATGTGTCAGGGTATGTGTGCTTGCCTTTTTTCTGCTTCTTCTTTAAATCCGAATAGCTATTGGGGTGACTCGGGGAATGGGGTTTTAGCGTGGGGAGGGGAGATAGAATAGAAAGAGGGGGGGGGGGGGGGGGCTAAGGGGAGGGGGCATTGAGTGATCTATTTCTGCGGGCATTGTGAAGGTGTGCGTGCTGTAGTTTCACCCGGAGTTTTAATGGCATGGGGGGGAAGAACGGCCGACGGACGGGTTGTGAGCCTTATTGGCTCTTTTACCTAGTGGGATCTTTTGTCGCTAAAGCGAGATCGGCCTTTTGAGGGACCAACAGCCCTGTTCTTAAACCTTTGCGGAGGGGGTGAGGAGGGGCAAGGGCTGGGAGAGTAGTGTCACCAATTTGCAGTAGATTCTAAATGGCAAGGGAGATATGTAGGGACGGGAGGGGGTGCTGGATGTCACCAGATGGCAATAGATTCCAACTGGCACTGGATTCCTGAGCGTAGCTCCGCGGCTCACTGGCACCCTCTCCTTGGTTACCGCTGGAGGGCGCCATTGTCAGTGGTACGGTCTTTGGGGAAAGTGTTGTGCATGTCCCAACCCTGGACCCTGCCTTTGACTGGCCCCATGCCAGGACACGCACACAGGGCAAGCGTTTTAGATGCCTTTTATTCTTTACTCCGTCTACTGGGCTGTGGTAGTTTGGTGGTCCTTTGGAATACCACCCATTACCCTATAGACGACACCTTCCTTGGGTGGTACACGTTTCTACTCGGGCAAAAGTTTTAGAATCCATGTATTGGCTGCGGTTGTGTGGTGTTCTTAAGGAATGCCACGTATTACCGTACACACGGCACCTTCATTAGGTTGTACACGTTTCCACATGGGCAAGTGTAGGCTCCTATATGTTCATTTTACAGTGTTCTTCGAAATACTCTCCGAGAATGCTACCTATTACACCATAGATGACACCTACACGTTTTTCGTTCGTATTGTCATGGACAGTAATGAGTCTTGTTCAATAACATAATTGAAGGCTACCTTAGCTCCATTTAAAGTTGGCAATCAGGCCCCAACTCGTTGGCACTTCACCTGTGAGAAAGGGAGAGAGGACGAGTGGAGTTAAAAGGTGTTAATTGGCGTCACGTCGAAGAAATATGGTGTTAATTCGAAATTAAATTGCAGTAGTTTGAAATTCGTCAGTGAAGTTACAACGGAAAGGGGAGACAGAAACGAGGTGTTGAGAGTTATTTGCTACACGTAGATTTAAAAAATATTTTTTCATAACATGGTTAAATGAAAGATCTCTCCCTCTCTCTCTCCCTCTCTCTCTCCCTCTCTCTCTCCCTCTCTCCCTCTCTCTCTCCCTCTCTCTCTCCCCCCCTCTCTCTCCCCCCCCCTCTCTCTCCCCCCCTCTCTCTCCCCCCCTCTCTCTCCCCCCCCTCTCTCTCCCCCCCTCTCTCTCCCCCCCTCTCTCCCCCCCTCTCTCTCCCCCCCTCTCTCTCTCCATCTCAACTCTTCTATGCGCGTTCGGGCGTGCGCACGTGGGTCCGCACTGCTTTAAACATCAAGAGAGTTTTTCAGCCCCATAACGACACACACAACAAATCGGGACTCGGGTGCGTCTGAGAGAAAGAGAGAGAGAGAGGTAGAGCCACAGTGGCGTTGTGTTGAGTTCTCTGTTTATGTGCATTGTTCCCATCCGGTCTGTGTCCCTGTTGACCGAGCCCTTTTCTCCTTGTTTGCATTTTTTGACCGGCCTTTTATGCCGTGAAATTCGAAGGCATGAATCGATGAGGCCGAGGGTGAGGGTAACGTGCCGTCTGATTCCAGCCCATCATCGCTGGCAATGACACTCGCCTAACGTAGCGCACGTGCTGAAAGCTCAGCTAACAACGCTCTCACCGTGTGGCAACAAACTGGCGCGTGTGTGTGTTTGTGTACCCCCCGCGGGTTAGGGGGAGTCCCATATTGGTTGGGACTAGAAAGAATTTACCCGATGCTACCCAGCATGTCGTAAGAGGCGACTAACGGTTCTGTTTCTTCTCTTCTTTTGTCTTATTTCTGCCTTACCAGTCCTTTCACCTATATTTCCTTCCAAGAAAACTCTCCCTACTATTCCCTGCAGTTTTCCAATTCTTTTCTTGTTGTCTTATTTCTACCTGACTGGATCCATCACCTTTATTTCACTTACCAAAAGTCTTCTTTTCCACATCCTTATTTCTCTGCACCCCGCATGTCGTGTGAGGCGACTAACGGATTCTGTTTCTCCTTTAACCCTTGTTAAGTGGTTCTTGTATAGAATATAGTCAATGTTTGTAAAGATTTTAGTCAAGCAGTATGTAAGAAATGTTAAGTCCTTTGTACTGGAAACTTGCATTCTCCCAGTAAGGTCATATATTGTACTACGTTGCAAGCCCCTGGAGCAATTTTTTGATTAGTGCTTTTGTGAACAAGAAACACTTAACAAATGGCTCTATCCCCCTTTCCCCTATCCCATCTCCCCCTTTCCCTCGTCGCGATATAACCTTCGTGGTTGAAAACGACGTTAAACACCAAATAAAGAAAGAAAGAATGTGTGTTTGTGTGTGCATGATGTGTGTGTGTGTTTGATTGATGGTTAGGGTGTCTTGTATGGTGGGTGGGGTGGGGTTGAATTCGCGTGTTGTTTGGGGGCAGGGGAAGGGGTGTATTTTCCAGCGCAATCAGTGATTTAGGTATGCATTTCTCTTGCTTTGTGGTAAAACGAGGTTTTAGTGGTAGGCAGCCTGTGTTGCCGTTTGCTTGGTAGACCACATACTTAACACAGGCTCTCTCTATGAAAAAAAAAAGCTGCAACAATTGATAAACAAACATCAACAAAAACGCCTCGCATTGGTGGTTTGTTGGTTTTCAGTACAGTGCTGTCGCAAGCCATTGATGACGCGACGATAAGCTTAAAGTTCGATGCAAGGGTACGTGTATTCATGCGGGGTCATGCCCTGTCTCATCCGACAGCCAACAATGCCTCGTTGTGGTAGGCACACTACTATCGTTGACAGTCATTTGAGTGCTAGAGAACAGCTCCCTCACCTCTCTGTACTCTCGCACTCTTGCATTATTACGTAGACGTGAACCTAATTTCAAAGTCGACCTCATTCTTCGACACACGCAAAGGACATCACACCTAAATCAGCACAGGACATCATGGCGAAATCAGCCTGATAACACCAGTCCTGACTCCACCTGATTACGAGCAGCACACAGGGACGCAGAATTTCGATGGTGGTCTCACCGCACAGACAGGCGTCAATTCAATCTTTTAAAAAATTCTACCAAGCGTGAGATACAGTTTCAAACTTAATTTTCGATGAGTGCACTCGCAGAGACAAATTTCACCGGGTTCCTTATTCGAGCACACGCATAGACGGTGTTTCAGATTGGAATACACGTGGTGACTTTATTCCAAATTCTAAAAACTCCAGTACACGCGTATGTAGCATTTCATATTCCAATGCACGCGTAGACTAGGTTCCAAATTCTTTAAATGCGGGTACACGGCGTAGACGGCGTTTTAGTTTCGGATACATGAAGACGTTGTTCCAAGTTCTAAAATTAGAGTACTTTATTCACAAAACAACGACAGATCGCTTTTCAAATGATCTCTTTCTCTTGTTCAGTGGAGAGGAAAAAGGTCCCCATATCTCATCATCTGTAGAGGAGACCTCTTCCTCAGGCTAATACCTTTCGTCAGTACATTTTGTACATTTACTTTATTCTAAAAACTGTTCTTGCTGTACCGTGTCCGTTGCTTTTGGAAGCTCTTTGTGAATATGACACATGAATATGGTCTGTATGGCGTGACTTAAGTACGGCTTTCTTTTGGTTTCAGGGGAAAAAACGAAATCGGATTGAGACGATGACTTGTCTGTTTTAATCTGTACGCATGACTATGGTTTCTCTGCTGAACTTGGCGGATATCTGTCATTTCAGTTCATTCACCCTTGTTTGTTTGTCTTTGGAAACATACGTAATTCCCGAGATTATCAACATTTGCAAAATAGCACACACTATATTATCATCGGAAATCGGAAGAAAAGGAGATATAGATGACGTGTATGGTCGTGTGGCGGGTGTCTTGTTTCGTTAGTCATTTGTTGTGAAACTCTGCCGTTCTTCTGCAGTCTTTTTTGTTTTTCGTTTTTGTTTAAAGGATATAATCGGGTGCACCCGAGCTGACTCCCTTTAAGAATATGAGTTAGAATCGAAATGACAAAATAATGGCATTTTTGCATCGTTGACAGAGGAGCTGCCGGCAGAAATGATTTTCCGGGTGTAGAGTTTCTGCCAGTCTGCTTCCACAGCTTCTCTAGGAAGGGGAGACCTAGTTAAAAAAAAATAGTGTGTCATCAAAGGGGAAAGCCAAGGGGGGGGGGGGGGGGGGGGTAAAGAGAAAACGGAGCCATCGTAGTAGTATCGAGACAAATCGACAGGCAGAGGAAGGGTGGGGGGGGGGGGGGGGGGGGGGGGAGGTTGGAGTTGGGAGGGTGATTTGAAAGGAGAAAGCGGAGCCGTCGTGGTTGTATCGAGAGAGATCTACAGGCAGAGGGGTCAGGATGTTAATGACATGCGTTAAATGAACTGTTAGGTCTTCGCACTGCGCTAGGTCTGCTTGCAAGTCGAAATTACCCCTTTGGACTCTCCCCTCCGTCTCTGGATGCATGATCTGGCTTGCTGTCCCTCCCAAACACGTTCTCTCTCTCTCTCGCTTTTGCATTTCACTCTTCCTCCCACCCACCCACCCCCCCCCCCCCACCCCTCGTTTGCCATGGAGGAGTAGTATCTAAATGCGAGCATTAACTTGCCAAGATCTAGGGAAAGATTAGAGCTAGATGTGGGAGACTAGCTGTACACTTAGTGTCGGCGGTTAAGAAAGAGCCGTTAGACATGATTCGGTCTAAAACGGTTGTGTTGTTTGTTCCATATTGGTAGTTGTGTAGGATCTGTCAGACTACAGTTTTTGGTTGTGGATGCTTTATCTTGGCATATGATTTGTGTTAATAACGCTCCGGTATTTTGTTGTTACTCTTGGGTGTAATGAATTGAAGTTTAGCAAACAAACAACAACCCCACACTGAAGTTTGCAGGAATTTTTTTCTTTCTCGTTTTTATTTTTACAGTTGTATTTTTTACAATTAATGTTAGTGATATGCTGACCGCTAGAATTTTCATCTGCGGCATCTGGGTGCGAACGTCACAATACAGTGTCGTGCAAGCATCCGACATACCATGTTGATGGATGTCGTGACGACGTGACATTAGTACGGCGTTGTACGTGGAACAGACCTTGACACGTCCACTCAGAGAAACAGGTGCCGCGCCGCCTTGGCCTGTCTCCTGTTACATTACTAGTCACAGGGCAGCGTGAATAATTCCACACCGACGGCCAACGTTAAATTAATAACCTATGTTTCGACCATTGTGGTCGGCAAAACTTAATTAGAGGCTTGGCCAAATGTTGCCCCTTATGTGAACGTGTGCGTGAAATGGCCAGAGAGTTGTGTGTGTGCGTGAAATAGAATGGTCAGAGAGAGTTACGGCGTGGATGTCTTTGTCGTGCGAAGCGGGCCGCTCTGCGCGCAATTAGAATTCCCCCGCCTCTTTTGTTTTCGGTCATTTTGCTGGCCGCAGAGGGACATGTGTTTTGGTCATTTGCTAGTCCCAGAGGGACCCGTGTTTCATGTCATTTACTGGTCGTGGAGCGTCCAGTGTTTCTGGTCGTTTGTCAGCAACGCAGAGGAATCCAGCCTTTCTCCTCATTTGCTAGCCATACGGGGTCATCATTTTGCTGGTCGCCGAGGTACTACTCACTCATTTTTGGTCGTTTGCCAGCCACACAGGTTCCTGTGTTTTTTGTCATACATTTTCTGGCTTCGGAGCGTCCAGGGCTGTTTAAGATTCGCACCGCCTCATCTGGCTGTTTTTTTTCTTCTGGACGTGCGATTGGTTTAAAGGGAGGTCCCCGTAGAATCCTTCATCCTCTGCTATTTTATGGTTCGTCCTTTGTCTCCTGTCATCCATCTTCAGTTGCCTTAAAAAAATGCAACTTAGAGTCCCTAGGGAGTCAGGGTGGAGAGCTGAGTGCTGCAAATTTGTCGGTTACGAGGCGAGTGCAAAAAGTTTTGGTTTACGTTTCGTTTGGGGGGTTGTGATAGCAATGCAAAAAAGCCATTTTCCTGTGCTGCAAAACTCTTGGTAAGGAGCAAAGTTTTAACATTTGTTTTGATTTTGTGATTTCTGAAAGGAATGGCAATGCACCTCACTGTCTTTTCTATCTCGCGTTCAGAGCAACACTGAAGACAAATATAAGGCATGAGAATGTTGGGTCTTTTGGATACATTCTTATGTTAAAGCTCCCTAGGGATTATTGCCCTTTTTTCTTCAAATTCAGGGGGGGACAAAACCAACGCAAATCTTGTCATTTTTGTTTCGGGAAGGGGGGGGGGGGGGGATTGGAGGCTAATTTAAGATTTAAACAACCCTCTTCTCTCCTGTGTTCAGTCTCCTGTCATAATGACTTTCTGAGTTCAGCTGGTTTGAGTTTGAGTTTGACAGTTTGTGGCGGAAGTGGTGAGCGTGTCATTGAAATTCGATTTGGAAAGCCCAAAGACAGCTTTGCTGAAGACGTGCTACAGGCGTACAAGTGTGGCGTTGGCGTTTGGCGGAATGTCTTGTCTTGTCCAATTAAATAATGTGGCGGTGCATGTGTAGCTCACATTCAGCAGCCCTGTCCAGCCAACCAGATGGGGCCACGGAGATCGTCGTCTGCTTGCCGGACACGCAGAAAGTGACAGCTTGTACGACATAGGAATTGCAGCTTGCCGCCGGCATCAAAGTCTGCTTCTGACTCCACGGAATTAGCCATCACCACCCCTTTCTCTCATATCTCTCCCCCGTCTCTCTCCCCATCCGAACCAGTCCCACCCCTGTACCCATGCTACATTTGTTGAAATTAACACTGTACACCCCCTTTTTCCGCGTGCTGAACACGTTGAAATGATCCACCCACGCCCCTCCTCCCTTCTGCTTTATTAATTAAAAAAATTAGCACCGACCTCCCCTTCCCCCAAATGACAGCCCCCCCACCCCCCTCTGTGGTACTGTTTGAAATTAGCCACCCATTACCCCCTTCTGCTGTACTCGCTGAAATTAGCACCCCCATCCCTACCCACCCTCCCCACCAACCTCACCCTCAGCTGCCAGTCTCCCCAATTCTTAGTCAATTTCCGGCGCGGTTTGGGTCATTAAGCTAATTGCAAGGAACAGTCATCATAAATGTCATTCCTGGTCTTACTTTCATCATGGATATCGTCCTTTGGGGAGCGACTAGCACCGCACAACTGGCCAGGGGCATGTCACTTTACCGCACGACCTCAAGTCCCAGCGAGAATCGAACCCTCAGAACTTTTCTGGGTAACAGTTGGGTGTTGGGCGTCTGGCGCGTGACCATTGCGCCATCGCGGCTCCTCCTTGCTCGATGGCGTGATGTACGTGTAACGGGGGGTGGGGGTGGGTGGGTAGGGTAGAATGGGGAGGGGGGTTAGATGGCTGTATTGTTTGTGTCAAGCCCCCTTCCTTTCATTTTGGCTTCGGGTCCCAGAGCTCATTCGTTGTCAGTCCTGCTGAATTATTTACATGCTCTTTGCGCCGGCATGACAACAGTCGCCAGTCGAAAATGCTGTCTCACGGAGGGTGGGAGGGAGGGAGAGAGGGGGGGGGGCAGAGAGAGGGAGAGAGAGAGATGTCCAATCGTCCACAGTTTTATGTGACAGGAACCGCAATGAAGAGCGAAGCCACCTAGACATTGTTGTCGTTATGCTGTAAGATGCATATAATTTCAGAGTCCCTCCGTGGCACGTTCGAGTTTTCCAGAACCTGAACCAATATGAAACACTGAACTGCATTGATTCGCGGATGACACTTGTCTCATGTCTTTCCTTTCTCCTCACCAACACACATCACTTTCCGGAGAAGAGAATCGTCCTTTTGGAGGGATATCTCCTTGTTAATCTTCAACACTTTTCATGTGTACAGTACAATGTTCTTAGTTCTTCAAACTCGGAGCTGACAAGAGAAAAACTAGGCAAAAAACCACCCAAATATGGAAACCAGTCTTTCCTTCTCCTTCACCTTGACATTTTCTTTTTTCGTGTCTAATTTCCTGCGGAAAAAAGGCAGTATTGTAGGGGGGTGTATATTGGGAGACAAGTTTAATAATGTTAATTAATAGGAGATTGCAAGATGGGTGGAAGAGGGAGACATAGTAACACACTAAAGAACGAATGAACAAGTTACTGAATATTTTGTGGGAGATCCTGTCATTAATTTTCTTGTCTACATCCACACACAGGTGTCATGCCTTACCGTTCAAAAAGCAGACGGCTGTATCTGCCTTAAAAACGTTGTTGGCCATCGCAATTTTCTCAACGATCTGGAGCGCCGGTCTCTTTGAATCCAAGTGATCAGAGCGAAACAGCTGCATACAATTGCTGCATCTCTCGCAGGCCGTTCAGAAAGGCTTACAGCTTAAAGTGTCATCACGTATTGAGTTTGTCTCGTGATTTACACGAACCAGTGTCGGCTAAACGAGCTTTGATATCATCATTATGGAGTCAGATCGTTTTTGTGTGCTGCTTTATTTTATCCCAGCATCGACTTTTTCCCGGGCCCTTAATGTGTTCTGAATTGTACACGTTGTTGTCCGTATGCCCCGTCGACAGTTGTATGCAGTACCCTTGTGACAATCATCCATTTTTTTTCCTTTTTCCTTTAATATTGTTGTTTGTGTGTGTGTGTTTGTTTGTGGGTTTTTTCTCTCTATTCTTTCATTCCCGTATTTCATTCCCTTATTAGATTTATTTTTTAGCCGTTGGTGTATTTTTTATCAGATCGTCGTGAGGAGTTTATGACGATTATCGGGGTTGCTGGATGGCGTGATAGCAACGATCTGCAGAGAATGTGCCTTCTTTCTCTCCCCCCCCCCCCCCCCCCCCCCCCCCGGGTCACAACCTCGCCCGCCCATGTACCAGTATACACACGCACGAGATAATTGACTCTTTATGCACATTGTATTGTTAGTTTTCATGTCTTCCTTTTTCGGGAAGACTTCATTATGTTTTGTTTTCTCGTTCCCTTTCTCTTGTCTCAGTCTGAATCGCTCTTATAACAGTCTTACTGGTAATCTCCCCTTGGTTCTCGACCCAGGCAATCAGCAAAGAAAGCAGGCAAGCAAGAAGGGAAAGAAAAATAAAGGAGTTGAGAACGAGTCACTGAAATCGAAATTACCGCAGGGCTCAGCTACGGTTCTTTGTTTCAGTGTCGTGAACCCATCTCTTCGGCTAATGGCGCCTTGTTTGTGATAAAGGGTCACATGCATATTTAATGAGAAATGGTAATGGAGCTGTATACTAATGGAATTTCCCTGCAGCATCCACTCCACCCCCTTTGTTTCATCGAGGGAACATTCAGGAGAAGGGAATAAGGGGGATACATATATCCCTTTGAGCTACATTTTGTTTTTTAAACCTATGGAGCAAAAGTCGATAGCCGGGTTGATAAAAAAAACCTGTTTGCGTGCGTCGGTTTTCATTATGCGAACACCTGTGCCACTTGCTTTTGTGGTGTGAAACGAAGCTTTAATTCCGCGGATGCTGGGTTTGTATGTAGGCTGCAGCCGTTGTCGTAGTTGATGGCGTGCTGAAGCGACACGTGGAGTTTTGCACAGTCGTGTTGTCGATTTCGTGTGTCGTTTTGTTCTCTGTCGTCACATTCAGCCTTTCGGGACTCGGTTGATGACAGCAGCTCTCCCTCGACACTTTCTGTTTCCCAGTTTTATTGCGGTCAGCACCTCACACACAATACAGGTCAGTGTCATAGGTCAAGCTTTTTCTTTGGTGCCCCCCCCCCCCGGCCCTTTCATTTTGCCCCCTATCCCCTCCCCCTTGCTTCATCCCTGGCGCCATTTAATTGGAGTTGTTTTATTCGTCGCAGCAGTAAATGACTCATTCGTTTGATTGGCAAATTCTATACTGCGCGTTTAGTACTTTTGAGCTCGCGGCTGACGCGTACACACACGTGTTTCAGCAAAACATGTACCTGTTTGTTGCGTATGGACGAACCTGTAATGCGGGTTTCATACACCCTTGCTCATTGTTCCTTGCTGATTGTCGTGATGTTGGGTCTGATTGATGTGTTCACAGCTGCGGCTGCGTTTTTTGTGTGTGTTGTCCATGAGAGAGAGAGAGAGACGTTAGCTTCATCGTCTCACGTGATCATACGTGGAGTTTGGTATAGTGAAGCGCGCGGCATCACGGGTCGGAACGCATTGTCACCCCTTTTTATTATTCTTCAATTTGTGTTTTACTGCTGCTTGTTTCTTGAAGGAGTATATACAATTAGGTACACACACAAGTGTTTGGTTCTTTGTCTCTTTTAAACATCGCAAGCATACACGCTACTTCTTGCAGCGAAATTGGCTCAAGTTTATCCCGTGCAAAATCCAGAAAAATATTTCTGTTGATCCTACTCATTTTGCAGCGCAGGTATATGGGAGGGGACGGAAGAGGCGAGGCAGTGTTTTTCGGTTTAATTTGGAGATGGGGCGAAATAAGAAGCCATCATGGCACTTATGCCAAATTTGGCAGCGAAACCCCCCTAATCCCGATATGGCGCGCACTGGAGACACGGGACGTGACCAGCACGCGCTAGTGTACCTCCCCTCGTCGTGCTACACCCCACCCCCACCGGTCACAAGGGAGGCACCCCTCTTCCTCTCACACTCGCTTGGCCTTTGGCGCTATGAGTGGTGAAAATTCATGTTGTGTCCGATTATTTCTCCCTCTCCTATCAATCCTCCTCCTACACCAAGCCCTCTCTCTCTCTAACACACACACACACACACACACACACACACACACACACACACACACACTCTCTCTCTCTCTCTAACACACACACACACACACACACTCTCTCTCTCTAACACACACACACTCTCTCTCTCTCTAACACACACACACATACTCTCTCTCTCTAACACACACACACTCTCTCTCTCTCTAACACACACACACACACACACACTCTCTCTCTCTAACACACACACTCTCTCTAACACACACACACACTCTCTCTCTCTAACACACACACACACACACACTCTCTCTCTCTCTCTAACACACACACTCTCTCTCTCTAACACACACACGCTCTCTCTCTCTCTCTAACACACACACGCTCTCTCCCCCTCTCTCTCTCTCACACACACACACACACACACACACACACACACACACACACACACACACACAGAGTTCCCGACCCTCTTCCTCCCCCCAGTGTCCGAGTATGACATTGTATTCCCTCTCGCTAAAAGCCCAACCACCCACCCCCACACACACACAGATACCCAGGCACACCTCTCTCTTCCTATCACACTCTTCTCTCCTTCGTCTTAACGCGTTCGTGGAGCCGTGAATGGTAAAAAGCCCAGTTTGTGTCCTAATATTTGTTCCCTCACGCAAGACTGTCAATTATTTATAACTGATTTCCCACGGGGCGTTTGATTTATTCCGGGGAATAGGGGCCCCAGGAGCTTGTAGACCGTTAGGTAAAGGGACTGACAAAGGTTGGGGGATTCTGGCAACGATATTTACCGTTATGCAAGGAGAAAAGCCTTTAGGGAACTGGAGGGGGGAAGGTGTGGGGGTGACTAGTCCTTGGTTCTTTTGAGACAAGTGTTCTATGGAGGGAAGTGGTTGTTTTATTTTTATATGGGCCTTCGAGACCAGTGTTCTTTGGCTTCTTATCCGGGGTGGTGCTGTATTACCCGAAGATTGAGCGATTCTTGCTAATTGATGAGAGTACATCGGGTTGAGAAGAGAAAGTCAGTAGCCGCAGAACTGATGCTTTTCACAGGAGCCGCAACAATTCATCGGCCGGCAGCAGTTTCCCTATGTTCAATAACTGCAGTAGATCATCCTACTCTTTGCAAGTAGCAATATCGAACTTGGTGAGTGAGTGAATTGGGTGTGTGAAGTGAGCAGGCTCAGGTGTCTTTTCCGGTACTATGCCTCAGTCTTCCTGTCCAGTTGTTTTCAACAACAGCGTCCCTCTTGCCTCCATCCTTCATTCAATAGCAGTCCAGGAGGTGCAAGCCCATGCAGATGGGTGGGTGCTGCGGCCAGACAGTCCAGAACCATCCGTATCCATGTTATGCTACCTATTCAAAGGTAGTTAACGACAGCGCCCTTGACGTTCGCTCTTTGGCCTCATTGGTGAGGCAGCAACTACGCAGTGTGGAGCCTAGCTGTCGTTCACAGTGACGTACATGGTTCCCGGAGCTACCGTGGCTCATGAAAAGTTAATGAAGACGGTCCCCTGGACAGGCTGTGCCATTTGCTCTCTGGCCTAATTTGTAGGGCTGTGCGACCAGACGGTGTAGGAGACAGCCAAGCTACAGAGACAGGCTCTCTTTTTCAGTGACATGATACCCAGGGTTTTACTGGCTCATGAAAAGTTGATGACCACAGACCCCTGGACAGGCAGTGCCATTTACTCTCTGACATAAATTCCGAGGTTGCGATCAAACAGTGTAGAGCCTGGCTCTCTTTTTCAGCGACACGTGGTACCCGGGATTTACGTGGATGGTGAAATGTTGGCACTGACACTCCCTGGCCAGGAGGTGTCATTTGCTCTCTGGCGTCATTTGTGTGGCGAGGATCACGGTTGTGAAGTTGGCTCTCCTATTCTGTGACCAGATAGTACCTGGGCTAATTCTCTTGTATTGTGACGTACACGGTACCCGGGGTTTCCTTGGCTAATGAAAAATGGATGTCGCCAGTCCCTTGCCAGGCTGTGCCATTTACTATCTTGCCTCATTTCTGGGCTTGATTTGGACGCTGAGCCGGGGGTGCAGGAATTGAGTGGTCACTGGGGTGTCACTGCACGGACCGCCGCCTGCCCGTTTCCTTGATTGCCTCCTTCTCCCCGGGAGCCTGGGCTGATGGTCATTGCTTCAGTGCTGCTGATGCTGGGAGGGAGCGCTGGGGAGGCCGCTAGGTGTGGAATAATTCATCAACACCAAAAGTAGGACGCACGAATGAGTAAAGGGACAAAAGGAGGTTGATTCATCTTTTGTTCCTGGATTCATTCGTACGTCCTACACACGCTTGACCTTTCTTCCTCCTTGTTTCCGTTGTTTGTATTTTGTTATATGGTTTTCTCATTACAGAGCGTGTAGAGAAGAGACAGTGTTGATCTGTAATTTCCGCTGTTTTATCTGCGAACATTTAAAAACGGCGGAAACGAAGTTGTCAAGACATCGGAGCTACCGGTGCGTGTATTTCCTGGGACTATTTTTGTTATTGTGCAGATGTGAGAGTATTTATTGTTATATTTACGCTTAGCTTGTCTTACTACTTGAGCTGGTTGGTCGTATTCTGTTGGAGTCAGGTTTCATTGTCACTGCTCTTCAATTCCATAGCCAAGGCTTCTCATGTAAACACCACTTTAAGCATTATGCTTGTTGTTGTTTACTCTATATGCGGTTTTTTTGGTAAATAATGCACAAACGTTGAATAAAACAGTTTAAACCAAGGCTTCTCATAAATCCCAAGGTCCAAGGTGGGCAATAAGCTGTTTGATGGCTTTGACTACTGACAGTACTGTTCACTTGGCCCATGTGGACCCTGAATATCCTACAACCTGTACGCACAACCATCAATGCTCTACATCTCTTCGATTCTGTGGTCATTGCTTGTGCTACTCATTAGGTCCAAGGTGGGCAATAAGAACTGTCATTGCTGTGACTGACTTATTCTTATTTGGGCCCTGGTCGCCCATAAGATCCTGCACTTACACTACCCTTATTTTATTCCATAGGACGGCTTCTCGTTAGGTCCGAGGTGGGCAATGAGTTCTCACGCTGGTTGTGGCTCCCGTGTATGTCATTTTGCTTGTTTGGACCTCAAGTCCCTATACGCATAACCATTCCCACTGGTCTTCGATTTCATGGTCTAAGCTACTGTGCACCTAAGGTCCGAGTTGAGAAATAACTTCTGCAACGGCTGTGGCCGAATGAGTGGACACACAATAGCGCGAGGAGCGTGATCTCGGGGCGTGGGCACGGAGCGTGATGTTTGGCGGGGCTGGGCGTGCTTGATTTGCCAGGTTAGCGTGACACGGGCCCGCTGTGCTTGATTAGGGCAAGATTGCCCGCACGTGCCGCTCGCCCGGGTCCCCACAAAAGGACGGTCGATTCATTTGCTTATTACTTGCTCATAGAGAAGGGGCTTTGGACTCGGAAGATGCTCGTTGCGAGAGAGGTGGTTAAAGGTTAGAAGAAGATACTGTTAGGAAGGCAGAAGTGGCGGGTTGAGGCAAGAAGATGCTGGGTTATTTTGTGCAGCGGGGAGTAGGATGGGTGCGGTTGTGTGCATGTACAGAGGACAGTACAACTGAATTATTGTACTTTCAGTGTAAATAAAGCATATCACTTGAAATGGAATATATTGGTTTCATAAACAAAACACAATTGTGCGTTGTTGTTCCACAAATGTAGTTAAATAACTAAAGGTTTAAGAAGACTCCCAGTTTCTTTTGTTATTACGAGTATTGCATATTGTGTCACTTGCAGAACAGGCCTGCCTGGAACCCCAGAACAGCCTTTGTGTATTCGTTAGAACTTTATGTGCTCGTTTCTTTTAGGAACCATCAGACCAGCTTGTTAACGTTTTATGAGAGGCCGAGAGGAATAAAGAAGTGCGCACGGTTGGCCGTTCATTGCTGTGAAAGGTTTGTGCGGGGGGTCCAATACTGCCTCTGTCGTCCTAATGGCGTAGAGCAATGGGCTGTTTGAGGGGATGTTGTAAACATTAATCATCTTCCTATCCGACCATCACTCGACAATGAGCGTTTAAAGAATGCAATTCGCTTCAAGAGGAAGAAAAGCCCGCGCGGAGCCCTCCGGCTTTTTATCCTTTGTCATTTCTTTTTTTTTTGCTGCAGGAGTTTGGAGTTTGCCCGCTTCTCCATTGTGACGTTTCAGCTTATTGAGCAAACATGGCGCTCAGTGCCCGTGCAACACAAGAGGCGTTAACTGCCCCGGCTGTGATGGCAACAAGGACGCTGATTTAATCGTCTGATTGATTAAATCAGTTGAATGAAAGGCCCGGGTCCGGGAGGTTTGCGGTTAGCGCCTGCCCTGTTGCTTGAAATTTATTGTTACGAGTTCCTTTCTCTATCGCGTGCACAAGCACAAACTCGCTCTCTATCTCGGTCTCTTTCTGTCTCACTCTCTCTCTCTCTTTCTCTAGCACACGCACGCACGCACTTGCACACACACACACACACACACACACACACATTCTCTCCAACTTCGAATTCACGCACACACGCCTCCTTCTCCACCCCCACACCTATCCCCCACCCCCTCACACACTCTGTCGTTATGTCGCCCCCATCTCTATCTCACAAACACTTCATCTCTCTCTTTCCTCCTCTTTTCACTCTCTCTCTCTCTCTCTCTCTCACACACGTTGTCTCTCACACCCTCCCCTTCCTCTTGTCTCGCGAGGTCGACGGGAAAGGTTGTCCTTTGACTGCGTAGATAGATGTTGATCGGTGGAAGTGAGCGGGGCGAGTGAGGTTGTCACCAGGCGAGACTAATAGCGGAATGCCACGAGGAGTACCATCAATCGATACAGCCACACAAACAGATAGTCCGAGCACGGACACTGCCTGCTCAACACCGGCACCGGTCTCTATCTCTTTCTTCAAAGACGCCCCCCCTCCCCACTCCTTTTTCAACACCCCCTCCGCCACCCACATGTCTGTCTTCGGCTCCTAACGCTTCTTCTTTTCGTCGTCAGACTTTTCACGGCAAGGACTTATGCTCGTCATCAAAAAAAAATTTTTTTAAAAACCCATCCGTAGTAAACCTCCCCTTCTCTTTTGCTTCAACATACAAACTCGCACGTGCACGCGCGCGTTTTAATTCGTCGTATTTGTTTTTCACACGCTTCAAATAACGTTGTTTGTTTTCTTCCCGTAGTTTGATTTTTTTGGTGTGTTTGTATCGCTCGTCCTTTAGGGGACATATTTCTAGCGGACTGTCTTCTGTATACTTTGTTGATGTAGGTGCGAATATTTGTTTCAACTTGTGTATGTGAGGCTGGGAACAAAGTTTTGATCCTTTTAAATTCTCCTGACTTTGACAGGATACAGGAAAACCATGATATATTGATATAACCAAATGTAATGTCTTTAATGTCCGCTGACTACTGATTGCTTCATGTACCCCTGGAGGAGTGTGGACAAATATTTTTTTATATAACCACCGGTATGTCTCCCTCCCCCCCCCCCCCCCCCCCCGCTCATTGTCATCAACTGCCTTCTTCCTGCAATCCTATATCACCCCTGTCTCTCCTTCGCGGTGAGTCGCCAGCGACGGACGCCCTTCGCCCAGGTCCCGTCTACAATGATGCATACATGAATAAACAATTGAATCAACCCTTTTCAGACACGCATAGTTTGGCAAGATCAATACACTTACATACACAACTGGGAAATTATTCTGAAAGATTTCACAGGCGGGGAGGCTCACAGTGGCGATCAAAAAATCATAAAGTAGACAATTGGGAAAGAGAGGGGAGCAAAGAGAGACAAAGCCAGAGTGCGTGAAAAGAACCGTTATTTGGTCAGGACATTAGTTTTGTCGGGATAATTCTCCTGGTTCACACACGCGAGTGCGAATTGCTGCTTTAGTAAAATATGCAAATGGTAGCTTCCACGGTATCATTTTAGCAGTACGAATGTGAACTTACGGAGGAGAAAAAAATTACCAAGGCCGATGTGATGGATCAGTATGGTGTTGAGTGTGACCTCTGTTGGGTACCACTATACTGCTGAAATGTGTCGTGCGGAGAGAATAACCAGCACTGCTTATGTAAAGGTACAGTAAGCCTCCCGTAAACCATCACAGATACGGTCAGGCTTTTACACACAGTACAAACACCCTTTCATTTAAACACTCACCGATTGAGAACATCCTAGGTGCCCTCCGTAAATAGCGAACAATTTTCAAAGAATTTATTTTTGCGTGGTTTATCTTACCCCTGAGCCATCGTGAACCCGTGTGATCCAGTTTCCCTTTTTAACAATGTAGTCGTCAGTTAGTCATTTGAATGCGACTCGATGTGAGCTTATCTACAATAGCACGTTTTTATGCACGAAACAAACGGCTGTGGTTCACAAGAACTCTAGCGATGGCTTTTGACTGTTGAGAGGAACGGCGATATGCATAAACCGTCGTCTGCTACGAGCCTTGCGTGACCCTGCTTCCGGGCTTTTCTTGTTTCAAACTTTCACAACTTCGAATTGTACTGATCTTGTCTTGATGAAAAAAGAATTCTTTTATGATTAAAGAATGTTTGTGTAACAGGCTGTCAATTTATTATTTAGATTTTAAAAGTTAGGTCTAGCGCAAAAACGCACCACGGCCCAAAAACATTCTGATAATCATCGATCCACGGCTATGGCCAGTTTACATCGATAGAATGAGACCCGAAGGGAAGTAACTAATTTTTGACCTGGGTTCAGGATGGGTCCAAAAAGTGTTCGAGACAATCTGCAAAATTAATTCTTTAAAAATTGCTCGCTCTTTACGTAGGGCACCTAGGATGTTCCCGTTTGGTGAGCGTTCAAATGGAAGGGTGGTTGTACTGTGTGTAAAAGCCTGACAGTATCTGTTATGGTTTAAGGGAGGCTTACTGTCCGGGCGTGATTTCCGGTATTGAATATTCATAACAGCCGTCCAGGACCAAAACGAGGCGCCATTGTTGTAGAGGAGCAAGTCCACGAAAATAAATTCTTTGAAAATTTCTCAAGCTCGACAGAAAGCAGCCAGGATGTTCCCGTTCGGTGAGCGTTCAAATGGAAGTATGCTTGTACTGTATGTAGACGCTCGGGGAGCTCTGTCATGGTTTACGGGAGGCTTACTGTGCCTTTAAGCACAAGAGAATGGAGCCAATCTGTTTAGTGGCGGGCCGGGTTAAAAAAAAAAACTGGCTGTAGGCATAATCAGCTTATGAAAAATCGGAGTGTACAGGGGAGGTGTAGTCCGCGAACGCAGAAGATTAAGAAAGTGGTCGAATTTAAATCTTCGAACAGTGAGGGACCAGACCAGACAAATGTTATGTGGATATTTGCCATGCAAATGTGTTTTAAGTATACACTATTTCGAGAAAAAGTGCCGAATTATGCAGATCACAGCATTTGGAAATTCAGTAGAAATTTGGTAGTCAGATTAAAAAGCTGTAGACAAGTACTTTACACACTGAAGATGCAGAACCTCTCATTCACGTAGTTAAAGGGTTGAGAGGTGTCACTTCAAAGGAAAATGAAGGATGCAGATTTAGCTTTAGGGTGAGGAAGTTGAAGTCAAAACACGCGATATAAAAAGTTGCGGGGCCAAGGCGAAGATAAATGAGAGACGTGGTTGAAAACTTCATTATCTTGAGTTCATGTTAGTTGCTGTAATGAAGAGTGAACACGCAGAGGAATAATGTCAGAAAGTGTGGAGAATGTGCCAAAACCGACAAAATGATGGCATCAGTGACTAAAAATTAGGGTCCACAGGAGCAAGATAGATAGAAAGAATACAAAGTTTATGGAAACGCATGATATCAGTATGTGAAAATTAGGACTTCAAAGGGACAAATGAGAATGAGATCAAACATTTCACGAAAGACATGCTAAATGATTATGATGACATTTGTTAGTAAAATTCAGGAACCCTAGAGGAACATTAAGCCAGGAGCAAAATAATACGTTCACGAAAACGCGCAAAATTATGACAAAAGGACAAGGATGGTACAAAGCAAAAACACGTAAAATGACATCAAGAAGCAAAAATAAGGACCCCGAAGGAACCCCAAAGCAAAAAGGGAGGAAGCTGTCTCTAGCAATAACACAGAAAATAATGACACCAGTAAGTAAAAAAACAAGTCGCGTAAGGCGAAAATACAATATTTAGTCAAGTAGCTGCCATTTTCAGCAAGACCGTATACTCGTAGCATCGTCAGTCCACCGCTCACGGCAAAGGCAGTGAAATTGACAAGAAGAGCGGGGTAGTAGTTGCGCTAAGAAGGATAGCACGCTTTTCTGTACCTCTCTTTGTTTTAACTTTCTGAGCGTGTTTTTAATCCAAACATATCATATCTATATGTTTTTGGAATCAGGAACCGACAAGGAATAAGATGAAAGTGTTTTTAAATTGATTTGGACAATTTAATTTTGATAATAATTTTTATATATTTAATTTTCAGAGCTTGTTTTTAATCCGAATATAACATATTTATATGTTTTTGGAATCAGCAAATGATGGAGAATAAGATAAACGTAAATTTGGATCGTTTTATAAATTTTTATTTTTTTTTACAATTTTCAGATTTTTAATGACCAAAGTCATCAATTAATTTTTAAGCCACCAAGCTGAAATGCAATACCGAACCCCGGGCTTCGTCGAAGATTACTTGACCAAAATTTCAACCAATTTGGTTGAAAAATGAGGGCGTGACAGTGCCGCCTCAACTTTCACGAAAAGCCGGATATGACGTCATCAAAGACATTTATCAAAAAAATGAAAAAAACGTTCGGGGATTTCATACCCAGGAACTCTCATGTAAAATTTCATAAAGATCGGTCCAGTAGTTTAGTCTGAATCGCTCTACACACACACACACACACACACACACACAGACACACACACACACACACACACACACACACACACACACACACACACACACACGCACATACACCACGACCCTCGTTTCGATTCCCCCTCGATGTTAAAATATTTAGTCAAAACTTGACTAAATATAATGAGGAATCCCAAAGGCACACGCAAAGAACCAGATTTGGAAGTTTCGTGAGGCCTGGTCAAGTCAAACAGGAAGGAAGGCATGTTTCAATGATGCAGTCAGTAAGTAAAAACTAGGAACCCCCAAAGGACAAGAGAAGAAGACAAGAGTAAGACGTTTTAGGAGGCCTGGCCAAGAAACAGAGAGTAGGAAGTTTTAGGAGAGCGCATCCAAGTCAAGTCCCAAAGAGGGAGGATCGGGGCCAGGCAGAAGAAGGATGACGTCTGAGCGGGGTCTCCATCACCACGACAGCGTAATGAGACTGTTGGCCGGGCGTGCTGCCAACACACTGCTGCTCATCGCGGGGCTAAGGAGATCCTTGCGGGACAATGGCCGCATCTCATTCATGTCCTGACGAGTGTTTAAAGGAGCGCTTTACTTGCAGTCAGGGCGTCGGTCCTTCCTAATGGAGCCTTGCTGGCTCAAGTCAAGGGTCGCTGAGGATCGAGTCGTCTCAACTCCTCCCTGCGACGGTCTGTCTGTCTGTCTGTCTGTCTGTCTCTCTCTCTCTCTCTCTCTCTCTCTGTTTCTCTTTCCCTCTCTGTCTCTTCTCCCCCCTCTCTCTCTCTCTCTCTCTCTCTCTCTTTCTCTCTCTCTCTCTCTCCCCCTTCTCCCCCCCCTCTCTCTCTCTCTCTCTCTCTCTCTCTCTCTCTCTCTCTCTCTCTCTCTCTCTCTCTCTCTCTCTCTCTCTCTCTCTCTCTCTCTCTCTCTCTCTCTCTCTCTCTGTCTCTCTGCGGAAGAAAAAAACAGTAGGGCAATTTATTGAACAGATCCTCCTTCTCTCCCCCTCCCTCTCGGAACTCCAAAGTTTTTGTGTGCGAGATCTTTTTAGTTAAACTCGTGCCTTTAGGGGTCTTCAAATCCAAGCGGCGGTATGCAGGCCCATGGCCTGATGTGTAAGGGAGTAGGATTAGTTGATTTGACCCCCCTGCTTCATCTGATTTTGTCTCTTCCTCCAACCCCCCTTTCCCGTGTCTGAGAGGGCTAGGGCGCCCAAGTCCGGATTGGCCGCTGGCCTGCGTTCTTCCATTACTCTTTTTCACACCGCAGCAGCCGAGGTTTCGACGTTGACCGCTGGAGCTCTAGCGCTTTGTGACTTCTTTGCCTGACACGCCTGTCGTGCCCAGTAGAGCTTGTGTCGCTTCATTTATCTTCAGTGTGTGTGCGTGAGAAATGGAAAATTGAAATGTAACTACCTGCCACTTCATTGATGCATCGAAAGAGGAATCGTTCCTTAGGAATGTTTTTGTAATTCTGTTTTTCATTTATTTATTTATTTATTTATTCTGTTTATTTGTTTTATTTTACTCTTGAGCCCAAAGGTGCATTTCCCCCTTGCGCATCCTTTTCAAACCTTTGACTCGTAGTTTACAAGAATGATTTGGGCAGGCGGGTTAAGGGGTGCGAACCTGAACACAAAAAGGATGACTAAGTTTCAGAAGTTGAAAAAAAAAGAAGAGGAGGAAAGCGAAAAGAATAAAAAGGACAAAAATGGGGTGTATAGATATACGGTATATGTCTGGGTGCACAGCGTACAATATTCGCGTCCAGCCATGCCGAAATCTCGTTAGCACTAAGCAGTCTGCCCCCAACCCCCTGTAGTGTTACCCCCCCCCCCCCCTCCCCCGATCTATCAGTATCATCCACAACCATTCAACCTGCACTTTCTCCCCCCCCTCTCTCACTCTCTCGTTTTTGTTTGGCGGGGCATGTCCATATATGGCGCGGGTTTGGACAGGTCTAAGCAAATAATGAAGTGCAGATGCGGCAGTGTGGCCCCGTCCTTTCCGAGCCCTGGCCTCTCCAGGGAGACCCTTAAAAGGATTATTATTAATAATTCTGGGCGGTATTAGGGCCGCCTGCCAGTAATACACGCTGCCAGCAAAGGCTGGTGGCCGTCCCCTGTGCCTGATAAATTTCCCGCCTTTCGATCAAATATGAATTTGCAGCAAGGCGAGGTGGAAGATACGGGCAGTGTCGGGTCGGCAGTGGCTGGACCTGAGGTGACATTCGTGGTCCCTGTACAGCGCTGTGCTGACTGACTGGCCTTGTTTCTTCAGTTCTCAGCATCACAGCCCCCCCCCCCCCCCCCCCCCCTTACTTGGTATGCACCTCTTTGCGTGATGGCCAATTACAGTTTTCAACAAGGCGTAGCTGCAGCATGCGAATAAGTTCTCACAGCAGCTGACGGTACAAGTAGAATTGACAGCCCATGGCTTTGAAATCAACCTCTATTTTTGTTGCTGAATTTCTGAAGTTTTCGTGTCCTCGGCCTAAACGATTTGCTTGTTCTTAACCTATACCTGTACATGGATTTTCATGTTCTTTTCCAAAGTGTACCTTCTGCCAGGGAAGGCCACGAAACGTGTGTGGCATTAATCCAGTTTCCACGCATTTTTCATTTCTGTAAATACATTAAAAGCAAATGTTGGACGTCAATCACAATATTCCTAGCCAGAGCGACGTTCATATTATATACCAAAATGTACCTGCTGCTGAGAAAATCGCAAAAACGACGGGATGTAATGGTGACTCCACACGGGGCAGCTTTCGTCTGACCCGCAGTAGGCATTGGCCCAGTTTCCACGCATTGTTTTCTCTGTCCTCAGACGTCTTCTCTTCAATTTGCCGTTCATGCTGGTCGTGTCTGCAAGGCTGTTGTTTCTTGTATGCAAAACACGGTGCTGGGGCCCTGGGGGAATCGAGGGTGGTTGTGCTCTGGTATTTGTCAGCCCGTGTTACAGTGAGGTTTTCTTTGGTGTAAGCATCCGTGGAAAACAAAAGTATAGAGTTCCACCAAGTTTTGTTTTGGGTGATCTTGTGATATATTATTTCACGTTGTTATTATGATCTACTTTGAAGTCTTGAATCCCGTCGCAATATAACCTTCGTGGTTGAAAACGACGTTAAACACCAAATAAAGAAAGAAAAGAAGTCTTGAATTTACTACGCCAAGATTATTAGAATTTTTAGAATGTTCTGAAAACTTAAATCTGGGTCATTTGTAGGAAAATTCAATAAAAAATAAAAATAAAAATGTTAAAACACCTAATAGCAGGAAATGAAGTGTGAGAATTGACGATTGTGACTTTCTTGAAACAAAATACGAGAAAAAGGCTAGAGCAGAAAAGCGAAAAATACAATTGGAAATGCTAGCTAGTCGTGTCCGTTGATTAAGAGAGGCATAGGAATGAGGGGTAATGCAGTCGTAGCGCATTAAGTGTCCTTACCTCAAAGTACCAACGGCCCAAGCAGGAGGATGTGTTGGACGATCACATCCCTGTACAGTACAGACTTAGTGCTCGACAGTGCAGCCCGGCTCTTACTGTCGGCTGCTGATGCCTTGATGTGTCGCACGAGACCCGTTGTGGACTGCCGGCCGTGACACCTTGGGGACATCCCTCACCTAACGGGACTCTGGGGACTGGCCACTTCAAAGACCATCGCCTTCAGGGCTAGTGTCTGGTGCTGGGCTTTTACGCTTCTTGCTCGTTACCATCGCTGATGTTTCTCTTTGTTCTAGATGTGTAGGTGGTTTTTTTTTTTTTTTTTGGGGGGGGGGGGGGGGGGCATTCTGTCTTTTGTAGTGGCGGCTTTCGTAGTAACTTTTGTAATGGCACTGTTCTTTCTGATTTAGCTGTGGTCGAGTTTAATTTGTGCGGATTCGTTGACCGTTCATTCGAATGTTTTCATGGCTAGTGTCGGCTTTTGTTCTTCTAGCCCGTTTTCGTCCCTGAAATGTCTCTGTGTTCTAGCTATTCTAGAGCCACTTTTTCTTTTGCAGTGGCGCCTTACGTGGTTGATTTTGTAATGCCTTTTGTTACCATCGACACGTGTTATTTGCCACAGTTGAGGTTAAGTTAATTCGTGCAGATCCGTTGACTGTTCAGTCGAATTTCTTGATTCTTTGTGCCTTGTTCTGGATTTATACTCTGCCATGTTACCTGATGTCTGTTCTTTTTGGTGTTTGGGTTATTCTGTCTTGTGTAGCGGATCTGATCATGGTTGTACTTGTAGCGCCTTTTGTTACACTGTAAGGACTTTGAACGCGTCATAGGCACATTTCCACCATTCTCTTTGCTTCCGTTTCCAACATTCTCTCTGCTTCAGTTTACGAATTCTGGTCAAGATAACATGGTGCAGATAATTATGGAGATCGTTCAGTCAAAACATTTTATGAGAGTATCTGGTTCTGGGTTTGCATTCTGGCTTGTGATCACTGCTGGTCGTATCTCTTCTTTGATTCAGGCAGTTTTAGGCTGTTCTGTCGTTTGTAATCGTACCTTTCGCCATGCAGTGTAATGTTTCACTGCCACCATTCCCGATGCTTCAGTGGAAGAGTTGGTGTAGACTTGAACCGTGCAGATCTGTTGACCATGTAATCAGATTTCTTCTTCGCAGTACCGGCAATCGACCTGCTCGGTTGCCTTTTCTGTTGTGCCATTCATCAGTTTGTAAGAGGGGGAAGGGGTGCATTTTCTATTGAGCAGCAAGGAGTCATCGGACTACGACCTCATTCTACTACTTTACGACCAATAGCCCCGCAGCAGTTTGAATGTGCGAATAGTTGTCCACTCTGGATCTCGGCTTGCAACAAAATCAGATAACTTTGAATTAGCCCGGTGATATGAACTGTTCCCTTTGGGAGATGGTCTTGTCTTTTTTATTTTATTTTTTAGATGCTCATTCAATTTTGATTTTGATCAGACCAGAGCAAAAGTCTATGCAGGGAAGTGGAGTACGTGTCATGTTTTCCTTTAAACCCTGGGTAGAGATTTTTAGTTTTTAGTTTTTGCTCTTCTTTTGGATTCGTTGCCCATTCGAAGATAGACAGTGATACGAATTAATTTCTGCAAAGGCTTTTCCCTCAAAAGAGGAACAGGTTCTTTCACAGACATTTGTATGAGGGCCTTCGTCGACTAAAGGAGACCCAGCTGATCAACTCAATCCCTTGCAATCCCCGCAGAAAAAGGAATTGCCAAGTTCTCTCTGCATCTTCTGTGTCTGGGGCTGAATGTAGTACAGCCCTCCATACTTGCTGGAGTGCAGCAAGCAATCTTGACTCGTCCCCCGCCCCTGACTCTTGTGCCATCTTCACTCCTTCTGTCAATACAGCATTTTGCCTTTTCACCCCGGGGACTAGCGCACTGGCCTAATTCCAACACCCGGTTAGCACGAGCAACTGAAATTAAGTTCTAATCCGCGCGCTGTACATATGGGCGATTCGGCGCTTCAAGC